>NC_063350.1:43265058-43321321 GCF_021869965.1 Rhincodon typus | reverse complement strand
TGAAGTGGTTCGTGACTGGGAGGTGCAGTCGTTTGTTGTCAACCGAGCGTCGGTGTTCCACAAAGCAGTCTCCAAGCCTCCGCTTGGTTTCCCCAGTATAGAGGCCACATCGGGAACAACGGATACAATATACCACATTAGCAGATGTGTAAGTAAACATCTGTTTAACGTGGAATGTTTTCTTGGGCCCTGGGATGGGGGTAAGGGGGGAAGTGTAGGGGCAGGTGTAGCACTTCCTGCGGTTACAGGGAAAAGTGCCGGGGTGTTGGGGCTAGTGGGGAGTGTGGAGCGGACAAGGGAGTCACAGAGAGAGCGGTCCGTCTGGAAGGCAGACTAGGGTGGGGAGTGAAAAATGTCCTTGGGAGTGGGGTCAGATTGCAGGTGGCTGAAGTGGCGGAGGATGATGCTTTGAATCATTTGCATTTGGTTTGACCACTCAGGAATCACGTCACAGAAAAACTATACTGAGTTCTGATATTCCTCACATGAATGCCATTTAGCTTGAAGTTTTTGACCTAATTATTCTAGTATTAAACATTATCAATGCAGCCTTCCTGATTAGATGCAGCAAGGACCAGTGCTATCATCACTGTCATTGCAGGAAGGGGTACTGGTACTGGGAACGTAAGTGGACTCCTCCAGCCTGCAACTACCTTTACCAGTGTTTCTTACCTGCTGTTCCTCTGCCTATCTTTGCCACATGCATGGAGTTCCTAGTGGCCAATAACACTGGATGCAAAGATGTGGCGGTAATGTGTTTACCAAATTGTGCTCCCGAGACTAAACTAGATAAAATACCCATCAAGCCGAGAGTCTCTGAGCTGGGGAAGAGTATAAGAGAAAACCTTGCCTGCACACCCTCTGAGAAACCTGTGATTTCCTCCTCAGAGTTGGCGGAGGAGGTGATGTGCCCAGGCACTGGCTTCTTGGGCCACTAGTTGTAAGGGTGCTGCTGGTGCTTGCATAGAGAATAGAGACCATTAGTTGTAAAATACGGGTAGAACTTTGAGTATCTTTAAAATAAATTAACACTGGTGGTAATAGGAGAGGAGAACAGCACAATGAAGCTTATTGGAATGGCTGGACATAGAACTTTAGTGTCCACATATGAAGGATATTCATCCTCTACAGTCTTCTCCTTATAGGGGCTGATGCGCTAGAGGAAATGATGGATTATGATGCCTCTTCAATTATGAAATGAACAATTAAGGCCATTTTTTCACTCAAAAGATTTCTCATTGAATCTTTCTTAAAACAATGTTACTGACAGTTGACAGTTCCTCTCTCAACTGTACAAATTATATTGATATGCCTTTAACATTCCAAGGGTCACCACAATGGGAAAACTGAACACTAAGTTAGTGCTTAAGAGAAGAGTTAGAGCAGTTGTCACAGAGGTAGATTTTGAAGGGAGAGGAAAGTCAAAGATTTAGGAAGAGAATTTCAGAATGTAAATGTGACATGGCTAAATAGTGTGTTACTGATCAAAATTGCAAAACTGTAGATGATGAGCTTTGCTAGCAAGGACGGCGTTTATCGGCCATCCCTAGTTTCCCCTGGGAAAATGATAGTGAGGCGTCTTCTTGCACTGCAACAGTTCCAGTGGTGCAGACACAGCCAGACAGTTTTAGTGACAGTTCCAAGACTTTTACCTAACGACAGTGAAGGAAAGGTGATGTATTTCAAAATCTGATTAGCAATGTCACACATTTGGTGTATTCTTCAGCATCTAGGGCTACTTACACAACTGAATACATTTCAGCTTCGTTTGCCCTGGAATTTCTGTGACCAACACTTGTATACCACAAATTGGAGAGCATTGCAATGTCTCTGTAGTGATTAGGGCCAGGTGGAACTTGTTGACTATAAGGTTCTTGATTGGCCCAGGTTAAATACTCCAGTCAGGAAAGCCCTGGCTAACCAATGTTACCAGGAGGGCACCACCCATCTCCTCTATCTGGGGGGTCCACCTTGGCCCAGCTGAGGAATCCTGGCCAGCAAATTGGCAGGAGCTGGAGGACAAAGTCTTGGTTCCCCCAGGCCACTGGACAGGACAGCTCTGAGTGCTGTCTTACTCGAGTCGAGTGCTGGTCATAAACCAGCTGGTGGCCTCCATGTTGTGGTACCGGCTGGTCCCTTTGGTCCCTCCTCCTGGTTTTGTCACTGACACCCAGGGAATGTTGGTTCACTTTGTCTGGGACAAAAAGATGCACTGGGTCACAGCACAGGATCGGAATCTCCCTGTTGAGGAGGGCAGTCAGTCGCTGGTGTGTGTCCATACCCAGGTGGTGACTTTTTACCTGCAAACCTTGCAGCAATGCCTTTACATTGAGCCTCCTCCTCAATGGTGTGCCCTGGTGACATATTTTTTCCAATCAGGTGCGTAACCTCAATTGCGACACGCAGCTCCTGTTTATCGACTGTGATGGTTTGGACGTCGCCCTCAGGACGCTGCCTGTCTTTTACCAGGACCTGATCACTGTCTGGAACGTGGTCGACTCGTGTTGCACCTACCATCCAGCAGGAGTAGCGGCCATTGTCAGAGAGCCACCGCTCAGGAGTCTGCACCTCCGCTGTCGCCAGTTTGACTGGCTGGCGGAGGGGTGGGCCGTGGCTGTGGGGGTGACATGCTGGGTGGCAGGGTCCTGAGCTGGGTGCTGCCACAGGATTTAGCATGCAGGGCTGCGATAGACATCCGGCTCATGGTCACTGCTATTCAACGCCTTAAAACAGCGGTACGCAGACCCGATGTTGTGCACGAGTTGGAGGATGTTCAGGTGTGCAGTGGAATACCACCTGCGCATACCCCTGCTCGGACAGAATTTCACATTAGCCCCAGGATCCCGTACCTTCCCCTGGAGCCTGTGCCCCATAATCTGAGCCACCTCCGGAATCTTAATTTTGTGTCTTTTAAAGACGTGAAACGGCGATCCCTGTACAGACTGCTGCTGCACACTATCCACCTCTTCTCCTTCACCATCGCCAGGGCACCCCTTGGATTGCCCATTTGCCACCGGGCAGTTGGGATCCACAGTGGAGAGCTCTCTATGTGGAAGTCCTCTCTCTTTCCTTCAGGGGTCTTGGGGGTGGGGGGGTGCAGGAGTGTTGTGTGCAGTGGTCCCATGTAACTGCAGATTGTTGTGGTTCACAGACTCCCAGCCCAACTGTTCGTTTTGCATCTCTGTGGAGTCCGTGGACCGTGTATATATTGGGTGTGGGCGCTTGCACTCCCTTTTCAGTTATCTTAAGGACCTCCTTTTGTGTATTTAGCTGCACTTCAGCCCCACATGATTTTTGGGCACTCAGTGTGGAGGGGAGCGGGCAGGTCAGTGGATCTCCTCGTGGGTCTGCTCCTGGCCTGGCCAAGCTGGTCATTAATAGGTCCTGGCAGGGGGCTGTGGAGGAGGACATTACGGCTGACTGCCTGCCCCTTTTCCGTGGCTACGGTTTGTGCCTGGGTGTCCCTGGAGAAGGAGCACACGGAATGCACTGGCCTTCTTGATACATTTTTGGAGAAGTGGGCACTGCGGGGTGTGGAGTGCCTTATCTTCCCCTTCCAATTCCATTTTGATTTGATCCCTACACCCCCCCCTCACTTTTTCTTTCATGCTGGCGTTGCTCCTAGAGGCTCTGCTTGACGCTGATTCTTTGGTCACACGGGTGTCTTTCCTGGTGGTGGAACATTAATAAAGTTATTTGCACACCTTGTGTTTTTTCACTGTGCCTCACACCTGCACATGCAAACAAGGGTACTGGGGGGATAGAGGAAAAAAAGAAACAATATATATAAACGGGATATTCAGAGAGTCTCCTGATTTTGGGGACTGGCTCCAAGCTGGCTGACCACAGCCACTGTACGTGGAGGAAGAAGCTTGGTTGTTGGACTGTGCTGTTGGTTGTGCTCTCATTCTGGCTGTGAAAAAAAAAGTAACCAAGAGATTAGCATCTCCTCAGTTAGATGGACTGACTCTGAGCCGGCTGGCCACATACAGTGTACTGTGCACAAGTAAATAAAGGGTGACATGGTGACAGGATACCGGTCTCTGTGCAGTTATTTCAGTGGCGACTAGAGAAAACAGTATGTGCCTGAAGAATATTCCCTTGCAACAGTCATCATGGATTTGGGGTAAGCACTTCTGCCATCATGCCCTTATTTGGGAAGCTTGATTCATTTGACCCTGCTGTTGAAGGCTGAGCTCAGTTTGTGGAAAGAATGTGACATTTTTTCTGGGCAAATGACATTGGGGCAGATGAGCAGCAACAAGTAATCCTACTGACTGAATACAGACCCGCAGCATTTTCAGTTATAAGGGGCTTAATTTTCCCAGAGGCTCCAGCCACTAAAATTTTCCAACAGTTGACAGATTTGGCTAAGGAATATTACTACCTCCTCTAATTCTGAGACACTATCAGTTTTATTTGGCTGTTACAGAACCAGGGAAATCCGCATCAGGATTTTTGATGAGGTTAAGATGACTGGTAGAGGCATGTGATTTTGGATTAACCCTGAAGGAGATGCTGAGAGACAGTTTGGTATGTGGGATTAATGATGTAACCATGCAGAAGCGCCTACTAGCTGAAGCCAAACTGGACTTCAAGCAGGCACCAGAACTAGCATTGTCATTAGAAAATGCAGCAAGTGGAGCATAGGAGCTTAAGGGCATCCCAATGGAAGTGAACACCCTCACCTGTCCAACTGCGCTTGCGGAACACCACTTGAGTGTAGGCAGAGCCTCACACAGGGCATACCCTGAGCAGAGGGACCTTAGTCCAGCCCACAGCAGAACCCCACAACAAAGCCAAGCCTCGGCCAAGTGGCGAAAATGTTTTCCAGGATCTGGGCCGGTGAGCCATTGTGGTTGCTGCCAGTGTGTGGACTCAAGACAGCAAAGGAGCCCTACAAGGCCTGACTTGAGTAAGAAAACTCGTAGGCTGGTACCCAGGAGAGTGCACACCTTGAAAGTCCTCCTACATGTGGATTGAAACAATTAAATTGGTCAGTGACATCTAACTTGGAACCGACTAAAATTAATATTTGCTTAAATGGTCACCCAGTTCCACGGAGGTTGATAGGTTGATACTGACCTAGTTATATCTGTGGTTGCAGAATCTGTCTTTAACAAGATTCACTCAGGACTCCAAACCTTACGTTCGCACAAGACTTCAGCCAGACTGAGAACACACACTGGTGAACAATTGGAGGTGAAGGGTTCAACTTCGGTTCCGGCCTCCTATGAGAAGCAGTTGGAACAGTTACCACTGATAGTATTAAAGGCTCCAGCCCAAGCCTATTGGTGCAGAATTTGCTGAGAAAGATTCACTTAGGTTGGCTTGACATTTTTCAATTATAAAGTGACTGCCTCAGTGAAGTCCTAGTGAAATACCCAGGAGTGTTTCAAGAAGAGCTTGGGACTACCAAAGGGGCCAAAGCTACTTTACATGTTGACCAGGATGCAATTCCGAGATTCTGCAAGGCCTGCCCAGTGCCATTTACCTTTCGGGCAAAAGTAGAGGTGAAAATCAAAAGTCTGGAGAGCGAAGGAACCAGCAAACCAGTGCAGTTTGCAGAATCGGCAGCAATGGTCGTACCGATTGTGAGGCCTGACGGCTCAGTTCGACTTTGTGGGGACTTTAAGCAAACATAAACTGTTTATCACAGCTTGATAAATACCCAATTCCTTGCTTACAGGACTTGCACTCAAAGTTGGCAGAGGGGCTGTCCTTTACAAAGCTGGACATGAGCCATGCCTACCTGCAATTGCAACTGAATGAGGAGCCCCAGAAGTATGCTACAATTAAAACTCTTAAGGGTCTAAACCACTATAAAAGGCTGTCATTTGGCTTATCATCAGCTTGCGCTCTTTTCCAGCAGACCATGGAAAACATTTTACAAGCACTACCCCAGGTTGCTATTTATCTGTATTATACTGATAACTGGGATGACCGATCAAGAACACTTGGAGAACTTGGACATAGTGCTTAAATGTTTCTTCCAGGTGGGCATACGCCTGAGACGGGAAAGGTGTGAGTTCCAGTCTCCCCAAGTGATCTGCTTGGGTTACAGAGTCGATAAAACTGGGTCACACCCATTGGAAGGTAACATGAGGGCGATCAAA
This sequence comes from Rhincodon typus, assembly GCF_021869965.1. Taxonomy (NCBI): domain Eukaryota; kingdom Metazoa; phylum Chordata; class Chondrichthyes; order Orectolobiformes; family Rhincodontidae; genus Rhincodon; species Rhincodon typus. The sequence goes on along the minus strand of NC_063350.1, from coordinate 43,315,205 downwards.
GGAGCCCCGGCTCCCACATCTGTACTGGAGCTTAGGTCTTTCCTTGGGTTAGTGAATTATTGTGCCAAATTCATACATAACCTGGCCTCCATTTTGGCACTTTTACACCTGCTGTTGAAAAGGGTCAGCCTTAGAAATGGTCTCATAGCCAAGAAGTAACCTTTAGGGAAGTGAAAAAGCAGCTATCGTTATCAAACATACTGGCACACTACAATCCGAGAGGTAGTGCTGACATGTGATGCCTCTCCACACAGTATCGGGGTAGTATTGGCTCACTGATGGCGCAATGGAGAGGATAGTGTGTACTTCTTGGACTTTGGTTGATGCCTGACGCAGATATGCCCAGATCGAGAGGGAAGGCTTGGCAGTTCTCTTTGGTGTGAGCAAGTTCCACCAGTACCTGTACAGTTGGGAATTTGTCACAGTAACAGATCACAAACCCCTGCTAGGGCTCCTGAAGGAAGACAAGACAGTGCTGCCCATAGCTTCTAGTAAAATTCAGCACTGGGCCCTTATTCTCAGCACATACAAGTTAAACACCGTCCTCGAAATCAAGTGGCTAATGCGGATGCCTTGAGCCACCTCCCACTGGCAGATACTCCTCCAGTGATGCCCTCCCTGGAAGAGTCCGTTTTGGTTTTAAACTTCCTGGACACCCTTCCAGCCTCCGCTGACAACATCCAATTGTGGATGTAAAGATTCTGTCCTAATAAAACTGAAACAGTTGGTGGTATTGGGGAAACAGAAGGGCCATCACAAGCTGGAATAAAACTGGAATGAGACCAGATCACTGTAGAAGATGTCATATTATTATGGGGAGCAAGGGTGATTGTCCCGAGTAAAGGTTGCCCCCTAATGCTGGCTGAACTCCACCAGGGTCATCCAGGGGTTTCCAAGATGAAGATGCTGGCCAGAAGCTATGTCTGGTGGCTGAGATTAGATGCCAATATAGCTGCATTGGTGATGGCAAAATTGCCATCAGCAGCGCCCCCACATTCATGGGAATGGTCGGGTAAACCCCGGACTCGGTTGCACGTCGACTATGCCAGTCCTTTCATGGGTTCAATGTTCATGGTCATTGTGGATGCCCATTCAATGTGGTTGGATGCACAAAACGTTTGTTCGGCAAACTGAACGATGATGATCGAGAAGCTGCGAGCTTCTTTCGTAATGCATGGACTCTCAGAAATATTGATTGCAGACGATGGGATGTCATTTACCAGCAGGGAATTTGAGTATTTCCTAAAGTCAAATGGCAGTCGGCACACAAGGACAGCTCCGTACCATTCGTCATCTGATGATCTAGTGACAAGAGCAGTCCAAATGTTGAAGGCAGGCTTAAAGAAGCAGCCTACAGTGTCACATGATATCAAACTGTCCCAGTTCCTGTTCGATTATAGGACCACTCCATACACAACAACAACAGAGTTGCTGATGGGGTGAAGACTCCACTCCATGTTAAATCTGATATTCCCAGAACTAAGGGGGAGGGTGAAATAGTAGTGAAACGGCAGCAAGAACACCAATGCTGGCCACATGCCTCCTCTAAGGAGAGAGACAATTTAATTTTTAGGGGATGTACTTTGGTGCTGGAACCATGGAAATGGTCCACTATGGGTACAAGGCGAGGTTGACTCGAGGTCAGGTCCTATGACTTACAAAGGTGATACAGTCCTGAACAAACACTTGGATCACCTGAAAGCCGTTACCTTGCAAACGGCCAGGAGCAAGACATAGTTGGCCTCTCAGAACAGCCAGACAGCCTGTCCAAAACCATAGGTTCTCTCCCTTCATGTAGTGTCGAGGAAACCTCAAAGTCCGAAATGGATGCAGCCTCAATACTGTTACCACCAGAAGAAGAAGAGGAAACTCTCCTGAGAAGCTATGGACACAAGAGGCGGACTATGGTCTGGTACATGCCGCTCGTGTCCAAGTCCAAATCAGAGGAACTGGCCCTTGGGCAAAAACTTCACAGGAAAGGCTACAAGCAAAACACCAGGCCTACATCCCTAGGCTTAGAGGAATTAACTAGGTCTAAGCAAATCTTTGTGATTATGAAGGTGAAATAGACATACATACATTTCAAACCAAATCCACATCATTCGTACAAATCCTATAAATGCCATTTTTAGATTAATGTAAATAATGATTGCTTTCATTTTGGGATGTTGGATGTAGTGATTGGAACCAGGTTGACCACAAATATTTTTATTTTTAAAAAATAAACATTTGCAATTTGGAAAATAAAACAAAAATCATGCTAGGGGCATTATTTTCCTTCATACATTCTGTACTTAATCTGTAACAAGTTCTGTTCATTTGCACCAAGCACTCAATGACCAACATTGGCTCTTGATCTCACAACACCCAATTTTAAAATTCTCATCTTTGCTTTTAAATTGCTTCCATGACCTTGTCTTTCTCTATCTCTGTAACTGGCTCCTGTTCTACAAGTCTCTGAGATGCAATCTTTCTTTCAATCCTAGTACCTTGAGACTTAAATAAAGAAACACCATGTTAGAAACAATGTCTCCCATTTAAGAAGGAGGAAGATATTTTCTTCTCCCAGAGCGTCATAAACAATTTGGAAAATCTTCATATTTCCAAATCAATTCCAGAACAAAGAGATCAAAGAAACTCAATTGTATTTAGCAGTTGTGTCAAAAGACCTTTAGATTTGAGCATCCTTGTGCATCTGTGGAACTCCATCTCTACAGAGCAGTGGATATTGTTGCATTGACTGCTATTAAAGCAGAGATAGGTAGATTCTTAATAAATAAGGGAGTCTGTAATAGGCAAGAATATGGATTTGAGGCATAATCAGATTAACCATGATCTTATTGAATGGCAAAGCAGGCAAGAGGACAGAATAGTCTACATCTGCACCCAATTGATATGTTCATCTTCCTGATTTGCATTATTACAATTGCATCTATGCCTTCAGCTACCTAAGCACTAACTTCTAGATTTCACTCCCTAAACCACGCTGACTGTCTACCTCCATGGTTCTCCATTTTGATGTGATGGAGAGGGTTATGCCTTCTGACAATCCTTTGAGTGATGCCATTGTCAGCTCCTTGCTCTTGGTAGAACCTCTTTTGTTGATAAGGTCCAGGCATATACTGGCATCTTGGGTATACTGGCAGTAATCACCAATTATATAAGTGTGAGACATGACATTTCTCCTATAGTTCAGCCACAAACCAATGTTCTCCTGGTAACAAAGTGGTTATGTTTGCCTTATGATAACAGTCTCTTCCACTGGATGGATAAACACAAAGGCATCTTAGATGAAAGCATCGGCACCTCCTGGATTGTATTGTTGTTCTAGTCAGAGATCTAAGTAACATATCTATCACTTGATCTATGGAGAATATTGATACCTGCTGGACAGATCATAGACTTATTCAATCATTAATAACATTCACGTAGCATCAAAGGATATCAAGGCCCAAAAGTTTACGATGAAGAAGATCAGTGTCTCATAACTAAAACAGTCCGACCAAAACAATAATTCAAAACGTAGCTCATAAATAATTTGGAAAATCTTCATATATCCAACTCAATTCCAGAAAAGAGAGATCAAAGAAACTCAATTGTATTCAGCTGTTGTGTCAATAGACCTTTAGGTTTGAGCATCCTTCTCATTAGGCTTGTTGTGACAAAAGGAATTCTGAATTATGTGACCACCAGGACGAAAAACAAGCAGCCTTAAATACCTGGCAGAATAACTCAAAGTTCACAAGTCAGAAAGGCAGCATTCCAACAGCTCAGGTCTGATGTCCTAAAACAAATTCAGAAGATAAAGGGAGGGGTGGTGGAAAGTGAAAGTTTGAGCATTCCAACAACATGTTGGTCATTTTGACACACAAAGCTTTTTTATAGTCATGAGGGCCTGTGTAATCCAAGGTCAAATGGAGAAAGTCTCCTTTCGCTCAAAGGATGGTGTTTCTCTTCTTAAAGACAGTAGTGTCATTCACCAATGCCGGAAATAATGTGAAACAGCTGCTTAAATGGGAGTCCACAGCAGCAGCTCTTATTCTCCAGGCTATCCTCTATCATCCGGTGGTAGAATCGATGGGTGAACCACAACTGCTGGCAGAGCTGGAAAAGAACAATCACCTTGAAAACAAAGCTTGTGCCTCCAATGGCTTTCCAGCTCGTGTCCTCAAGGCCGGTGGGCCTTTGTTCATATCCACATTCTATGGACTTAACCTGTGGATTTAGGAGGAAAACAACACCACTTAGCTTCAGAGTGTGACACTTGAAACTATTTTCAAGAAGGGGGCTGTACCATTCTGTGATAACTAAAGGCTTTTTCCCCTCTTGATCACAACTGGGAAGAATTTGATGTGTTTTCCCCTGAATTGCCTGCTTGCTGTGGTTGAGGAAATGCAGCCATTCCCAGACCATTGATTGCAAGATCTTCAGAGGGATTAACATAATCTGAGTTACCAGAATCATGTCAGAGAAATCTGGGATTGATTCTTTAGGTTAAATTTCTCAGCATAAATGTACTGATATGATTCAATCTCCAGCCACACTTCTAATGGGGGATCATAGGAGCAAGTGTAGGCCATTCAGTCCTCGAGGCTGCCCTCCCATTCTCAATCATGGCCAACCATCAGCTATTTTCTCTCTCTATCACCATATCCCTTTATGTCATTATGTTCTAGATATCTATCAAGCTCTGTCTTGAATATACTTGATGACTGAGCTACCACAGCCATTTAAGGTAGAGAATTTCAAAAAAATCACTGCCGTCAGTTTGAAGAAATTCCTCCTCATCTCACTTTTTAATGACTTTGCCTGCATTCTGACACTGTGTCTACTGGGCATAGATCCTTTGGCCAGCAGAAACATCTAATCTGCATCTACCCCGTCTTCAACAAAAGAACAGCCAACAACGATGATGTATAAGTACTCTGCATCTTTCTCTTTCCACTTTTCAGATGCTTCTTACAGCCTAATTCTTTAACTAAGCTTTTGGTGACATCTTAATGTCTACTTATGTAGCTTAGTGTAAATTTTGTCTGATATTATCTTGTGAAGTGTCTTGAGGCAATGAATGATATAACCCCCAAGTCGTTGTAGATACAATAGAAATGCAAAACAAGTAACAGATTACCAATAGAAAATGTTGTTCACCCTCATGCATTGTTGCTCAGTTAGTTGCATTCTTCCTGTATGCCTACACACCACTGGGGTTTTCTTCATTCTTTGAAGAAAACAGATAAAGAATGTGAGCACTGCAGTATCCTTATCCACTTGGGTACTGCATTGTCATCACATGCATTATTATGCACTGACATACAGTCAGTAATGTACCGTACTGTGGAGATCGTAAAAAAGGACAATGATTTATCTACTACATTTAAATCTGAGCAGCTTCCCTTCAGAATATATCAACAGTTAGGTCCTCACATTCAATAAAAGATAACAGTTACTGTGATCTAACATCTGTTTCAGTCTTTACCTTGCCAAAGTTATTAAATATAAGAAGTACAAAAACTGAGATAAAAGCCCAGGAACACAATATGGCCTCATTCCTTGAAACTTACAACATTTCTAAAGGGCTTGACAGGGTCGATTCAGATTCTTGTAATGGGTCACTTTGGTAGAAAGACAATTCCCCAATATATGTTAAATTTGGTAGCTGAAGTTTAACATGGATAAATGTAAGGTTTTTCATTTTGGTCACAGGAATAGAAAGGCAACTGATTATCTAAATGGAGAGAAACATCAGAGTGTTTCAGTGCAGAGGGATCTAGGTGTTCTCATACATAAATTGCAGAAAACTAGTTTGCTGTTGCAGCTGGTAAGAAGGAAGGCATCTGGAATTCTGGCATTTGTTGCCAAAGGAATAGGGTATAAAAGTAGGGAAGTGATGCCAAAAATATACAAGGCATTAATGAGACCATGCCTGGAGTATTGCGCACAATTTTGGTCCCCTTACTTGAGAATGATGTAATTGTATTGGAGACTATAGTAATTGTAATAAGGTCAGCCAGGTGGACCTCATAGAGTATGAGTTCCCTGATTGGGGCTGTTAATCTGGTCCAATCTGGGAGTCCTGGCTGACAGATATAACCAAGAGCGTCAGACATTCTTTTCTGTCTGAGGGTTGGCTCTGAGGAAGCTGGACCAGTGTCAAGTGCTATGCATGTGTAAATAAAGGCCAACAGTCTAAGATATTCATTTGAAATCACAAGCTTTCAAAGCATTGCCCATCCATCAGGTGAAGTCTTCAAATAAACCTTTTTCACTATAACCTGGTGTGCCTGACTTCCGACCTTGTCCACCCCAGTCCAACATTGGCAACTCCATATCATAAATAAAGGTTGACTTGGTGGTGGGATTTTGGCTTCTGTGGAGATGTTTCAGAGACAAGTTCAGAGAAGGTTCCTGGATTGATTCCAGAGATGAGGAGCTTGTCTTATGAAGAGAGACTGAACAGTTCAGGCCCAGACTCTCTGGAGTTTAGAAGAATAAGAGGATATCTAATTGAGGTGCATAAGTTGCTAAAGTGGACGAAGAGTGGATGTTTTCCTTTGTGGGGCAAAATAGAATGAGGAGTCATTGTTTAGGCTAAAGAGTAACAGATTTAAAACAGAGATGAGGAGAAATTACTTTTCTCAAGCAGTCACAAACTTGTGGAATTCACTACCACAGAGTGTGGCAGATGCTGGGACATTGAGTAAATTTAAGGAGGAGATAGACAGATGTTTAATTATTAATGGATGAAGGGATATGGAGAGTGGGCAGGGATGTGGAGTTGAAATCAAGATGAGACCAGCCCTGATCATATCAAATGGTGGACCAAGCTTGAGAGACTGAATTGTCCACTCCTGGTCCTAATTTGTATGTTTTTTTTTGTTATGTTCTTATCTAGAGCCTGTCTGGTTATTATTTTTCAGCCTTGTATGTGACCAAATGGTCTTCATGTTTTTTTTGTAGTCTACTCACCATTCTCCTGATCACTCAGTGGCTGCCTCTCATCTCTGCATGCCTCTCCTGAGCTCTTGCTCGCTATAAGTGGTGAGCTGAAAGAGACAGTCAGCAAGCTGGAAGGATGGAACCAGAGGCAGGGATAGCAAGCTGCAGGACAAGGTTTTGAGGACTGGGAAAGAGGCAGTGAGTGGCAGATTCAGGGAGGGAGATAATGAGAACAGGGAGATGGGGATTGGGAAAACAGGCAAAGAGGAGGGAACTTTCATACCATAGAGAGAGCAGAGGAATTCTCTCTTGGTTGCTGGGTCAATTCACGCAAAGGTCAATGCCTTCTAAATTGGTAATGTAGCCCCCACCACTCTCACTCACACAACTCCCCTACCCATCTTATACCAGACAATTCCCCACTTTCACACTAGAGTCATGTCGACAGCATTAAAATTGGGTCACTGTGGAGAAGCATAATTGTCGCGTAAGTAATTGATATCTTTTAAATTTAATCTTACAAACACCAACCCTCTTACATATAGGATTACAATTTTCTTCGCTGTGCAACTAATTTAGCTGTTCTAATTTCGAAGCATCTTTGCTTCAGATTCCACTTTTTGCACCAGACTAGGCCAAAACCGAATGATGTATTTTAGAATGATTTTTGGTGGATTTCTCTCCTACTCTTCCCTGAGACATTTTGTTTTGCTAGGGTTAGTCAATGTCAACAGTGAGCTTTTGCAAGAAGTCTTGGTGGTGATTTATCAGGCTAAGACTTATCAGGGTAAGCATTACTGTTCTGACCTGACATTCCCATGTGTCACCTTTTCAAAAATGCCACTTGGACAGTGACCAAGAGTGGTAAGTTTGGATAATTTTACTATCCATAATCCAAGTACACTAAACCCAAAGGAAGTGTTTTACATAGAACAGTACATCACATGAACAGGCCTTTTGATCCACTTTGTCTGTGTCTTTGTCTTCTTTTCAACTTTGCTTGAAAGTAACTAATTAATTATTGATGAAGGGCCATATCCTGTGCCTGGGATGAATGTATATTGTGGCTGAGCAATGAATGCTCCTCTCTGCGTATCAATGTAATCAGTTCTATCCAAAGGGAATGTCTATGTCAGGGAAACAAATCAAATGGCCAGTGATTATCCCCTGCTGTATTCAATAGCTGGCAACGTCTTTACAGTGTTATACCAATTTATATAATGCTACCTTGTCGGGATGCCTACAAATAGAATGTATCTACTTATGAGTTTGGGTGGTGCTGCCAAAAAATCTTGGTGAATTACTGCAGTGTATCCTTTAGATGGTACATATTGCAAACATTGCATGGTATTTAATAGGGACAATTGTAAAGGCATTAATAATGGCATTCTGTATTTGTTGGCCAAAAGCCATTAATTGAGTTTTGGGAGTTTTGGAATTAATAGTTTATAAGATGGCTGAACACTTCCATCACTGTACTTTATATATTCTAAAGCTATTACATTGGAGCTGACCAATCTGCAGGAACCCAGCAAAGGTAATCACCTGAGTAGGATGCGAATGAGCCACATCTCCTAGTCCATCTTCAGAACTTCCAGGCAGCACTTGGGTGGAGAATAAATCATCAAATGTAATCACTTCAGACAATGAACTCTGGCTGAAAGAGGATCTTTCCCAATTGGAATCAAACCAATTGGAAATCAGGCATCTGGAATACATTAGTTATAACTACATTTAGGTCTCGGCTTTGTTGGAAAGGATAATGTGAGCAGTCAACTTGTCTCCTTTTTAGGTAATCCCTTGGGACTGAAGATAACTTTTTTCCACTCCAGAGTTGTTAGTCCTGAGGTGACTAAACAAACCCAAATGTGATTCCCAAACGGTGTTTGATGGGGCAGGTGGATGTAATGTTCAGATTTTTGTACGTTCCTTCCATTGTTTGTGCATGGCCTATTGGACATAATTAAAATGGTTGGAACCATTATGGATGCTTGTTGGGAACAGCTGACAGATAGCCTTTCAATCTCATATTGAGTCTGAATCTATGCTAAATTGACTAATGTGCTATCAGATGAGATTGAGGGCTCCCATGACAAGGGCTGAGTCTCAGTTAAGGAAACTGTCAAAATGTTTCTTCCAACCAGTGCTGATTGTCTCTGTCCTTGACGAGCACTCCACCACTCTTAGATCTCAGTTTATTAGGAGTTTGGGTTGTAAATGGCCTTAACTGTGCTGAAGAATTCACATATGTCATAGCTGCAGTTAGTCACTGGAGTCCTGCTGGTCTGCTTTCTCAGTGTTCATTTGTCCATATATCTACTTTCTATCCCTTGGATTTTAGTAATTCTTTTTGTTGAAGAATGCCTTGTCTTTGCAATTTACCGGCTCCTACAATTTCTGGTCATTCCCATCAAACCAGTCTTTTTTTTCATATAAAAACCAAGAGTCTCCTTGCACGTACTGTTCATGATAGATTTAAAGACAGACCAAGCGCTGCAGACATCCTGTGGTTCCTGTTTATTGAGTGTTGACAGTGAGGCATTGAATGAAATGATATTTCTTTACACAGTCATTGAATTCATCAACATTGAATTTCCTTTACTGGCTGTTTGGCCTGATTGAAGGAAGCCTTTATGATGCAATGGTCACTCCATCAGTCACCAGGTCCTCTCACATTGCAGGTGACATAGGCATGCTTAAGATTTATCCCTCAGATGATGATGTAATCAACTAAATGCCAAAATCTCAAGTGAAGTTTGTAGTCATCTCTCTGACAATATAGGATGTTTATTGTGATCAGGCCGTGTACTAGGCATTTCTAGGATGATCCCTGGTATGGAAGGATTGTCTTGTGAGCAAAGGCTAACAGGTTGGGACTATACTCACTGGAGTTTAGAAAAGTGAGAGGTGATCTCATTGATGCATATAGGATGCTAAGGAGCTTAACAGGGTAAATGCTGAGAGGATGTTTCCCCGCATGGGAGAGTCTAGGACCACAGAGCACAATTGCAAAATAAAAGGGCATCAATTTAAGGTTGAGATGAGAAGGAATTTCTTCTCTAAAGTGTTGTGAGTCTTTGAAAATCCTTGCCACAGAGAGCTGTGGGGACAGAGTCCTTGTGTTTATTTAAGTCTGAGGTAGAATCTAGATCAGTAGGGGTCGCTCTTCATGCAGCACGGTGCCCTACAGCATCCGCCTAACTGATGACTGCTGACAACCATAACAAGCTGCCTGGCTTTGTATCTGTGCTAAACAGCAAAGCAAGACAGAAGAACTGTGAGCCTTTAAGGTCCACCTGAGGGGCCAAAGCACAAAATGGCAAGGCAAGGCAGGAATGTGATGTGTGTCCACATGACGTAAAGTGTTTGAATGCCAATGGAGCAAGCTGGCAGGCCTGAAATGCTCCCTGGTCCAGTGCATGAACTGAGTGCCTACTCCTGCATGTACATTGTCCCTACAGCAACATTGTAATGGGTGGTGCTGATCCTTACCAAAGTGCAACTTGGAAGTGCAGAACTGAATTGTTAGTGTTGTGCCAAGATAATGGGGTGAGGCTGGCATTTGTCAGATATCTGTGGATGCGGGGTACATGCAGCTATTGTCCATGCAACATAGCCTGAGATATTGGTGCTGGGTGTCAACATGGAAGTTGGAGGAGAATGCAGTGAGCTGGAGTCACTAGATACCTGCTCTGACTTACACATCAGATATTCTTAGCATCTAGCTTTCATTCAACAGTTGGAGGAATGGAATTTGCATATTAATGAGGTTAACTTAGGTAATAATGAGCTTGATAATGTTATGAAGTGGAGGTTGACCCCCTCTGATAACTAAAACCGAAATACCCAGAGAGGAGCATCTCGCCTTGTAATCTGTTAAAAAGGAGTGTGATGTGAAGGCATCAGTGTTGGACTGGGAGAAGGGGTGTAATCCATTTTATCAGCAACTTCTAGTGGTTAAGCAAAATAAACCCCTGACACACTTTGCAATCAACTAGTAGCAAGTTATTTATCTAACAGTGAACATATTAACTCAAGTATTAACAAACCAAATAAATCCTCTTCTAACTATTAACTATTACCAAATAAAACAAGATTCTAATGGTATGCTGTTCTAATAAATAGAAGTTCCACTTAGATAAAACAAAAATAATCAAATAAAATTTAGTCTCTCGAAATTACAGCCAAGTTACGTGTCTTCTGAAATGTTCTGTGCCTTCGCCATCAAATGTTCCGTCAGGAACGCCTTCTCCATTGAATTCTTCTGTCAGGAATATTAACTAGTTGTACCATAGGCACCTTTGATTTAGATGGTACTTTCTCTAAAAAGTAGAGAAGATTGTGAGAGCTAGTGATTCTCTCTTGAGAGCTGACAGCTGTTAACTCTGGCAGATGGCAGTTAATTCTCCTGATTTGCCAACTGCCCTATCTTTTTATAGCCTTGATGACATCTCAATTTCTTACAACAGGATTGGTCCTATGTTGTCAAAATCATAAGATTTAAATTTAATTGGTTTGTGGTTTCTAAGTGTCTGATTCAAATTGATCGGCTAAAATCAAAAGCTGTTGCCTTTATAACAAAACAAAACCGCTGCTTAGCCTGCTAACTGTGTGGATTTTTGATATAAATGTTTCAATTTGAGGGCTCTCTGTGCAACTTCAAATCCACAAGCTGCTGCCCACAGACATTTTGTTTAAATCTCTAAGCAGAGAAAAAGCACATCATCTTTTAAAGAGACTACAAACTGCTTTACTCCCTAGCATTTTACAAATGTCAATATTTTACAAACATCAAATTCTAACATCCTGCCTCCCAGTTCACAAATACTCTACCCAACTTCGCAACAATAATGAGTGATAATTCCCATTACGAGGCCTCTTGCTACTCAGTTGGGAGAATTTTACCTTGATAACTATGAATTGTTTGGAAATTGCAACTTGTTGAGAAGGGCATCAGTTGACAGGTCATCTGCTTTTTCCAAATTTCTCATAATGTTGCTCAGAACATTTTAAGATTATTCCCTACACCTTTACATATGTTGCCTCTTTTTGACAGGAAGTGTTTACTGTCAGCAATGAAACAAAAGTCCTTGTCTCTAACTTCAAAGTAAGACTCAAGGGGAGTTTTCACAGTCTCTCGGATGAAAATTTTGCCTCTAATGCAGTTCAGCTGTCCTGACCACAGCTTTCTGACTTTTTCACACCCCTTTTACAGACCCCTTTTCTCCCAAACAAGAAACACCTGCCGTAAAATAACATCCTTCCGAGAATGTTCGCGTACAGCAAATTGATGATTCTGGCATATGAATTGGATAGAAGCTGAAATATTTGTAAAGTATTCCTAAAAATATTTTAAAAGTTATTTTAAAATTCTACTAATTAATAATTTAAAAGCATGTAATGAATATAAAGTTGTTTCTTTCAGAGGTCATGCTGTTGTTCATCAAATTTTATTAGCCACTGCACGGTTTAAAATCTTACTAAACAGACAGTTTTTTTTTATGGATTTGAGCACAGCAACGTGGGAGTGAAAAAGTTGGAATTCCAGGGAGAATTTTTGACTCCTTGGAGCAGCGTGGGCAATTATGAAAAATGTGGAAAAATGTCGAAAAATGAAAAGAATCAGAATCTCAATGTCAAGAAAACAATCTGATTTTCGCTCAAGGTGTAAACGGATAACTCTGAAACTCGCGAATGAGGGGTGGCTGCATGATTTCCATATATTTACAGCTTGTTAGTAGTCTAACTCAACTTATTCTATGCCACCTTGAATTTTTCTCTGCTTCTCTGAGAAACTAGAATGCACCAATGTCCAATAGAATCGAGACCTGGAAGCTAAAGTTTGCTTTATGCTTGGCCCAGCCTCATCTAACTGTATGCAACACAACTACCCTGTGTTTTCCATGTCCACAAGGTTTATCCATCCTCTATCCATGTAGGTTGGCTTTGGCAAACCATCAACTGAATCACAACATCATGGCTGCTCTTGGACCAGCTCTCACATCACTTCAGTGCCTCAACATTCAATGTTGGAATTGTAAAATTCCCCATCCTGTGTCTGAAGCCACTGTTTCAGATATCAATAGCCCAATGATTTGGATACATTTGGGCATGTAATGTGGTGCCCTCTTTATTACATGACAAAGCAACACTACATACTCACAATGGCACTGGTTGCTTAGAGGCTCCATGAACCAGAGTCTGTCTCTCTTAAGTGGTCAATCCTTCAACAGATCATTTTGCATTTTGCAGTGGCTAATTAAACTGTGACTTGCATTACTTTCTCATGCATAGAGAGGTGGACTCAGCTTCTCATTGTTCAGAGGACAAAACAGCCAAGGTTGGTTGACATGTTGTTGCATGGCACCACATTATGTCAATGTCAGATCTACAGCGGTGAAGATGGCAAATGATATTTTAGCCTTCATAGCGAGAGGAGCTGACTACAGGAGCAGGGATGCCTTGCTGCATCTGTATGGGCCATTGTGAAACCACTCCTGGAGTACTATGTGCAGTTTTAATCTCTTTACCTGAGGAAGGATGTTCCGGTTATTAAGTGAGTGCAAAGATTTACCAGACTAATTTCTGTGATGGGACTGATGTAGAAGGAGAGATTAGATCAGTTAGTGTGCCAATGGCTTACAAAACAAACACAATGCGTGTGCTCCAGCCAAATGGCCATGTAGAAGTCAAAGGTGTCCAGTCTTGATTGAGGCAACTAAATAAAATGTGGATATTCTGAAGAAGGGTCACTGGATTCAAAATATAAAGTCTGTTTTCTCATCACAGATGCTGCCAGATCTGATAAGTTTCTTTAGCAACTTTCTGTTTTGTTTGTTTAAGGGGTACTATGGTCAGTCAGGGTAAATCTGCTGTTATCCAAGGGGATTATCTGATTTCAGTGCAGGGGTTTGGCCATAGTCAGACAGACACTTGATCGTCCTAGAAACCTAGGATCTACATCCTTCCAGCCTGAGGATTGGACCACAGTCAGCTTCGCAAGTCAAGTGTTTTTAGTCCAAGGATTGCAGACACAGATCAGTTAGGGTACTGTGGAGAAATCAGCCTGGGAGTTTATCCAATTTTTCTTGCAAGGAAAAGAAACGAGGCACTGAATCTGATCACAGTGCATGGAAAAGCAGTTTGTGGTGATGCAGGAGTGAGGTAGATTGTGATGTCCCCAGGGAGTAGGAAATACAGCAGGCATGAATGGCTTATGGTTTGAGAGGATATGTGAGGGAGAACTACTGAGTGAACATGATGAATGTAAAAATGAGAGTCATAATCCATTAGCTTTGAGAGAGGTAGCAGCATTAAAATGAGTGGTGGCCCGATGAGTGTATCATCTAAATATTATTTTTAAAAGTAACATCCCTTTTTTCATGGGATGTGGATATCATTAAAAAGACCAGAATTTAAAATTGTTACTCATTCCTGTTTGCCCTTGAATGGCATTTCAGAAGACTGTTGAGTTACCCACATTTCTGTGGATCTGGAGTCACATGCAGGCCAGACTAGGTAAGGATAACAGATTTCCTTCCCTAAAGGCCATTAGCAAACCAAACAGGTTTTTACAATCATCAATGATAGCTGTCATTGTTATCAAGTTTTATATTCCAGTTTCACTAATTGAATTGAATTCTCCCAGCATCTGTGATGTGATTTGAACTTTTATCCTCAAAGCATTAACTTGGAACTCTAGATTTTGTAGATTATTGGATTTACCACTATACCACCTTTGCCTCCTGATGTTAATGATTACCAGCCTGGGTGGGATGGCAGTTGCAGGAGTGTCACTGTGCAGGTTGTTCTTCAGTGACAAATTACACATTCAAGATTTCCATGCTAATCCGCACGTGCTCAACATTATGAAATTGCAGCCCATTTCAGTGGAGCAATGTGAATGAAACAATGATAGATCCTCATTAACCACCTCTACCTTTCCAAACCCACAGAATCCTGGCCAATATATCAGAACTTGTAAGTAACTGAGTTACACATGGTTAGAGCAGAGGATCTTTTAGGAGGTGTCTCAAAAGGATCACAAGCTCAACAACACCCTCTTCTTGGGAACCCTCATTTTTGTAAGAGCTGTTAGCTGCAGGTCATTGTGAAGAAAATGATCCAACCTGACTCTACCGTTCACATGAAGTAGAGATGACAAAAACAAGTTTCCTCTTATATACACATTGAAGTAATAAATATAGAAGAAGGAATAGGTATTCCGCCCTTTGAGCCCATTCTGCCAATCAATTTGAACATGGCTGATCATCCAGCTCAATACTCTGTTCTATTCTCTTCCAATATCCTTTGATCTCTTTAATCCCGAGAATAATATCTACTTCTTTCTTGCAATTCTTCAATATGTTGGCCACAACAGTTTTCTTTGGCAGAGAATTCTACAGGTTCACCACTGTTTGGGCAAAGAAATTCTTCCTCATCTCTATCCTAAAATGCCTACCGTTATGTTTAGACTGTGACCCCTGGTCTGGATTCCCCTGTAATTTCTCTAAACTCTAGTGAATACAGTCCTAACTGATCTAATCTCTCTTTATACATCAGTCCCATCTCAGAAATTAGTCTGGTAAACCTTTGCACTCACTTAATAGCCAGAACATCCTTCCTCAGGTAACGAGATTAAAACTGCACATAATACTGCAGGAGTGGTTTTACAATGCCCCATACAGATGCAGCAAGGCATCCCTGCTCTTGTAGTCAGCTCCTCTTGCTATGAAGGCTAAAATATCATTTGCCATCTTCATCACCTACTGCACATGCAATTTTACTTTCAGTAACTAGTAAAGGAGGACACCCAGGCATTGTTATATCTCCCCTTTTCCCAATCTATCACCATTCAGATTATGATCTGCCTTTTGTGCTTTTGTTCCCAAAGTAGATATCCTCACATTTATCTACACTATCCTACATCTGCTATATATTTTCCCACTTACTTAACTTGTCTAGGTCACACTAAAGCTTATCTGCATGCTCCTCACAGCTCACGCTCCCAACTGGCTTTGTGTCATTCATAACTTTGGACTTATGACATGTAGTTTCCTCATCTAAATCACTAATACATGTTGTGAGCCGCTGGGGTCTAAGCACAGATTTCTGCTGTACTTACTAGTCACTGCCTGCCACATGGAAAAAAAAAGATTTATTAATTCCTACCGTTTATTTCCTGTTTGCCAACCAGTTTGCAACCCATCTCACTACATGATCTTCAATGTCATGGGCTTTAATTTTGCACAATAACCTCTTGTCGAAAGCTTTCTGAAAATCCAAGTAAACCACGTTTGCTGGCTTCCCTTTATCTACTCTATTAGTGTATCAAAATATTTCAACAGATTTGTCAAACATAACTTTCCCTTTGTAAATCAGTGCAGACATTATCCAATCTTGTGACTATCTTCCAAATACTTTGCTGTTACACCTTTCATAACGGACTCTAGCAATTTTTCCACTACCAATGTCAAACCAACTGTCTATAATTTGCTGTTCTCTCCCTGCCTCCCTTTCTAAATACTGGGATTTCATTACCTACTCTCCAAAACAAGAAACTGTTCCAGAATCTATAGAATTTTGGAAGATTTGCTACGGGCATATTTGCTACTTCTAGGGCCACTTCCTTAAGTACTCAGGAATGAAGGGTATCATGTCCCGGGGCTTTATCTTCCTTTAATCCCATTAGTTCCTCCAACACAATTTCCCAATTAACGTTTATTTTTTCAATTCCTCCTTCCCATTTGGCTCTGAGTTTCCCCATATATTTGGAATGTTATTTGTTGTCCTTCATGACAATTGAACGAAAGTATCGTTTTTAACTCGTATAACAACTCTTTGTTCCAAATCATAAATTCCCCTGTTTCTGACTGCAGGCGACTTATATTCTCCTTTACTAATCTTTTTCTCTTCACATGTCTAAAGGAACTTTTACTAACAGTTTGAATGTTTCCTGCAAGCTTACTCTCATCTCTATTTTACCCTTTTTGATCAGTTTCTTTGTCTTTCTTTGTTAGAATCTAAGCTGTTCCCAATTCTCAGGTCTGTTGCTGTTCCGGCCAAGCTGTATGCTTCTTCTTTGGTTTTAATACTATCCAAATTTTCCTTGTGAGCCATAGTCGGGCCACATTTCCCATTTTGTTTTTGTGCATGTCTAAGTGTGTGTAACACGGTCTCATAACGTGGCTGCTGTGATACAGATGGATCTAAACTAAACATCACAAATATTCAACTTGCATATGCTGTAGGAAGAGGAAATTGTTAGTCCAGTAAAAATCGTTACATAACAGCAGAAACATAGACCATTTGGCTACGGTATGTCAATGCATGTACTGGTGCTCGTCAATCAGTATACACAAGGCTTAAATCATTTGTTGAATTTTCCACAAAACCAGCATCAATATTAACCCTATTGCACCATTTGTGTTTACGGTGAAATTGAAATGTTTCCTTTTTCCAACGTCACATTCTATTGCTAATGGGATATTGGAAGCAATTTTTTTGAGGCTCAGTTAAAGGGGGAAATCTCTCCAGACAGATGTACAAGACTATAACATTCTAGGACAATAGCTATTGGGCTAATTTGCAATGGACGCTCCTGCGTAAGAAAGCACCATGTGACCTCATAAAATTGTTCCACTCACCTTTTATCATAAAGCAGAGGGAAAATGCTCTTACAATGAAAAAGATAAAATGGTTTGCCAACAGTGTGCAGCTCTTATAATTTAATTAATCATTGTATCTATTGTTATGATCTTAGCTAATAGTAGTACTGGAAAAGTCAGGTTCTAGTGTGAAATCTGATCTAAAAGACCATAGTTTTATTTTATTTTTGTTTACTCTAGAGATCAATCAGTTAATATATTCACATTGAATCCAATATGCAAAATGACTTTCTGACCTTTAAGTAAAAGTCAGTTATTCACAGAACAGACAACTACAGTCCTTTTTATCTTCACTTTAGAACCAAAGATTTCAATAATAATAAAAAGTACAAACCTTCACAACACTATGCAGAAATAGGGCAACGTTTTTTTCTCAATTAATAACTGATAGACAATGCTGAAGGAGACTTATGCATTAGGCTCAGAACAAGGATTAAGCATCTGACCATTTGTAAGATTTATGACATTTACAAAATAAAACAGCTCTGCTTGGGCCCTTGCTGTGCTGGTACTGAAGTCTGCATTTTCTTCTTTGAGTTACAGATTAATGCTTTCAGTAACAGCACTCAGAGCATATACAAAAGGCTGCTTCAAAGGAAAAAAATCCACAATAGTCAAAGTGCAGGTTCATAGTCCCTTGAAATGGAATTGCAGGTAGATTGGACAGTAAAGAAGTGCATTTAGTATAAGAGTTGGGAGGTCATGTTGAGGCTGAATAGGACATTGGTTAGGCCATTTTTGGACCACTGTGCAATTCTGGTCTCCCTGCTACAGGAAGGATGTTGTGAAACATGAAAGGGTTTGGAAAAGATTTACAAGGATGTTGCCAGGGTTGGACGTTTTGAGCGATAGGGTGAGGCCAAATAGGTTGGGGCTATTTTCCCTGAAGCATCGGAGGCTGAGAGGTGACCTTATAGGGGTTTATAAAATCATGAGAGGCATGGATAAGGTAAATAGACAAGGTCTTTTCCCAGGGTGGGGGAGTCAAAAACCAGAGGGCATAGGTTTAAGGTGAGAGTGGAGAGATTTAAAAGGAACCTTAGGGGCAATCTTTACATGCAAAGCGTGGTGCAAGTATGGAATGAGCTGCCAGAGGAAGTTGTGGAGGCTGGTACAACTACAACATTTAAAAAACATCTGGATGGTATATAAATTGGAAAGGTTTAGAAGTATATGAGCCAAATGTTGGAAAATGGGACTAGATTTATCTAGGATATATGGTCTGCATGGAAGGGTTGGACCAAAAAGTCTGTTTCCTTGCTGTACATCACTATGACTCTATGTTTTTATTCGTTCCTTTCAGGCTGCGTTTCTCTGATCTGCTGATTTTAATATTCAATCACCACCATTGGTAAGGAAGAAGTAATTTTTCAGTGCAGTAGGCAAATACTCAGTTCTCAGATAAGGATACTATTTATGAAAAGTGATCGTAATGTAAAATTTAGCTTGCTATTATATGTAAATAAAATAGGAGGAGGTGGCATTATTAATCAAGTAAAGTATGCCAGCAAGGGAGAAGGATGATGTAGCTGAGTGTCAATTACTGTTTAACTTAGTAAAATCAAGGAAAACAGAGGAGCTATGACACTTTGGGTTGTACAAGATGGTGCACCAAATACTGGGAAGAAGCTAAAGGAGTGCGCAGTCAAATTCAGGCAGATGCATAAACTACAGTGGAGCAACGTTGGGAGAATTCAATTGACCTAATATAAACTCAGATAGTTACAGTGTAAAGGGAAATGAGGGGACAAGTCTCTGAAATGTCTCTGAAAAGTGGATCTTCTTGATCAGCATGCTGCCAACCCGATGGGAAAGGAATCATTGATTTACAATCTGGGGGCTAACATTAGAACTAAATTGATGATGAAGTGATGACAATGGCAGAGTCACTTGAGAAATCTGGAAGGAAGCATATGTACATAGAATGTAAGTAAAGATCTAACTGGCAATAAGGAGTTCTGGGAAAAAAGACCATAGACTTAAGCAGCATACTTCTGGAAATACTTTTTTAGCCAAACAGAGAATACATAATTAAACATGGTATCAGCGAAAAAGGCAAAAGTGACTGATGAAGCTAGCATTTAGAGAGAACCTTGGTTAAAATGTTGTGAATATTGTGGGAGCAGCAGCAGGCACCTGGAAAAACCATACTGGAGACAAGGCAGCAGTAAGCAAAGACCTGAAGACATGAACAGTGAGATAGGCACAAGAACACATGTAGGGACAGCTCCACTGCTCAGGAGAAGCACGGAAGCTAAGCTACTACTTCCAGAAACATTCCAGGGACTTGAAAGATAACACTGGGCCCCGGAATTGAAGTAATGGAAGAATAGGTTTTCCAAGTACAAAACTGCTCCAGACCTGGATAAGAACAGCCAAAATGACAATGTCAGTACATTATGTTATGTTGTTGGCTGTATTGCTGGTGGTGTTCTGGAAGAATAGGGCATTGATGAGACTATACCTTCATCTGAAGAGATACAGTGAGCACTTGACTCATGCTTCAGCATTTACCTGAATTGGAGAGATGAAATTTAGTAAATAAAAGTAAAGACCAGACAAAAGCGTGGATTTGTTTAATAATGACCTGTAGTGATTGGAACCAGGTTGACCTCATTGACTTTGTAGTCATTGATTGGAGTTGTAAACTGGGCCAATCAGGATAGCCCTAGCTAACTAATATAACCATGAGATAAGAATCTCCTCAGTTCATACAATTGACTCTGAGCTGGCTGGCGACACCCAGTGTACTGTGCACAAGTAAATAAAGGGTGACTTGATGATGGGATACCAGCCTCTGTGCAGTTATTTCATGATCTCTATCGGCCAGCAAGGAACAGTGTTTAGGATGCTTTGACAGCAGAATATATTGGTGACCAAATTTTAGACAGGATCATAGCCGAGACGTTATTGTGTCTTTTACAGCTGAGGGATGACTTAGCTCTAGAAAAAAAACTTATTTGTAATGGTTGTAATTTAATTAACCCATGAGATACATTTAAGTAATCATTTCAGGGAATAATGATATCCTATGGAAAAAATCAGCTGAGGCAATTCAGATTGTAGGCCTGAAAGGAGATTGCATGCAAAAGTTTCACCTGGCAAAATGGGAAGAAGTGCAAAAATTCTCTGATTTGGTGGGAATATAAACATAAAGAATGTACAGCAAGGGAAACAAAGTGCTGAAACATTGAAAATTGAGTCATCTTAAAGCAGCCTGTCAAATATAAAAACAGAAACTGACAGACAGAGGGAAAACCTTTAAAATAATGCCATATTCAAGAGTATGAAATGCCATAAGGTCAGCGAAATTCCAGCCTAAGAGAAATAAATGATCCTGAAAAATTTATTGGAGTGATAAAATAGGAGTGGAATAACACCCTGCAGAATTCAAATTCGATGCAGAAGCCTATGTGTTAGTTTTATCAGAACAGCTAAAAAGACTTAATGTAATTTACTATCACCTTTATCAAATTGCAAAGTCCTGGAGGAACTTCATTAGCAGTTAAAGGTCAGATCATGGTGAATCTCAAATATAAAGAAAGAGAAATCTTTGAACTAAAAGGGAAATTGCTGGAAAAAAGAACTCAGTAGCTTAGAGATGATTTAACTCTCGAAAAATGTATTTATAGTGATTGTAATTTAATTAACTCATGAGACATACAAAATATAGGAGATGTTACCAGGTATCACATGGTCTGCTATCACATGTAACCCATTGTTAGCAATTAATAGTCCCCATTAGCAGCAAGGGGAGCTGATTGCCTTGTGGTACTATCACTGGACTGTTAATCCATTGACCCAGGTAATGTTCTGAGGACATGGGTTCAAATCCTGCAGATGGTGGAATTTGAACTCAATAATTAAAAAAAACCTGTCTGGAACTAAGAATCTAAAAATGACTATGAAACAATTGTCAGGAAAAACCCATCTGGTTCACTGATGTAGAGCTGGATGAACACAGGAGGCCAAGGAGCAGGAAGGCTGACATTTCAGGCCTAGACCCTTCTTCAGAAAAATTTTGCTGATGAAGGGTCTAAGCCCGAAACTTCAGCCTTCCTGCTCCTCTGATGCTGCTTGGCCTGCTGTGTTCATCCAGCTCTACACCTTGTTATCTCAGATTCTCCAGCATCTGCAGTTCCTACTATCTCTGGTTCACTGATGTCCTTTTAAGCAGCTTAAATTTCCTGTAAGGAGGGAAGCTGCCATCCTTACCTGGTCTGGCCTAGATGTGACTCTGGACCCCACAGCAATGTGGTTGACTCATAACTGCTCTCAGGGGAATTATGGATGGGAAATAAATCGTGGCCTGGCCATCAATGCTCACATCCCACAGCTGATTCTTTTAAAAAAGCTTTTCATTCTCCTAGGCTGACCGTTATCCACTCCTTTGTTCAATTATTTTTCTCTCTCTTTGGGCTGTATCTCCATCTATCATTTACTCCTTACCCCCATTCCCCCCACCCTTTTCTACATAGAAAGCAATCTTTTCCCAACTACCATCACTTCTGAAGAAGGGTCACTGGATCCAAATTGTTAACTCTGATTTCTCTCCGTAAATGTTGCCAGACCTGCTGAGTTTTTCCAGCATGTTCTGTTTTAGTTCCTGATTTCCAACATCTGCAGTTGTTTTGTTTTTAATTCAGAAATTCTTGAATCTCTCTATATCATTCACAATCAAAAATATTCTCTGTTGAAAGCTGTGATTGATTTGTAAACTTGATGAGACTGCCGATGCTGAACAGATAAATTAATTTTGAAGTGAGTTTCCAAATTAGTTTTGGGTTTGAAGTAATTCAAGCCCAGTTGGATACCCTATTTGTCCAATTTTTCACATACGACTCAAGCATCAGGTGGTGTTGGGAGACATCATCACCAATCCCAGATATACATGTTCATAAACCTGACAGTGCTTTTCAACTCTTCTCTGGGGCCTTACACTTGAATTTCGCTCTCCTTGTAATTCACTTAATGGGAGCAGCTTTTCTTTGTCTACCATATCAAAACTTGTCACAATCTTTATTCTGCACCTCGATTAAATTTACCCTTAAACTCCTTTGATCTGAGGTGAAAAAGCCTAGTTTTTCAAACTGATCTGGTAGTTAGAAACCCTCTTAACTTGAGCCATTCTAGTAAATCTCTTCTTGACCCTCCTTAGGAGCCTCACATCTTTTCTAAGGTGTGGTGACTGGAAATGGATGTGGCCTCATTAGAACCCTAAGAAAGTTCAGCTGATTCTCTGTGCCCTCGTGTTTAATTTAGTAATCAATTAATTAAGTCCAAGATTCCAAATGTCTTATCTTGTTGGAGAAATGGCATTTGGCTGCTGTTTTACCCAAGCCCCGCAATTACAAGGTATAATTGCTTTATACCTTTTGCATAATGGATAGTAGAGTAGTTAGGTAAGAGGAACATGAACCTAGGATATATGGCTTCAGTGCACAAACGTGCATAGAGAATACAAAACAATGGGAATGACTGTTGCTAAGTGGCTTCATTCTGAGACAGGTTTCACAATAGTAGATCATTTCCTTGAATTTTTTGAGGACATAATTAAGTAAGGCAGGTACTTTGATGGCTGGGAAGGTAAATTCAGAGAATATAATTCAGGGACTGCTTGATAATTTCCAGTGTGAATTTTACTCAGTCCTGCAAAAACTGCACCTGTTATAGTGCTAGGGTTAGGGCGTTAAGGAACTTCAAGTGGACACACTTAAAAGGAAGAGATGAAGCACAAAAACAGAAATATAATCTCCTGTGGTTGCAGAGTTAATGGAAGCAGATTAGAACTTCAACAGAAAACATCTCCTGTGAATTACATCCCAGACTGTGGATAAGATGTGAGGTAAAACAAAGGAGTTCTGGGCAGAAGACATTTTTGTGTTTTCTGACTTTCAGAAATAAAGAGGATGTGTTTTCTTTCTTAAAAAAAAACATGCAACTTAGGTCTCACTGTGCTAGTCTGGTATTTGAGTTCTGTAGGGCTGGTGCATGCTGCAAAGGTCACAGCAGAAAAAAACATCCATCAGGCACCCTTAACCCAAGAAAGTCTGGTTTAATCCTTTCGAATATAAATACACTAGAACTGGGAAAGGTATTTACAAGGGAAGAGATTCTTTACGTTAACCTTTGTTGCGACCAACCAAGATGAAGGAGAAGATTGAATAAAGAAGGGGATCCATCCCCTCCTTCCTTCCCCATGGATATAATGATTGGAGCGCCTGGAATCATAAGGAAATGAGGAGACCCTCAACCGGGTCTAGTCATAATAGTAGGACATACTGCCTTCAGCTGATACTTCCCTTGTGATATCTGGGATAGTTATCAACCCTGTTACTATTTGTTACTTCACTACTGGTCTAGTAATGTATTAAATTTCTGTATTGTATAACATATGCCAGCTGCATTTCTACATCAGCCTTGCCTTTTTACTTCTGTTCAGGCTAATAATTGCGTGAAAGAATTTATAAAGACAGGTTAAGTTCATGTTCCACCACTGTACAAAATTTCCCTCATTCCTTTTTATCCTCTTCTCCAGGATTCTCCAGGTCATGCTAGTATTATTGAAATTAGCTGGCCTGGGAATTCCTGACACAATCAATTTCATCCAGCTTCTGTCGGCATATTTGCCATGTCTTCTACTCAGAATTTAAAGAAAATAAATGAACTGCTCTTGAAACTTGATTGTAATTCATTGTACATTAGAAGCAATTTGAGATGTTGCTGACAGATGTGACCTAGCAATATTCATCGTGTGATATATGGTTAGCTGTGTGAGTAAATTAAAATAAGAAGTGATAGTTTGTAAAACTGACCTCAGCAGTCTCTAAAAGCCTAGGAAGACTTAAGTAATTCTGTAGCTGGGGCCTACATCTATCCTATTGCATCACCCACAGCACATGAGATTTTATCTGGAACTTTATACATCATGAAGCGACAGTAATGTCTGAAAGAAATTATCGGAGGCAGAAGCAATGTGTAGAATGCTGCTTTTAGAAGTTTGTGAAAACACTTTGGATTGAGGCAGAATATTGGGAAGCAGCTTTTCGAATTTTGTGCATCTGTCATGACCATCAAAATCTGGGACTTTTCTGGTATAGTGGTAATATCCCTACGTCTGGACCAGAAAACCTGGGATCAAGTCTGACCTGCTCCTGAGATTAGTCAAAACATGCCTGAACAAATTGATTAAAAATACTTTCATCACAAAATTCTCACTTGACTGTCAGCATGTATTGGTGTTCTTGCTCTAATATTGGGAAAGAGTAACATATTGAGTAACTGTAATGCTTTACTTTTAACTTTGTTTCTCTATGTTACTACTTGTACCTAAGTTTTGTACCTAGATACGTTTGTACCTAAGATGACGCTGTGTGCGGAGACATTGTATACTTTTCACTGTACTCCTGTAGTTCTGTGCTTCAGTACACTTGACAATAAGCTTAAATCAAATTAAATCAAATGAAAATCAATAATAAGAAAGCTTTTTCCTAATTTTATCATTCATAGCTTTACAGTTCCCTAAACTTACACTGCTAGCTTACTTTGAGATAGTAATGTGGAGCCACTTTATCTGTAGCACTTAACTCAATAGTGCATGAACGTAAAAGCTTGAATCAACACTACCTAAATTATAGCTAAGCTCTCTACAGAGAATGATTACTTTTAATGGACACAGAAAGGATTCATTTGGCGCTGAAGGATATGAAAATGTTCATACATCTTTGACTGTATTGGGTTTCAATGAACCTCAGAGAGACTAGTTGTTCAAATCGAGCAGACATGGCCATTGCAAGAAATTCATCCTCATCATGGAAATAGTTTCAATGGATTATGTCAGTATTCAGTTTTCTGCAATTTCTCAGCCTAACAATTTCAATACTTTGTTGATGCTCACAAGCTCAAAATGTGATGCAGCAACTTGCAAGTCAAAATGTAAATTCATCACTTTTGGTGGATCAGTACATAATTATCCAGATTTTCCTGGTTGAAAAAAGTGGTAAGACTTATAGTGGTCACTACAATTTAAACTCAGATTCAGAGCATATGCCCAGATCAATGGGGAAACCTGAATTTGTTGTCTGAGATGTGTTACTCTTTGATTGGCTATACGAAAACAACGTCTCATTCTGTGATTCACCGTAGAAATGTCTGAAGTCAAATCATATGCATGACTAATATGAAAACTACAGAAGATTAAGAGCTACTGCCATACAATCTCTTTGGTGCTTAAAATTAACTATAACAAATGTAAAATGTTTATGGAATTTAAATGCAGGTGGAGATTAAAAGAGAATAATAAATTTAATGCTTTCTGCATCTATTTTCTTTCTTAGTTCACTATTTTTTAACTCTTTTTATTTGGCTTTGTGTGTGTGATTTGACATTAAATCTATCGTTCTAACTTACCTTCAGAGACTCAAGTTCTTCACTGTTCATCTGAGAATTTTTTGCTCTGGTTGATTAAGGAGATTAACATTTACTTGCCCTATTTGTTGTTTTATGTCTCAGTCAGTATGTCAGTAAGTTTTTTAAGAGACAATGCTCATGATGTCATCCTTGCATCATAGCATCTGGCCTCATGGTGCAAAAGTTTCATACTCCATCTTACTTCAGATCACCAGAAATGTAACATGCTTTAAGAGACATCCTGGTCTTTGCAATCTATTAACATAATGTTAGCCCAGACAGTGATGTGCCTGCAAACTGCAAAGTTTGTATATAATATCGAGCTATAATAATCATTGCATAGAATCATAGAGTCCTACAGCACAGAGACAGGCCTTTTGGCCCAAACTAGTCCGTGCAGATCAAAATGTCCATCCATGCCAAGTCCATTTGTCTAGGCCCGAAACGTCAGCTTTCCTGCTCCTCTGATGCTGCTTGGCCTGCTGTGTTCATCCAGCTCTACACCTTGTTATCTCCATTTCCCTGTACTTGGCCTATGTCCTTCTAAATCTTTCCTATCCATGTATTTGTCCAAAAGCCTTTTAAATGTTGTTAATGTACCCGCCTCAACCACTTCTGCTGGCAGCTCATTCCATGTGCGTACCACCCTCTGTGTAAAAACGTTGCCCCTCAGGTTCCCATGTATTCTTTCCCCTCTTACCCTAAATTGATGCCCTCTCACCCTTGATTCCCCAATCCTGGGAAAAAGACTGAGTGCATTCACCCCATCCAGGCCTTTCATGATCTTATACACTTCTATAGGATCCCCCCTCAGTCTCTTATACTCTAAAGAAAAAGGTCCGAGCTTGTCCAACCTTTCCCTATAACTCAGTCCCTTGAGTTCTGGCAACAGGTTTGTAAATTGCTTCTGCACTCTTTCCAGTTTAATAACATCCTTCCTATAGCAAGGTGATCAAAATTGAACACAATACGCCAAGTGCGGCCTCACCAATGTCATGTACAACTGTATCATAACTTCCCAACTTCTATACTCAATACCCTAACTGATGAAGGCTAGTGTGCCAAAAGCCTTCTTCACTGCCCTGTTTACCTGTGACTCCACTTTCCGTGCACCTGAACTCCAAGTCCCTCTCTTTCACTACACTCCTTAAGGCCCTACCATTCACCATGAAACTCCTTCCTGGATTTGACTTTCCAAAATGCAACCGCTCACACTTATCAATATTAAACTCCATTTGCCATTTCTTGGCCCACTTCCCCAGCTGATCAAGAACCTGCTGCAATTTCTAATAACTTTCCTCACCGTAGATGATATTGCCTATTTTAGTGTCACCCACAAAGTTACTAATCTTGCCTTGTATGACTCATACAAATCATTGATATCGACAACAAACAGCAATGGGCCCATCACCAGCTCCTGAGGCACACCACTAGTCACAGGCCTCCACTCAGACAGCATCCTTCCAGTATTACCCTCTGCTTCCTACCATCAAGCCAATTGTGCATCCAATTTGCCAGCTCTCCCTGGATACCATGTGATCTAACCTTCCAGAGCAGCCTACCATGCGGAACCTTATCAAAGGCCTTACTGAAATCCATATAGACTAAATCTACTGCCTTGCCCTCATCAACCTGCCTGGTCACTTCATCAAAGAACTCTATCAGATTTGTGAGGCAAGATCTCCCATGCACAAAGCCATGCTGACTACTCCGAATCAAACCCTGTCTTTCCAAATGCATGTATATCTTATTCCTCAGAATCTTCTCAAGTAACTTACCTACCACAGATGTTAGGGTTACTGGTCTATAATTCCCAGGTTTTTCTTTGCAGCCCTTCTTGAATAAGGGCACAACATTCACTACCCTCCAGTTTTCCAGGACTTTACCCGTGGTTAACGACAATGCAAATATATCAGCCAGGGCCCCTGCAATTTCTTCCCTAGCCACTTGCAGGGTTCTTGGATATATCTGGTCAGGGCCAGGAGATTTATCCACCTTCGTACATTCTAACACTTCCAATACCTCCTGTACTCTGATATGGACTGTCCCAAAGATATCAGCATTAACTTCCCCAGCTCCCAAGTCTTCATGTCTTTCTCCACAGTAAACACAGAGGAGAAGTATTCATTGAGGACCTCACCCATCTCTTGGGGTTTCACACATACATGTCCACTTTGGTCCTTGAGGGGTCCTACTTTCTCTGTAGTTATTCTTTTTCCTTTAACATACTCAAAGAATTTCTTTGGAGTCACCCTAATCTTCTCAGCCAAAGCTATTTCATGCCCCCTTTTCACCCTCCTGATATCCTTCTTTAGTAAACTCCTGTATCCCCTATATACCTCCAGGAATTCCCTTGATCCCAGCTGCCTGCTCCTGAGCCATGCCTCCTTCTTTTTTCTGGTCAAAACCTCAATATCTCTTGTCATCCAGGGTTTCCTTCTCCTGCCAACCTTGCCATTCACCCTCACAGGGACATAAAGATCTTGAACACCAGATATCACACTTTTAAAGGCCTTGCGCTTGCCAGAGGTCCCTGTGTCTGCAAACAAACTATTCAAATCAACCCTTGCAAGCTCATGTCTAATTCCATCAAAATTCACCTCGCCCCAATTTAGAACTTGAACCTTAGAACGTGGACCACTTTAGTCTTTTTCCATAACTATTTTAAAATTAATAGAACTGGTCACTGGTCCAAAAGTGCACCCCCACTGTTACCTTTTGTTATCCTTTTTTTATTCACACAATGAGGCCATCACTGGCTAGGCCGCATTTATTGCCCAGAGGACAGTTAAGGGTCAACCACATTGCTGCGGGTCTGGAGTCACATGTAGGCCAGACCAGGTGAGGATGGCAGTTTCTTTCCCTAAGGGACATTAGTGAACCAGATGGATTTTTCCTAACAATCGACAATGGATTCACAGTGATCATTAGATTCTTAATTCCAGCTATTTATTGAATTCAAATTCCACCATCTGGTATGGCAGGATTCAAACCTGGGTCCCTAGAATGTTATCTTGGTCTTTGGCTTAACAGTTCAGTGATAATACCACAAGGCCATCGCCTCCCCCAAACCCTGTCCTGCCCAATTTCCCAACAGTAGGTCAAATTTTGCCACTTCCTGTGTAGGACCCTCTATGTATTGCCTAAGGAAGCTTCCCTGAACACATTTAACAAATTCCACCCCATCTAAACCCCAAACACTATGGCAGTACCAGTCTATGTTAGGAAAATTAAAAGCCCCTACTATGACAATCCTATTGCTCCTGCAAGTCTCCTTCCATATTTGTTCCTCTAATTCCCGTTGACTATTTCGGGGCCTATAGTACAACCCCAATAATGTCACCATCCCCTTCTTATTTCTTAGCTCCACCCACAAAGCCTCACTGGATGATCCCTCAGTTATTTCATCGTTACCTACTGCTGTGATACTCCCCTTAATCAAAAATGCAACTCCCCACACCCCCATCTCCTTCTTCCACCTCTGCCCCACCTAAAGCACCTGTACCTTAGCACATTAAGTTGCCAGTCCTGTCCCTCCCTTAGCTACGTTTCTGTAATTGCTATAATATCTCAGTCCCAAGCACCTATCCATGCCCTGAGTTCATCGGCCTTACCTGTCAACCCACTTTGAAATAGATGCAATTTAATCCAGAAGCATTCCTTGCTTCCTTTCCTTTTCCATCCTGACTTGTCTCTTCAACTTGCTATTTCTGATTTATTGTATATCCTTCCAGCCTCGCACTTGCATCCCTGCTATTGAGGATCCCATCCCCCTGCCAAGCTCGTTTAAACCCTCCCTTGCAGTACTAGCAAATTTGCCCACCAAGATATTGGTCCCCTCCAGTTCAGGTGCAACCTGTCCCTCTTGAACAGGTCACCTCTGCCCCAGAAAAGATCCAATGATTCAGGAATCTGAATCCTTGCTCCCTGCACCAATTCTTTCGCCATACATTCATCTGCCATATCCCTCCGTTCTTAACCTCACTAGCATGTGGCACTGGAAGTAATCCGGAGATTACTACCGTCGAAGTCCTGGTTTTTAACTTTTTCCTAGCTCTCTATAAACACTCTGCAGGACCTCATCCCTATTTCTGAATATGTCATTTGTGCCAATGTGCACAATGACTTCTGGCTGCTCACCCTCCCCCTTGAGAATGTTCTGCAGCTGCTCCAAGTCATCCCAGACCCTGGCAGCTGGGAAGCAACACACGATCCTGGATTCCAGTTGGGGCCATAGAATCACCTGTCTGTCCCCCTATTGAATCTCTTATCATTAAGGTCCTGTTTACCTTTACCCTTTCTCGTTGTGCCCCAGAGCCAGTCATAGTGCCACCAGCCTGGCTATTGTTGCTTTCCCTGATCGGTCATCCAGCCCCCCAGCAGTATCCAAAACGGTATACTTGTTTTTACGGGGAATGGCCAGAGGGAATTCCTGCATTCTCCGCCTAATCCTTTTGTCTTTCCTGGTGGAAACCCAGCTACCCTCTGCCTGCACCTTAGGTGTGACCACCTCAGTAAAACCCTTATCTATGATGCGCTCAGCATCTTGGATGATCCTGAGTGCATCCAGCTCCAGTTTCAGCTCCCTTACACGGTCTCCCAGGAGCTGCAGCTGGGTGCACTTCCCACAAGTGTAGTCATCAGGGAAAATGGAGGTCTCCCTGAGCTCCCACATCCTGCAAGAGGACCATGCCACTGCCCTAACTACCATCTCAAATGCTCAAAGACTAAAGATGAAAGTGAAAAGGACTTTACCTGAGTCTACCTGTACTTTTTGCTGAGCTGCTGCTCACCAAAGCCTATCGTGCCAATGTCTTACTTCTCACTCTACTACTAACAAATTAGCATGTTTCTCTCACACCATTTTTGCTTAGAGGAGGATGGAGGGAAGGAAACACTACATTGATTGTG
This sequence comes from Rhincodon typus, assembly GCF_021869965.1. Classification (NCBI taxonomy): domain Eukaryota; kingdom Metazoa; phylum Chordata; class Chondrichthyes; order Orectolobiformes; family Rhincodontidae; genus Rhincodon; species Rhincodon typus. Next base: position 43,284,282 of record NC_063350.1, on the reverse strand, counting down.
ATCTGTTAATTTCTTTAATTTTCATTCATTTGTGGGACATCAGCATCTCTGGCTGGGCCAGCATTTATTGCCCGTCCCTACTTGTCATTGAGAAGATGGTGGTGAGCTGCCTTCTTAGATTGCTGCAGTTCACCTGTTGTGGGTTGACCCACAATGCCCTTAGGGAGAGAATTCTAGCATTTTGATCCAGTAACAGTGAGGGAACAGTGATATATTTCCAAGTCAGGATTGTGGCCAGGTTGGAGGGGAACTTGCAGATGGTGGTGTTCCCACACCTCTGCTGCCCTTGTCCTTCTAGATGGAAGTGGTCGTTGGCCTGGAAGGTGCTGTCTGAGGATCTTGGGTGAATTTCTGCAGTGCATCTTGTAGATAGTACACACTGACATCTGAAGAAGGGGTGAGACTCCGAAAGCTTGTGCCTTCAAGTAAACCTCTTAGACCGTAACCTAGTGTCCTATTTACAGATGCACAGTCCAGCTACTCTGACCAGCCAGCTCAAAGCTTATCCCTAGAATAAGGATATTCTGAGTCTTCTATTTATATCTGTCAGCTGGGGCTCTCTGATTGGCCCAGGTTAACAACCCCAATTAAGGTTCTCATAGTCAATGAGACCCGTCAGGCCCTCGTTCTAATTACTGCATGAATGTAGTGCCAGTCAAGCAGACTGCTTTGTCCTGGATGGTACCAAGCTTCCTGAGTATTGTGGGAGCTGCACCCAATCAGGCAAGTGGGGACTATTCCATTACACTCCTTACTTGTGCCGTGTAGATGAAGACAGGATTTGGGGACAACAAGGTGCAGAGCTGGATGAACACAGCAGGCCAAGCAGCATCATAGGAGCAGGATGGCAGACGTTTTGGGCCTAGACCCTTCATCAGAAATCAGGATTTGGAGAGTCAGGAGGTGAGTTACTTGTCACAGTAATCCTAGCCCCTGACTGGCTCTTGTAGCCATTGTGTTTATGTGTGAATCCAGTTGAGTTACTGATCAGTGGTAACCCCAGGATGTTGATTGTGATGGATTCAGAGATTGTAACACCATTGAATATCAAGGGTCAGTAGTTAGATAGTCTTTTATTGAAGATGTTCGATGCCACTTATTATTTTACTTGCTGCTTGTCAGACAAGCCCGGATATTGTCCAGATCTTGTTGCATTTGAACTTGGCTGCTTCAATATCTGAGCAGTCACGAATGGCGCTGAAGATTGTGCAATCATCAGCAAACATTCCTACTTCTGACCTTATGATGGAGGGAAGGTCATTGACGAAGCAGCTGAATTTGCCTGGGCCAGGACACTACCCTGAGGAATTCCTGCTGCGATGTCCTGGAGCTGAGATGACCGACCTCCAACAACCACAAACCATCTTCCTATGTGTCAGGTATGACTCTAACCACTGGAGAGTTTATCACCTGATTCCCATTGATTCAAGTTTTGCTAGGGCTCCTTGACACCACACTCGGTCGACTGCAGCCTTGATGTCAAGGGCTGTCACTCTCACCTCACCTCTAGAAATAAGCTCTTTTGTCCATGTTTGAACCAAGGCTGTAATGGGGTCAGGAGCTGAGTGGCCCTGGTGGAACCCAAACTGGGCATCACTGAGCAGGTTATTGCTGAGCACGTGCTGCTTGATAGCGCTGTTAATTACACCTTCCATCACTTTACTGACGATTGAGAGTAGACTGATGGGGCTGTAAATGCCTGTGGCAAGCTCTGGAGCACAAGTCTTCAGTACTGCTGCAGAATGTTGTCAGGGCCCGTAGCCTTTGCACTATCCAGTGTCTCCAACCATTTCTTGATATCACATGGTGTGAATCAAATCGATGGAAGACTGGTATCTGTAACATTGGGGACCACAGGGGGAGGTCAAGATGGATCATCCACTCAGCACTTCTGGCTGAAGATTGATGCAAATGCTTCAGCCTTATCTTTTGGAATGATGTGCTGGGCTCTTCCATCGTTGAGGTTAAGGATATCCGTGGAGCCTCCTCCTCCAGTATATGGCTGTAAGTGGCAAGATTGCACAGCTTAGATCTGATCTGTTGTTGTGTCAACATTTAGCTCTATCTATCACTTGCTGCTTATGCTGTTTGACATGCAAGTAGTCCTATTTGGTAGGCTGATATCTCATTTTCAGGCATGCCTTTTCTGCCCCTGGCATTCTTGCCTGCACTGTCCATTGAACCTGGCTTAATGGTAATAGTTGAGTGGGGGATATGCCAACCCATGAGATTACAGATTGTGCAAGAGTACAATTCTGCTGTTGTTGATGGCCTAAAGCACCTCACGGATACCCAGTCTTGAGTTGCTAGATCTTTTCAAAGTCTGTCCCGTTTAGCATAGTGATAGTGCCAGACGTCACGATTGAGGGTATTCTCAATGTGAAGGTGGGACTTCGTCTCCACAAGGACTGTATGGTGGTCACGCTTACTGATGTTGTTACGGTCAGATTGGTAAATTGGTAAGGATGAGATCAAGTATGTTTTTCCCTATGAGGAAGAGTCACTGGACCCGAAACGTTAACTTTGCTTTCTCTTCACAGATGCTGCCAGGCCTGCTGAGCTTTTCCAGCAACTTCTGTTTTGTTTTCCCTTCTTGTTGGTTTCTTCACCACCTGCTGCAGACCCAATCCAGCAGCTACGTCCTTTAAGATCTGACCAGTTCGATCAGTAGCACAGCTGTCAAGCCACTCTTTGTGGTGGACATTGAAATCCCCCACCCAGAGTACATTTTGTGCCCTTGCCATCTTCAGTGCTTCCTCCATGTGTTGTTTACCACGGAGGAGTATCGATTCATCAGCTGAGGGAGGACAGCACGTGATAATCAGCAGGAGGTTTCCTTGTCTGGAGTCAATTTTGAGGAATGCCAGGGCAACTACCTTTTGATTGTATACCATTATGTCGTCACCTCCTCTGGATCTGATCTGCCGATGGGACAAGACATATCCAGATATGTTTCTGGGACATTGTTTGTAAGGTATGATTCTGTGAGTACGACTATGTCAGGCTGTTACTTAACGCGGCTGTCAGACAGCTCTCCCAATTTTGGCACTAGCCCCAATATTAGTAAGGAGGATTTTGCAGGGTCAACAGGCATGTTTCTGCCGTTGTCTTTTCCGGTGTCTAGGTCAATATCAGGTGGTCTATATGGGTTTATTTCTTTGAGACATTGTACAACTGAACAGCTTGTTAAACTGTTTCAGATGGCAATTGAGATTCTACCACATTGCTGTGATTCTGGAGTCACATGTAGGCCAGACCAGGTGAGGATAGCAGATTTCCCTCCCTGAAGATCATCAATGACCAGATGGGTTTTCTGACAATCAACAAGGGTTTATGATCATCAGTAGATTCTTAATTCCAGATTTATTTTGTTTCAATACCACAACATCCATGTCTAGTTTTGTATGCCATGAAGGATAATATAACTATTGTTGTATCAGGGAAAATACTCTACTGTTCAATCAGATCCCAGATGCATCCCCCATAAACAACAACTGGAATCAACAAATCTTATGGGGAAGGGCAATTAAGTCTGCAGTCATTCCTTCCCTAAAGATACTTCAGTCTATCTGTTGCCCTTCAATAAGTAACCTTTCATTTCTGATCAAATTGCTTCAATTTTTATGTAAATTGTGAGTTACTGGGACAACATATTGTGCTTTGTGTAAATTTGATATTTTCAAGTGATACAATGCGTTATTCCCCTGTGTGCGTTGAGGTTGATAATGATGACCAAAACTCATGTTCCTGTCAATGCAGGAAAATAAAATTTGATGCAACAATGACTTTGGGAGCCATTGCTACCAGATGGCTGAAAATTGAACAATGTTAAATAATATCTGGAAGATGGTACTTCAGCATCTAAAATGGGGTGACTAAGTGTTGGGAGGTATTTTTCAATCAATTTTTCGCAGTACAGTTTTCAGGAAACTGAAGGGCTTTTTAGAATTTACAAATAACTAAACAAAGACAAGTACATAGTTTAGAATGATTTAGAGATGAAACTACACCAGGATCAATGTAGGGTATTACAAATAATGTTGAGACTGAACAAATTGAGAACTTTAAAGACCTTATTAACCTTGAAAGTAGATGACTGAAAAATTACTTTTGTAAAGATAGACAAGATAGTGAACAGTTTGAAGAAGGCAAATTCAGATTCTTACTTCAAGCTGTATTGAGTATGATGAAGAGGTCAAGAGCTTAAACACATTGAAAGCAATTTTCAGCCTTAAAAGAACAATTTCTGAATGAAGGGAGCTTTGGAAGATTACAGCTTAAGCATCTATATTTTTCTCTTTGACTTCCTTTAAAATTTTTGATGGAAACATTCAGATCTGAGGATTAATCATTCTTTTATGTTATTAGTATAAGATAACATACAGTATATCATACATATTGCTAAAACAAGATACTGGTCAGACCGCACCTGGAATACTGTGAACTGTTTTGGTCTGTTTATCTAAAAAAGATATGCTGGCATTGGAGGCAGTTCAGAAACGGTTCACTAGGTTGAACCCAGGTATAAAGGCATTTTCTTATGAGGAGAGATTGAGTAAATTGGGCTTATACTCATTGGAGTTTAGAATAATGAGAGGAGATCTAAACAAAATCTCTAAGATTCTTAAGGGCCTGACAGAGTAGATGACGTTGATGTAAAATCTGTGTTTCTCCTAAGACAGTTCATAGCCAGAGGGCATAATCTCAGAGTAAATGGTACCCCAGAGGTGAGAAGGATTTTATTTTTTTAGAGAGTAGTAAATCCATGGAATTCTTTACCACAGAGTGCTGTTAAGGCTGGGCTGTTACATATATTCAAGTCTGAGGTAAACAGATTGTTATTAATCAGTAAGGAAACACAGGGCTATAAATGCAAAGCAGGAAAGTGCACTTGAAGATTAGCAGATCAGCCATGATCTCACTGAGTGGCAGAGCAGACTCAATGGTCTACTTGTACTTGGTAATTCTTATGGTTTTATGGTACAATCTTAGATCTATTTCAGCAATAAGTAGAAACCACAATAGGAAAACTATTAAGCCTTTCCAAATAGTTTAACTTTAATGGTCTGAAGGCCCTTTATCATTTGTAGCTGACAATGAGTTTAAATCTAAGCTAGAAGAAAACTCAAGGCTGATGTCAAAACCAATCAACCCTTTAAGTCTGTTCCATCAGGCAATGAGAGTGCAGTTCATCTGTAACTAAACTTTCTCAACTTGCTTTGGTTCCATATTGCTTAATAACCTAAGTCTCTTGACTTTAGGTATAAAATGATTAATTCAATTAATGTCTGAAGTTTGGTGAGAGAGAGTTGCACACTTCCACCATTCCTTATGACCCTAGCCTGGGGACAGCATCAGTGCAGGCCTACCTGCTGATGGCAAAATCCCATTAATGTTTCAGTACATAATGTACCTAGTAAGAGGAGCAATATTCCAGGATCATTTTGGCTCCAGATTGCTTGATAGACTGTGTTAAAGTTACAAATCCCTTCCCTATTAAAATAAATGAAATCTTTTATATAAAAGCAAATATTTCTTACCAGTATCATGTTGGCAAATCTGAAAAAGGGAATCCAAAATAGCAAAATTTAGTTGAGATAAAAAATTGAATTTCACAGAAAATGAACAATTTTTCAAAGAGAAATCTTGTCTTATATGATGGATTTATCACATCCTCAGGACATTCTACTAAAAGGAAGTAACAAACGGACTACTTTTCAATACAATCATTGGTGTTCTGTAAGCAAACACAGTAGGTAATGTGCACACAGTAAGATTCTCTGAACATCAAATGGGTGGATGACCTTTAGAAGGCTGCATATCAGAATAATACCTCATATAGTGTCAATGCTTCCTGTAGTGTAGTAATCCAACTATGATCTCACTAAGAATTCTTATAGATTTGGGATCACATTGTGTCTTAGATCATCTACACCTACTTCAAGCAATATATGATTTTAATTCCTTATCTAAATGATGAGGAACTAGTACTTTATTGAAATATCAGGCTGTAGAATACGTATGAGTCCATTGGGTTCATTACATGGATTACAACCATTTTTTTTTAGTTATGACCACATTGCTGCATGCAAATTGGCTGTCGGGTTTCCGATATTACAATAGTGACTACGCTTAGAAATTATCCTTGGCTATTAAATACTTTGATGTCTAGAAGTCATGAAAGACACTAAATGAACATAAGAAGGCCAAAATATAAATTGATAAATATCTCAAAATCAAAGAAGCTTTCATTAAAATATTGATAATTATCAATAAAAGATAATTCATTGAACCCCTACAGTATGGTAGCAGGTTATTTGGCCCTTTGAGTCCATACTGACCCTCCAAAGACCAGCCCACCCAGACCCACTCCATTCAGGTATCCCCACATTTCCCATGGCTAATCCAGCTAGCCTGCACATCTCTAGCCACTATGGGCAATTTACCATGGCCAATCCAACTAACCTGCAAATTTTTGAAATGTGGGAGGAAACTGGAGCACCTGAAGAAAAAAACCACGCAGACATGGGGAGAACATGCAAACGCTACACAGTCGCCTGAAGCTGGATTCCAGGTCCCTGGTGAGGCAGCAGTGGTAACTACTGAGCCACCTAATTGTACTGGATAATGTTAGATTTTACCTTTGGACAGTAAACTGGCAAAATGGGATCCCTCGACATCTCATCCCATTCCTCCCCTATTGAAATAAGTTAAAATGGAAGTCATTCAAGTTCTATAACAAGAGAAAACTGTCTTCACCTGTTTAACCATTCAAATGACGCAGTTAAAATTATTCCCACTTTATTTAAAGGGCTTTGGTTGCAAATTGTAATGAGCAGCAAGCCTGCAGCATTGTCACAAAAGATCAACGAGAAGATATGCTAGTAGGTGGTGAAAAGTTTTGATCTTTTATTTATGGATATGGGCCAGAAATACTAAATAAGCTCTTAACTATTAAAATGATATTTTCATTGCATGAATTTCAGTATGGTAACTGTAAGTCAAATATTATTCTTGCCCTTTATCACTCCCACTGATGCTGCAACATGACTACTTGGTTTCCTGTCAGGTTATACAATTGCAAATTCAAGTGAAGTTTCACAAATTTATAATTTCTTGGATATCCAAACCTGATTGTTAAAGCTGTCATAATTTTTGCTTATTTTAATTTGAGAAGCCCTGCTTTGAAGAAGAGAGATGTCATTGTATGAGGTAAGCCAATCCCAAGTGCCTCATTAATATACTCATTGTCAATGAATGTGTCTGACATTGACAGTGCCTGCTTTGCAGTATGAAAAGGTTGCTTTCAGTTAATAAGGAGCAGCAGTAAAATGATTCCAAGTAATGCTTGCTTTTAATGTTTGACAAGTGAAGATAGTGGGAATGGAAGTTTATCATGCCTACCAGTGGCACTTTTCTGGTTTGTAAATGGTGGGCAGATGTTATTAAATTCTGCTTCTGACTCACTGGCTTATTAAGAATACTCGAGTTCAGTGTTAGTTCATCATCTGGGTAAAATAGAATCAACAGAGGAAATAACGGGAATAGGTGACAGTGGGGGGTGTTAAGGGAATACATCCATATTAAATCAGGATGGCTCTTATTATCATCACAATACAGACAGTGCAACAGTATGATTTCTTTGTGAGTGTTTAAATGGATTGGTAGCAAAATGACCTTTACGACAGCTCTAAGAATCCCTCTCTTGCAGTAACAAAGTGCTTTCAATAACTACATCAAATTATGCAATAAGACTGGACTCACAAACAGCAATGCTGAAAGTTTCACAGGTTAGAATTCAGCTGTGACACTTACTCACTCTGATCAGTAAAACTAAGCGACAGATGGAAAAAAGGATTTTTGGTATTGTCACCACTGCTGGAACCAATTGCCTCAAGAATGGATGTGTTGGATGACCAATAGCATCAATTTGCTTTGGGACAATCTTTTAATTTTATTGCCTTTAAATGTACCAATCATGATGCTAGAGATCATCACAGCCAGGAAACCCTTCGGAAATTCAAACCCTTTTGTAATTGAGGATATTCAGCAGCAAAATTATGAAGACTCCATTCCCACAAAGAACATCATGATAATTTGATTGATTGCTTGATTGATTTATTGTCATGTGAAACAAAATACAGTGAAAAGCTTTGTTTACAAGCAGTACAGGCAGATCATAGTAAGCAAAGGATGTACAGTTCAAAAAGACTTAGAAAGAGGCATACAGGTTACATTGCATAGGACGTCCACTAAGTGAGATCAAAGTTAGCAAGATCAGCATTATTTGAGGCTAGAGAGTCCATTTATCAATCTAATAACGGCCAGGAAGAAGCTGTTCCTGAACCTGCTTGTGCATTTTTTCAAGCTTCTGCATCTTCTGCCTGATGGAAGAGGTTGTAGGAGATCATTACCAGGGTACAATGGATCTTTGATGATGTTGGCAGTGAGCCATGTAAATGAATGGAAGGTTGGCTTCTGTCAGGTCACACCACCTTCTGTAGTTTCTTATGGTCCTGGGCAGAGCAGTTGCCATACCAGGGCATTATGTACCCAGACAGTATGCTTTCAATGGTGCATCTGTAGAAGTCGGTGAGGGACCTTGTGGACATGCCAAATTTCCTGAGCTGCCTGAGGAGGAAGAGACGTTGTTGTGCCTTCTTGACTGTCGCATTCATGTGGGAAGTCCAGGACAGGCTGTTGGTTATCGTCACTTTGAGGAACTTGAAGATCTTCACCCTCTCGACCTCAGTTCCATTGATGTAGATGCGGGCCTGTTTTCCTCCTTTCTTTCTGAAGTCAATGATCAGTTCTTTAGTTTTGCTGATGTTGAGAGTCGGATGTTTGCATTGCACCACGTCACCAAGCTCTCTAGCTCCCTTCTGTATTTTAATTTGTTGTTGTTAGATATCCATCCCACTACAGCGGTATCATCAACAAACTTGTATATGGCATTTATTCGGAATTTGGCAACACAGTTATAGGTGTACAGGGAGTAGAGTAGGGGGCTGAGGACAAATCCGTGGGGGCTCCAGTATTGAGTGTTATTGTGGAGGAGGTGCAGTTACCTATCCTCACTGATTGTGGTCTGTGGGCCAGAAAGCTGAAGATCCAGTTGCAGAGGGCGGCGCCGGGACCAAAGTCAAGGAGTTTTGAGATCAGTCTCGAGGAGATAATGGCTTTGAAGGCGGAGCTGTAGTCAATGAGCAGGAGTCTGACATAGTTGTCTTTGATGTCCATATGTCACAGGGATGGGTGCAGGGCTAGGGATATGAGATCCTCTGTGGACGTGTTACATCATTGGGATAAGTCCCAATTGTTGATTGGTATAAAATTGGAGTTGCAGATTGTTCAGCCATTAAAGAAATCAGCCATTAAAGAAATGGAGATAAAAATCAGAAGATTTCCATAATGAGCAATTGGTCCATGATGTCAATCTTGTACCTGGGAAATGCATGAAAAAGCTAGTTCTCTATATTTAGAGAGATAGGAAAACTCTCCTCCTCCCTTTCAATTATTGTTCTAGAACATTTCACTTCCATTCTATTTCGGAGATATCAGTTCAAATGCCAGGTGACAGAAACTCCAATAGTGCAGAACTCTCTTTCTACTGTATTGAAACATCAACCTAGAATATGAGTTTAATATTCTGGAACAGAATTTCAGAGATAAATGGCAAAACATAATCTTTACCCTGTGGCAAGATTATTGACAGGGCTAGGTTCGATCAGGTGGGAGGTCAGCCAGTTTCCAACCTGCACCCTGGTTAAGTTGAAGGCAAAAAGCCTGTGGATTCCATTTCTGTCAGTTGAATCCCTTGAGTGGGCAATTAATGGTCTTCAACATTATTTTTAACTTCCTAGATACCGACCTTTCAGCAGAATGTACTTATTAAGTTTCATTCATTAATGGGTTGTGGGTGTCTCTGGCTGGGTCAGCGTTTATTGTCCATACCTTGTTTCCCTTCAGAAAGTGGTGGTGCACTGTGTTCTTGAACCACGGCAGTCCTTGGGGTGCAGGGACATCTACAATGTTGTTAGGGAAGGAGCAGTCCATATCAATATGCAGCAAGAAGTGGACAGCATCTAGGCTTGGACTGATAAGTGACAGGTAACACTTGTGCTACAGGCACTGACTATTTCCAACAATAGAGAATCTAACCAACCCCTCTTGACATTCATTAGGATTGTCATCACTGATTAACTTCTGTTATTAACATCTTGGGGATTGCCATTGATCCAAAGCCTGCAGATCAATTCTTTAAATGCTGAAGCAATGATATCAGGTTAAAAGCTGGGAATTCAAAGGTAAATAACTCATCTCTTGACTCCCCAGAACCCAAGACACAAAATCAGGAGTGTGATTTCTCCTCTTGTCTGGTTGAGTTACCAACTGTAATCAAGAAGCTTGACCCGATCCAGGAGAAAGCCATCCATTTGATAGACCAAGCATCCACTTTTAAAATTCATTCCCATCACCATTGACACATAATGTTGGCAGTGCATACCATCTACATGCTGCTCTATAACTCACTGTGGCTCCATGAAATGCATTTTCCAAATGTGTGACCTCTACCATCTAGAAGAATAAGGGCTGCTGATACATGGCAATTTCACCATCTCCATATTTCTTGCCAAGTGACACATTATCCTGACTTGGAACAATATCGCCCTGCCTTCACTGTCACTGGGTCAGTATGCAGGAGCTCCTTCCCTAACAGCATCATAGGTGTCCCTGCACCATAAGGACGGCAGTGGTTCAAGAACACAGCGCATTACAACCTTCCGAACAGCAACTAGGTATGGACAATAAAAACTGGCCCAGCCAGTGACACCCACAAGCCATTAATAGATGAAACTCAATGGCCACATTCTGCTGAAATTTGCATTGACCCAGTGGAGGACTCACCTTTCAGGGAGCATAAAAAACATATCCTGTCAGAGTTGTTTATGGGCTCCTAGGGGGAAGGATCCCTCACTTGAAGGCTTTCAGTGACTGATTGAGAATCCTGGCATAAGGAAGGCTTTGTAGATACAGTCTTACAGCATGGAAACACACTCTTCAGTCCAATCAGTCCATGCTGACTGTGTTCCCAAACTAAACTAGTCCCACTTGCCTGTATTTGGCCCATATCCCTCCAAAACTTTCCTATTCATGTACTTATCCAAATGTCTTTTAAAAGTTGTAACTGTACCTGCACCCACCACTTCCTCTGGCAGTTCATTCCATGTATGAATCACTGTCAATGTAAAAATATTGCCCCTTGTGTCTTTTTAAATTCTTTCTCCTTGCATCTTTAAAATATGCCCCCTAGTATTTTAATTCTCCCAAAAAAGGGAAAAAAATACCTTTGCTCTTCTCCTTATCTGTGCCCCTCATGATTTTATAAACCTCAAAAGGTCACCCCTCAACCTCCTACGCTCCAGTGATCCTGCTGAAAGCTGCACCCTGCCCAAGCTGCTGACCTCCATCCACAAATAAACCAACCCATCATTCCCCTTCCCACCACCAGCCATCAGAGACCTTGGGTCCAGCGATAAGCACTGGTCTCAGGAGAATGTTATTCCAGTGATAGGCACCAGTGGTGCTGTAGTAGTGCTTCTGATTGATGAGCAGTTCTTGATGGGGGAGTCTTAATTCCACCTCCGTGCTCTTTGGCATCCTTGATCCTCAAGAAATCCCCTTGTTGTCCAGTTAAGTACCTACATGGCACTTAATAGCATGGCCCTTCTCTAAAGGAGAGGATGTGGTCTCCTGCTAGCTCTCCAACCTGCAGGCAGACCCTACTTCAGTCCCATTCAAATCCAGTTATCCTAAACCTACAATAAGTCACAGATGACTTGGGGTATTTTCAAATGATATTATGACATGCTAAAAAATGTACCCTGTAGAAGGTTTAGGAGCTAATCACTGCAGTAGTGACACTTGGATTGCACCATAGTATGGGGATCCCACTTCCAGTTTTCCCAACTGGAAAATTGGAATGATGCATCAAATGAGCCAAAAGAAGGATTTCTATCTAAACAGACCCTAACAAGTGTCGAAAGCTTCAACTATAGGTTGACTTGAGTCTGCTTCAACAGGAATGAAGTGGAGACAGACCTAATCAAAGGTTTCTCACTCTTGTCTGGAAGTCCCACAAAGGGACTGTCCTGAGGTGAGCTCAGCCAAATATGGGATGAAGAGCCAGTTTTTAAGCTCAAACAAGCTTAGATGGAAGTGACTAAGTCAGCCACAGGAAAGTGGCCCCATTCAACCTCAAGACAGGTTCAAGACCTCAAGGGAGTGAGTCACGTTACTGTAGTAACATTTCCGGTATTAAGTCCCACACTAACTACCCTAGCATTGTCCTACACAGCACTCCTCAGAATAACGCAGTTGGTATCTCCACTCATTCCCCTCTCTAGAGAAACTTCCCCACATGTCTAACTGGACAGCTAACATTCGTAACTCTTTCATGCATTAGCCTGACTCTTTCTGTAGCTTCTTTCACCATTGGATTACTGCCTTTAATCAATTTTTTTTCGCCCTGCATTCATTCTTTTCTTCTGCATCTCTGGCAAAAAGGGAGGCCTCAGAAATGAGCAGCATATCTTAAATCCATCCAAACACTCAGTGTAGTTGGGGGGGAAGTCAAACCAGGCCATTATTACAGCAGCAACTGCTGTATTCTGGTAATTGCATTCATTCCAGAAATGCTGAACAGACAAGGGGCATACAAAAAGCTTTTCAGTGCATTAGTGAATGAGATTAAGTCAGCTAAGTGAATAAAGGGATTTTGGGAAATGCTGAGGTAAGCGGGCAAATAATTACGGTAGGATAGGGGAAGGATGGCATGTTGATTGGATGAATAGACTGGCAGAGTGGATGCAGTGGTAAAGTTGGAAAGATTATCAGGTGGTAGGGTAGAGACATGGCAGGGTGAGTCGGGGTCTGGACAGATTAGGTGGGGTATGTGTTTTGGTCAGGGGTGCGGGTTGGGGAGGAACTGGGACAGATTGGGCGGAGCTGGGACTCGGGTCAGACCTGAGGGTGAAGTCAGATCATATCTGGAGTGGGGGAGAGTTGGATTGAGTTGGTGTAGGAAAGTTACCATTTTTGGATTCGGAAATGGGGAATTGCAGATATTTGTTAAGTTCGGGTCCTGAGGAGAGAGGAGTCAATTTAAATCAGTACCAAGTGGAATGTGAGATGAAGGAGAGTCAGGTCAACGATGGATTGGGTCAGGGGAGGGCAGAGGGTCAAACTGTTAGGTCAAGGTGAGATCCAGGTAGGGGCGGGCAAGTAGTTTGGGAGGGAGAGGTTTATATCTGGAGGTTGGCTGGGGAGGGCGAGGTTCTGTTGTTGTTAGGAAGGTGAGGGTTAGTGTGAGTGATTTGGTTGGGAGCTGGGATGCTGTGAAGGGAAGTCATTTTTATAGTGATCCAGGTGTTAGAGCAAGTATTAGTTCCTCTAACATTTCCTGACTAACTATTGAGGTAAGTGAGTCAGACCTCTGTATAGTGTCTTACATTTTTTGAAGGGCTGCAGACACCAGTTAATTGCTCATTGAAGGTTTTATCTTTCCAGGCAATTCCTGAGGAGATGGTTATATTTGGACTTGCCAGCACACTGATGACCTGAGCCAATATATTTTAATGGCCTGTACTTCTAAAGAGAAAACAAGATGGTCACCTGGATGAAGACCTTGTTCCAGGAGGCTGCAAACATCAGCAGTGGTCTGTTGTGGATGCCTGAGCATGGGAGAGCTGATATTTTGTCTGTCCAACTTGTGCTGCCATCTCCCCATGTTGCTTGCCTCCTGTGCCCAACCCCTTTGTCATGTGTGTGGCTCAGGAGGAGGTAACGGATGCTACAATTGCTGATGTTGCTCCTGCTGCTACTGGTACTTTGGTGTCGGTGTTGTTTCTCTTCTTGTTCCATATCAGAAATGCAAGGTAGCACTGCATAAGTTGCACCTTTGCTGATGTGATGACTTGGAGCAGGATAGTGCAGTTCAACATGAATATGGTCCAGGTCAGGTGAATGGATTTCCAAGCAGTTGGAAATGACCTCTTAAGTGGCAAGAGCATACTTGCAGTGAAAGTGCTGTGAGAGCCAAACTTCCTTTTGGATCCCTTCCGTTTCACTGTTCAAAGCCTTCCCAGTCTATCAGTGTCACTCAAGGAAGAATTGGCCACTGTGTAGTCTCCTGGCTAATCCTGATGAGTTGCCAGCTGCTCAGGAAATAGGGCATTCTGGCTGTTTATGTCAATATGCTTGCTTAAAGCACTAGTTGTTAACCTATTTGCATATCACAGTTATTTACCCAACAGCTCCAAAGGGTCTCTCCACTCTCAAGCAACCCTGAATAGCATTGGCATGTTGCTTGTTAAAATTCTGACTTAATAATCTCCAAACAAAAGAAAGCTTTGTGTTTCAAAATGCACAGGGATAGCTTGGAGGAATAGGTCAGATGTTCATATGGGCAGCCAAGTTCACAGGGGCTCAAAACTTTTCCCAAATGTACGAATGTGGTCATGTAGCAGTCTATAGGCACGTGTGACAACATCCTTTCAGTGGCCATGTTTTTGCATGAGCTGAATACCTTCTCTCAGACATGTACCCCATGTCCAGTGCAGAATGTGCTTGCCCACATTGATTGCCACAGTGGAAACGTAGGTGACCATTAGATGGTTGAAGGATGGACCCTAGTTTATTGTTTGTGTGCTGAATTTCATAGGGCCTTCCTGGTTGAAATATCTTGTGAAAAGATGTGTAATGAAAGTGATTTGAACAAAGCAAAGACAAATATATTGAACCATGGGGAAATGAAACGAAAGGAGAAACTATAGGCTAAAGATACATAGAACATAGAACAGTACAGCACAGTACAGGCCCTTCGCCCCACAATGTTGTGCCAACCTATTAACCTACTCTAAGATCAAAACTAACCTGCATACCCTACATTTTACTATCATCCGTGTGCCTATCCAAGAGTCGCTTAAAATGTCCCTAAAGTATCTGACTCTACTACCACTGCTGGCAGCGCATTCCATGCACCCACCACTCTCTGTGTAAAGAACCTACCTCTGACATCTCCCCTATATCTACCTGTAATCACCTTAAAATTATGCCCCCTCATAATAATCATTTCTGCCCTGGGAAAAAGTCTCTGGCTATCCACTCTATCTATGCCTCTCATCATCTTGTACACCTCTATCAAGTCAACTCTCATCCTTCTTCACTCCAATGAGAAAAGCCCTAGCTCCTTCAACTTTTCCTCATAAGACCTGCCCTCCATTCCAGACAGCATCCTGGTAAATTTCGTCTGTACCCTCTCTAAAGCTTCCACATCCTTCCTACAATGAGGTGAACAGAACTGAATATAATATTTCAAGTGTGGTCTATCTAGGGTTTTAGAGAGCTGCAGCAAAACCTCGCGGCTCTTAAATAAATCCCCCTGCCAATGAAAGCCAACACACCATATGCCTTCTTAACAACCCTATCAACTTGGTTAGCAACTTTGAGGAATCTATGCACATAGATCCCAAGACCCCTCTGTTCCTCCACACTACCAAGAATCCTGCCATTAACCCTATATTCTGAATTCAAATGCAACCTTACAAAATGAATTACTTCACACTTTTCCAGGTTGAATTCCATCTGCCACTTCTTTGGCCAGCTCTGCATCCTGACAATGTCCCATTGCAACCTACAACAGCCCTCCACAATATCCACAACCCACCAACCTTCGTGTCATCGGCAAACTTACTAACCCACCCTTCCAATTCCTCATTCAAGTCATTTCTAAAGACCACAAAGAGCAGAGGCCCCAGAACAGATCCCTGCGGATCACCACTGTTCACTGAGCTCCAGGCTGAATACTTTCCATCTACTACCACCCTCTGTCTTCTATTGGACAGCCAGTTTTGTATCCAAACAGACAAATTTCCCTGAATCCCATGCATCCTTACTTTCTGAATGAGCCTACCATGGGGAACCTTATCAAATGCATTGCTAAAATCCATATACACCACATCCACTGCTCTACCTTCATCGATGTGTTTTGTCACATCCTCAAAGAATTCATTAAGACTTGTGAGGCATGACCTGCCCCTCACAAAGCCATGCTGACTATTTCTAATCAAACTATGCTTTTCCACACAATCGTAAATACCATCTCTCAGAATCCTCTCCAATAATTTGCCCACCACAGAAATAAGACTGACCGGTCTGTAATTCCCAGGATTATCCCTATTCCCTTTCTTCAACAAGGGAATAACTTTTGCCATCCTCCAATCATCTGGTACTATTCCAGTGGACAGTGAGGATGCAAAGATCATTGCCAAAGGGGCAGCAATGTGTACCCTCACTTCCTGTAGTAACCTTGGGTATATCCCGTTCGGCCAGGGGATTTAACTATCCTAAAGTTTTTCAAAATTTCTAGCATATCCTCCTTCCTAATGTCAACCTGTTCGAGCATATCAGCCTGTTTCACACTGTCCTCACAAACTATAATTTCCCTCTCACTGATGAATACTGAAGCAAAGTATTCATTAAGGAGCTCCAGTAACTCTTCTGACTCCAGGCACAAGTTTCCCCCACTATCCCTGATTGGCCCTACCCTCACTCTGGCCATCTTCTTGTTCCTCACATAAGTATAGAATGCCTTGGGGTTTTCATTAACCCTACCCACCAAGGCTTTTTCATGCCCTCTTCTAGTTCTCCTAAGTCCATTCTTCAGTTCCTTCCTTGTAACCCTCTAGAACCCTGTCCGATCCTTGCTTCTTCAACCTTAAGTATGCTTCCTTCTTCCTCTTGACTAGATGTTCCACATGTCTTGTCATCCAAGATTCCTTCATCTTTCCATCCTTTCCTTGCCTCAGTGGGAAAAACCTATTCAGTACGCATAGCAAGTGCTCCCTAAACCACCTCTACATTACTGTTGTGCATTTCCCTGAGAACATCTGTTCCCAATTTATGCTCTGCAATTCCTGCCTAATAGCATTGTCATTCCCTGTACCCAATTAAATACTTTCCCACACCTTCTGCTTCAACCCTCTCCATGACTATAGTAAAGGTCAGGGAGTTGTGATCACTATCACCAAAATACTCTGCCACCAAGAGATCTGACACCTGGCCTGGTTCATTGCCAAACATCAAATCCAATATGACTTCCCCCCTAGTCTGCCTATCTACATATTGAGTCAGAAATCCTTCCTGGACACACCTGACAAAACCTGCTCCACCCAAACTATTTGCACTTCGGAGATTCCAGTCAGTATTAGAGAAGTTGAAGTCACCCATGACAACAACCCTATTACTTCTGCACCTTTCCAAAATCTGCTTCCCAATCTGTTCCTCAGTGTCTCTGTTGCTATTGGTGGGTCTATAGAAAACTCCCAATAAAGTGACTGCTCGTTTCCTGTTTCTGATTTCCACCCATACTGACTCAGTGTAAAAACCTTCCTCGACGACCACCCTTTCTGCAGCTGTGATACCATCCCTGATTAGCAATGCCACTCCCCCACCTCATAGAATCCCGACAGTGTGGAAACAGGCCCTTCGGTCCAACAAGTCCACACCAACCTTCAGAGCATCCCACCCAGACCCATTCCCCTGTTACCCACTTAATCCACACATCCCTGAACACTACAGGCAATTTAGCATGGCCAATCCACCTAACCTGCACATCTTTGGACTGTGGGAGGAAACCGGAGCACCTGGAGGAAACCCACGCAGACACGGGGAGAATGTGTACACTCCATACAGACAGTCGCCCAAGGGTGGATTCGAACCCAGGTTGCTGGTGCTGTAAGACGGCTGTGCTAACCAATGAGTCACTGTGTTTCTCTTACCTCTCTCCCTATTTCTTTTGAAACATCTGAACTCCAGAACATTCAAAAACCATTCCTGCACCTGTGATATCCAACTGTCTGTGATCATAGCACCAAGGTCTGATCCAAGCTCCAAGTTCATTACCCTTATTCCTGACACTTCTTGCGTTAAAATAGACACACTTCAACCCTCATACTGACTGCAACTTTGCCCTATCAACTGTCTGTCCTTCCTCACAGACTCTCTGCATGCTGTATCTGCCTGTACCCCATCCTCTGATCCATAGCTCCGGTTCCCATCCCCCTGCCAAAGTGGTTTAAACCCTCCTGAAGAGCTCTAGCAAACCTCCCGCCCAAGATATTGGTGCCCCTCCAGCTCAGGTGCAACCCGTCCTTCTTGTACAGGTCCCATCTTCTCCCATCCCAATGATCCACATAGCCGAAGTCATCCATCCTACACCAGCCCTGTAGCTGCACTTGCTCTCCATTCCTAGCCTCACTAGCCTGTGGCACTGGTAGTAATCCTGACATTACTCTGCTCATCCTACCTTTTCACTTCCAACCTAACTCCCTATATTTACTTTTAAGGTTGTCAACTCTTTTCCGAGCTATGTCATTGGTATCGATGTGTACCATGGCTGCTCACCCTCCCCCATAAGAATCTTGGTCAACAATCAGTTGAAACAGAAATCTGCAGACTTGAAGAGATAAAGGAACATCACAATTCACTGAGATAACAAGGTGTAGAGCTGGATGAACACAGCAGGCCAAGACAAGGAAAGCTGACGTTTTGGACCTAGACCCTTCTTCAGAAATGGGGGAGGGGAAGGGGGTTCTGAAATAAGTAGGGAGAAGGGGTAGGTGGATAGAAGATGGATAGACGAGAAGATAGGTGGAGAAAAGACAGACAGGTCAAAGAGGCAGGGATGGAGCCAGTAAAGGTGAGTGTAGGTGGGGAGTTAGGGAGGGGATAGGTCAGTCCAGGGAGGATGGACAGGTCAAGGGGGCAGGATGAGGTTAGTAGGTAGGAGATGGGGGTGGGGCTTGAGGTGGGAGGAGGGGATAGGTGGGAAGAAAGACAGGTTAGGGAGGTGGGAACAAGCTGGGCTGGTTTTGGGATGCGGTAGGGGGAGGGGAGATTTTGAAGCTTGTGAAGTCCACATTGATACCATTGGGCTGCAGGGTTCCCAAGCGGAATCTGAGGTGCTGTTCCTGCAACCTTCGGGTGGCATCAATGTGGCACTGCAGGAGGCCCAGGATGGACATGTCGTCTGAGGAATGGGAGGGGGAGTTGAAATGGTTCGCGACTGGGAGGTGCAGTTATTTAGTGCGAACCGAGCGTAGGTGTTCCACAAAGCTGTCCCCAAGCCTCCGCTTGGTTTCCCTGAAGTAGAGGAGGCCACAA
>NC_063350.1:43249838-43264558 GCF_021869965.1 Rhincodon typus | reverse complement strand
TGCTGTGTTCATCCAGCTCTACACCTTTTTATCTCACCTGCTTACTGCTGATTTTCTGTGCAGGTAGCTGGCACATTATTTTCGTAATAGTGTGGAAAACGGAAGCGAGAGAGCACACCATTCCACTTACTATGTTGGAAATTGAGCACCTACGATAACATCATGCTCTATAAGTAAAAGTTTTCAGCTTCTCCTCAGAATTATTCATCAGGGGCCTACAACCCCTGATGACCTACTTAAATATTCAGTTTGCATTTTGATTCCTTCTAGACATTACATGGTGGCTCAGTGGTTAGCCCTGCTGCCTCACAGCGCCAGGGACTCGGATTCAATTCCACCCTCGGGCGACTGTCTGTGTAGAGTTTGTACATTCTCCCCGCGTCTGCGTGGGTTTCCTCTGCGTGCTCCGGTTTCCTCCCACAGTCCAAAGACAAGTCCACAGTCCAAAGGCTAGGTGGATTGACCATACTAAATTGCCCGTAGTGTTCAGGGATTTGTACATTAGGTGGGTTGTAGGGGGATGGGTTTGAGTGGGTGCTCTGAGGGTCAGTGTGGACTTGTTGGGTCAAAGGTCCTGTTTCCACTCTAGGGATTCTGTGATATGATATCTACTCTTTCCCCTTCTCACTTTTTGCTCCCTTCTATATGTTTGATTTATGTGACTAAAGGGTTAACTAAACCTGTACTCGAAGAATAACTACTGAACATGGTGTAGAGAGCTATGTCACAGTGACACCAGATCACATGGAACTGGAGTCTGATTCTGTAAATTTCCATCTGACTAATATATGCTGTTCATGTTCTCTTACAAGTGCAAGGACCTGATCTTACTACATGGTAGCAGATTGTGGCACATCAACAAAAAACAGAGGCAAGATGCAAGGAAAGCCTGAAGGACAGCTAAAAAACAAAATTTACTATGTTACAAGTGAAGAAAACAGATAGCTCAGAGATCCAACCCTAGAACAGGGGGAATTCTAAGGAAAAACCCAACAACAGCAGAAAGCTGTAAGCGATGTAATTCAAAGCACACTTAGTCACTGAACTGTGGAGAGGGAAAACACACGAAAGATTGTGGGCTAAAAGCGCATCATTGCAGTTTTTCCGGTATTGTTATAACCAACAATGGCCCTAAATTAGCAGGTGAAGGAAGAGTTGAGCCATTTCATACAGGATTAGGAAATTTAATGCCGCACACCATGTCCACACTATCTCCAGTCAAGTGGAAAATCTGAGCCAAAAGTGAAAATTGCCAAAATAATCAGAAAGAATGTAAAAAGAAATCCCACACAGATGTATACAAGGTTACCATTGAGTGGTGAAATGCACCTACATGATAAGTTGTCCAGTCCAAAATTTAATGTCATGCTAACCTTAGCTACCCTTCCAATAACAAAAAAAGCTACTGACGTCAGAAATAGTAACGGGCACATGTGAGAAATCAAGGTGAAATGGCTGGAAGTTACATTTAATTTTGACATGACAAACAAGCCATTGCCAGAGTTTAGCACTGGAACACCAGTCAGAGTACAAACCTTCAACATTCTCTACAAATCTCACCCAAAGTAGTAATTTGGGACCTAAGTAAAGCCATTATCAACTTGATTGTACACAATGGAAGTGAATGACCAGAAATACCATCACAACCACAGGCACATAGTCACCACACGAGAAACTGTTCCTCAACTGCAGGTGACTGATGAGGAACTTAGGAATTAGGAGTGGGAGTAGGATTTTAACTATTTGACTCCTCCATTTAACATGATCATGGTTGATCTTATCCTGGCTTCAACTCCACTTTCCTACCTGCTCCCCATAGCCATTTATCCCACTTTTCATTAGAAATACATCTATTTCTCTTTTGAGTCTGTTGATTTATTCTACCTCAACTGCACTCTATCATCTTTCAAAGCCTGCTTATTAGCAAATTATCATGTGACTCTGTATAAGGCATGATGTGCTATGAACTCACTAGGGTCACACATTGAGATATGGAACACCAGATTTTAAACTGCTGCTACCTGTTTCTTCAAATCAAACCAGAGAAGCTAGTAAAGGCAAAACTCTTCTGTCATTGGTGTTCTTGCTATGTGGATCATATTGTTCAAACGCATCTACACTTTCTTGCCCCTCTTTTTAATCATTGCATGGGTTTTCCTCTCTTGGGCAATTATCTTGAGCACGAAAGACTTCTGATCTGTGGGAATGTATACCGGCTGTGGCTGACTGTCTTCTTTAGACTCATAGAATCCTTTCAGTGTGGAAGCAGACCATTTGCCCCATCCAGTTCATACCGACCCTCTGAAAGGCATCCTACCCAGAACCAACTTCCTACCCTAATCCCATAACCCCACATTTCCCAAGGCTAATCCACCCAACCTGCACATCTTTGAACTGTGGGAGGAAACCAGAGCACATAGAGGAAACCCGCACAGTAACCCAATGCTGGAATCAAACCCAGGCCCCTGGCGTTGTGAGATAGCAGTGCTGACCACTGTGCCACCATACCACACATACATGACTAAGTGAATTCTCTGCTGTTGACTCTATCCCACAATCTTTCCATATGTTCTCGTATGTTATGATCTGCCTGTACTACATGCAAAACAAAACTTTTCACCGTACTTAGGTACATGTGACAACAATAAATCAAATCAAAGAATTGAAGTATCTCTAAAATGGCTGCTTGAAATGGGCATACCTCATGGTTGAGTTCACATGGTTACAGCAGATCAAGAAGGACATAATTGTATTTAAATCTAAACACTGTCCCGCAGAAGTCACATGATGATGATCATAGCAGGAACTCCAGCCAATTTATGTTCCCTAAAATGGAGGCATTGAGACCAATTACAATTCCTGTACTGGGGCCTCCAACCGAGACGAGTTATCTGCACAGATGGTTAAACAATCTGTCAGCTTGTAAAGCGAATTAATTCACTGCGCAGCCTCCCATTTTAAATAATAGGTCAAAATAGCACTCGCACATTTTCCTCCCAAAAACGTAACTAGTTTTCTCTCTCTGTGAGATTTACTAGGCAACCTGTTACAAAGCTACAAGTATTATGTTCCACACCAACTACTGAAGTAACAGCAAATTGCAATCATATAACACTTTTAATGTTATTTGACATCACAACATGTTTCACATGAGCATTACCAGAGAGCCATAGAAACATTTAGCCAGGTAAGCTGAAGCTGGTTGAAAAGTGAAGACCTTAAAAGCAACTTAAAGAAAGAAAGGGAAGGAAATGCAGACATTTAGGGAGGAAATTCCACAGTTTAGGTCCTATACAGGAAACAAAGGCATAGACAAGGATTTCAGTAGTGGATTATCTGGAGTCAGGGAATATTACAGAGGAGAAAATAAGGATTCCTAGTGACAATGCAGTACAAGCTCAGACAGTTTCCAGAGACAGAGGACTAAATGAACTGAACTCAATAGTTTAACTTCTGGTAGGAAATAGCAGACAATCCAATTCATTGTTCCAGTCCTGCAGGTATTTGTGACAATATGCCTTAATCATTAATTTGATTGTGTGATGGTATTCTCCAAAGCACCCTGTGTTTGTGATGATATGTGATGGTGGACTTTAATTGTTTTATGCCTACATGTTTATTATGACCTGAAAATGTTTAGGCTTGACGTAGGAACCTCAGTCCAACTGTACTCAGTATGCTGGATAATCTGGGTTCACTTTCTGAGCCTTAATTAATGAAGACATAATAAACACGTCTTTTGAATTATTTCTCTCTTTAGTTGGCAAGATGTAGTTTATTATCTTACAGAAAGTATCTACAGATTAAATTAACTCTAAGGCACATTAATAATTACTAACAAGACTCCCAGATACTTTGACCAGCACTGAGTGTTTTTGAATGAGAAGCTACCTTCAGAAACCCACAACTAAAGACAGGAGGACTTACTTTACAAATTTCACACATAGTGAGATCTGGCTCACCTCTGGGTAAACTTCACCAGCTGCAGAACAGAGTAATTAAATGATCATGAATTGACAGCAGGGCCCAAAGTTGGACTTTCCCACCTCTGAATTAATCAAAACCATAACAGGAAGGGTGAAAGGTACCTACCCTCCACCCTCATGCCTGATTAAATGCCCCCACCACAAAACTCACCACAAGGAAAGCATTAAATTCTACCCTCAATGAGTGAAGTATTTCCCATAAAGACCAAATGGGGCTTCAGAGGATTTGGCTTGTGATGTGTATTGGACCCCTATAGGTTTGTAATAGGGAGACTTTTCACCAATTTTAGAACCCTATTTAAAAATGAAACTGTTCTAACATGGAACCTTATTGGGCACATAATGAAACAGAGTGAAATCTATAAATGATTTTCGTGTAAACTGGTGAACTTTATTTTACGGTGGAAAATCCTTTATCTTGTTACCAGCTTACTGTCTCCAGAGGCCTTAGAACGTGGTGCACCACCGTAATCCAAAGATATACTAACATCTAGTTCAAGATTATCTTTAACTTATTATTTTATCCATTTTCACAATCTCTTCTTTTTCACCTCCTTTCCTTGTGTTGCCTTTTCTAAATACTGGTCAATAATATTCTTTTAATTTTATTGTCCTTTGAGCAGTTTCTTTCCATTCTTATTTTTAAATAGCATGTGGGTGCAGGGCAGTAAATAAAATGCCTGTAAGACTTCTGGTACATCAAATACCTACCTCCACTGTGA
The DNA here is from genome assembly GCF_021869965.1 of Rhincodon typus. Lineage (NCBI taxonomy): Eukaryota > Metazoa > Chordata > Chondrichthyes > Orectolobiformes > Rhincodontidae > Rhincodon > Rhincodon typus. The sequence goes on along the minus strand of NC_063350.1, from coordinate 43,259,850 downwards.
ATGCATAATTTAATGGAGATTTACAAGTGAGTCAGAAAGGTTATTTTTTTCCAAATAACTAATTTTCTGTGGTTTAAACTGAGGTCTATTTTAGTCCCTGGAGAAAACAAAACGTCAAGGGGTTGATTTTCTGGATTAGCAGTGCTTTATCAATCCCTATTGAGGTTTAATGGGTTCTGTAAGTATGAATTAGCGGATATATTTATTGTGTTTTAAAGAGTAATTGTTCTCCGCGTGATAATAAGTGAAATGAGAGCTTTTTTTTTAAAACCATGTGCCTAAAACTGTTCTTCAGATTAAATTATTCCTAATGCTTATTAATGCATTCCTCCACGTTAAACACATTTTTCTTGTTAAATGTTTATTAACAGCAATTTACAGGCAGCAATCAAATGTATCTAAGGTTCACTTAATTCCCACCTCATGTTAGTTTCTACTTTCAAATCTGGCATTTATAGAAAATTCAAGTAATAACTAATAGGAGACAGGTTATAGATATTTTTTATAAAAGGGGCCTTTTAATAATCTGTATTGAAGCGTATGTTCCATCAATTCTCTTCATACTAGACACATCTTGGTGAAAGAGCAGAAAATTACAACCATGGAGGCCAGAAGACACAGAAGACAGGTCGCGTGCTGTTGCTGCTGCTCAGTCTATTGTTAAAAAAACTACCTAAATCCCACTGTCGGTATAGTGTAGAGCTGGAGGAACACAGCAGGTCAGGCAGCATCAGAAGAGCAGGAATTTTTTTTTTAATACATTCATTCACACAATGCGGGTGCTGCTCTCCAGGCCAACATTTAACATCCATCCTTAATTAGCCAGAGGGCAGATGAGAGTCAACCACATTGCTGCAGATCTGGAGTCACATGTAGGCCAGACCAGGTAATGAGGACAATTTCCTTCACTAAAGGACATTAGGGAACCAGATGGGCTTTTACTGACAGTTAACAATGGATCCATTGTCATCATTCGAATTTTAATTCTAGATTTCTATCGAATTCAAATTCCAACACCTGTTATTATTTTAAATATGGTGATCGGCAAATTCATTGTTACAGTAAATGTAGGTGATTAGTGTTCAGACAGGGGTATTGGTGTTATTGGAGAAACAAACACTCCCCTGTACATTGCTCAGATTCTAATATCTTCATGATGGCCTTTTTGCAATGGCAGAGTTTAATTTGTTTCGAGGAACTATCAGTCCCAGTGCTATAGTACCTGAAGGCTAGCATTTTTCATGAAGAAAATGACAATACACCTTGCAATTTTGCAAAGGACAAAAACTTAACAAGAGTTTTTTTTTACATACATATATAGTAAAATGAGGCTGAATAAGCAAGTTCTATAAGTATGTTTATTTACTAAATCTCTTGAAAAACCGCTTAGCTGTTAATAAGCAAACCACTTGTTTGGAATACTTCTGATCTTTCCTGATAGATCTGTTTTTTATGCTCTTCTTCCAGCAAGAGGCTGGATAAATTTAGATCTGCAAATTTTAACAGTGAAACTCCTTGAGCAGCTATCTCTACCACGGTAAGATGATTGAAATTTATAACAATGAAAGGTAATTGATAATTTTACTCCTCAGAATAGCACCAAATGTTAATTAACTATCCTACTTATTTTGAATAAATTAATCATCTTCTGTAATACAAAGAGAAATTGCTGCTAGCACATGGCAAGTTGACATTCCAAAGAAAGAAGACAAACCAATGAGGCTCAGAGAATGTTTTTAACATTTCTGTTTTCTTTAAGATTTCCATCATTCACTTTTGGTTAGCATTATTACTTCCTAATCAAATAATTCCACCTTTTTATAGTTACCTTTTCTTCTAAAGCAGGGGACATGTTTTCTCTATATCATATTTGATGAAGTGGACAAAAGGACAATTGAATTAAGCATAAACCCCAGCACAGATTAGTTCAACTGAATGGCCTAATTGTGCGATGCAAGTTTTATGAAACTCTATGTAGGTCTTCAGAAGTCACAATGATGATCAGGGTCTCATTTAACAGGCTGAAGATGTTCAGAATATGAGCGCAACACAGGTTGGTACACTGAACACAATGTGTTTCATTTATCAATTTAACAGCTGATTCAGCAAAAGTATAAAGTTCATTACTGATTTATTCTGACGGACTACTTAAGTTTTCCACAGTCACTCACCTGACTTGGAAGGAATGCATTGGATAAACATGCATTCCTTTGAGTATAATTTAAGGAAGAAGAAAAAAAATTAATTTAAACATAGACAGTGAGTTAATGGCACATAAAATTCTTATGAGCTTTTACCAGGCAAGATTTTCTGAATCTAATTAGAAATTTATTTCAGTTGCACCATGGGACCAGATTGGCCAAATAACAAACCAGCACAAAAGGGAAATTAAAACAATAAATAAAGAATTTACGTCCAATTAAGATGCACAAATAAAAGATAATCTGCTTTATTTTATTAATAGCCCATTAAACAGCTAGAATAAATGTGATTTTGAGAAAAAAGTCATTACAGTAGTACAAGTAAGTTTCAGTGAAGTTCAGCTACATTGTGTTCATGTACTATCACAATCTTTAAGTATGTCCTGACATAACACACATGCAGATACACACACGTGCACACACACTGTACATACACACACATGTACAAACATCCCTCTCCTTTTCTAGTATCACGAAAAATTTGCTTCAACTATCATGTAAACACTGACTAAAATTGCATCTGCTCTGGATTTTCCTAGTTTATCCATGGGGGCATCCAAGCACTTTCTCTTGCTCAGCACTTTCCACAGCTAGAGATTGGACATTAACAAATCTAGATCCTAGTATTCTGAGGTGCACCTATCTTATTTTATGAATTAAAGTTATATTCCAGCAATTGCTATGGTGGGATTTGAACTCATGTTCCTGACCTCGAGGACATTAACCTAGCCTCAGTATTTCTGACCTGTTAACATTGCCACTATCACACTATCTTCCCCAGTAAATGTCAGACAGTTTCACTTCAGTAACTTTAAGAGAAATTATGCACGTTGAGGGAAACAACTTGGAAGAACAGTATGGCCCATGTAAGGGGCAGATGGAAGGGGTGCCAGGGTGTCGAATTTAATGACTAAAGGACCTGGGTAAGAAGTTGCACATTCATAATATCTGAAGGGAGCAGGTAAAGTCAACTTGGCAGTCATGAAAGTATATGTGAAATCTGGTTTTGTAAATAATAAAGAAGCGAGGAATTTGTGCTAATTTTTTGTATATTGTGGTTAAGAATCATCAAGGGAATCATGGTCAATTCTGGACATTGCATTGTAATGGGATGTCAAGGCTCTGAAGAGGGTATAGCAGAAGCTTAGAAGGAAGTTAACAAGGACTTAAAGTTTTGTGGAGAAATTTGAAAAGTTAAAATTCTTCTCCCTAGAGCAGAAAAGGTTAAACAGAGACCTAATGAAGTTATTCAAAATGATTAGTGTTTCTTAGAATCACAGAATCAGTGCAGAAGAAGGCCTTTTGGCCCATCATGTCTACAGCAGCTCTGAATGAGCGTCTTTCTCAGTGCCATTCTCCTGTCTTCCCCATCAAAGAAGCTTGGTGTTCCTTTTCAATTAACTATCTAATTCCCTTTTGAATGCTTTGGTTGAACCCAACTCCACCACACTGTCAGGGAACATTCCCTCTAAGTTGGTGACAAACATCACAGTAGTCACTGCCATGCATGGTCTTGCAGGCCCACACAGAAGAAGAAAGAAAAATAGAGGAAACACTGCACTCAGGCAGATCCAAGTTAATGGTAGATCCCAGAATGAAATCTGGCTGGATAGAACATATTCCTTTTTTCTCTTAATTTCACATGGTACTCTTTCACTGAAACATATGCACCCATAGCTACAGACTTGGTTTTATCAACACCATAGAAGCTAATAAAACAGAAGAAATAAAAAGTAAAGTTAAAAAAAAAGCTGTTGATATTAATGTAGTTTAGAAGTTGTCAAAATTCAGAGCAAATACAAATACAAATTCCACCCAAAATTATCACTTTAATAAAAAATCTTCCCTGTCCAGCCTGTAGTTTTGACTTATCTGTTTCTTCTCAGTTCCAGTCTCATGAGATGTGAAGCCTTTTCTCTTGACAACTCATACAACTGAAAGCTTAGACATTCTTATTCTTTTAATCATCTGCAGAGTTTTAACCAAACACGCTTGGTCTGGAAATTTCAAACATTACACTGTTTCACTGAAGTTGCTTTTTTTTTAAATGTTCTTTTTAAGAAAGACTATAATTGCTTCTGACCGCAGACAGGTGTCCTTTGAACTGAACCAAAAACCTATTGAACTAACTCTTAAAACCTTGCTCATCCTAGAACTCGCTACACATTATGGGTTCTTGTTTCTCTTTCTCTCTTCTATTGTAAGCTCCCACAGTATACACAAACTTCCATTAATATTTCAGGGATCCCTGTAGTCACTTTCTCTCTAGTACATACTGGTTTAAACTCATGGTTCCTGAAAGACTGACCTAGTTATTTCTTAAACATCTTCAAATGCCATACGGTTAAAATTCAAACTCAAAAAATGACGTTTATTTATGTACAGATTACATTCCTTTCATCACATGATTCACTCGTTGCATGAAAATATTTTCTTTATATCATTTCTGCTTCTCATAGCAGTTGTTTTGAATTTGTGCCTTGTCATTCTCGATCCTTTCTTAAGCAGGAAAAATGTCTCCCTACCTGCCTTTTTCAGATCACTTATGATTTTGAGTACTTCAATCAGATCTCTTCTCAGTCTTCTGTTTTCCAAGGAGAACAGTCAAAACGTTTCCATTTTATCTTTGTAACTGAAATTCCTCATAGTGGAAACATTTTTGTAAAATTCTAAAGTCTCTCCAGTGTCTTCGCATCTTCTGAAATTGCAGCACCCAGAACTGTAAAATACTCTAACTGAGGTGAACTAGTATCTTTTGTATGTTCAATATAATTTATTTGCTAGTGCACTCTGTGCCCCTAATTTATTCGTTTGTGGGAGGTGGGCACCACTGACTGGCCAGCATTTATTGCCTGTCCTTAGTTGCCCTTGAGAGGGTGGTGGTGAGCTGCCATCTTGAACCACTGCAGTCCTCCTGCTCTGGGTTGACCCAACATGCAATTAGGGAGGGAAATCCAGGATTTTAACCCAGCAACAGAGAAGGAAATAAAGCCAAGGATGCTGCTTTGTTAACCACTCTCTCAACCTGTCTTGCCACCTTTAATAACTTATGCACATATGTACCTAAAACAGTCTGTACTTGCAGCTCCTTTATAGTTGTCCCCTTTATTTTATATAGTTGTATAAATTGTGCCCTGTACATTGAGATCTAGATCATTATTATATTGGGAACAGCAAGATTCCCAGCACTCATTACTGGGGAGCTCCCCAGCAAAGTCCTCCCAGCCAAAGAAAAGTCATTGCTGTGATCAGGAGTCACTTGTAGACCAGACCAGGTAAGGATGGCAGTTTCTTTCCCTAAAGGACATTAATGAACCAGATTTTTTTTTTCCTGACAATTGATTCATGGTCATCATTAGATTCTTAATTCCAGATAGTTATTGAATTCAAATTCCATCGTCTGCTGTGGTAGGATTTGAACCTGGGTCCCCAGAATGTTATCTGGGTCTCTGGATTAACAATTCAGAAATAATACTAATAGGCCATTGCCTCCCCTCCTTTTACTACTCCTTCTTTTAATGATATATGTGCTGGTGGAAATGTGATTTTCTTTGCATTTTTTCCATTCATTGTGATATGGAGGGGCATAGCCGAACCCCTCTGAAAATTAAACTAAAACACAAGCCCCAATATGTTATAATGGGAGTAGTGGTTCCCCTCTAATAATTACCCCCTGGAACATCCAGAAAAAAAATCACCTTTCCCCTTGTAATTGGTTAAAAGTTGTTAAAAGAAAGATAATCCCTGATCTCCACTTTACAAATAACAAGAAATAATTTATTTATTTAACCCCAAAATGAACAAATTCCCAGAATTATTAACAAACTGGCAATTCCTGCCTTGTACTACTAACAACTTCCTAACTGTTCTAAATTCTACTGGAATACTGTTCAAATTAACACAAGTCCCAATTAATAAACCCAATTATTAAGAGAACAATGAATTATAACTTAATCTCTCCAAGTTCAGAAATCACATGACACCAGGTTATAGTCCAACAGGTTTATTTGAGAACACAAGCTTTCAGAGCCTCAGTCTTTCTTCAGATGTTAGTGAGAGAAGTAGTATCAAACACAGAATTAATAAGTAAAAGATCAAAGGTTCACACGATTAATGAGGGTGTACTAAACAAACCTCAGATGCTGTTAAATCTTTAATCAATTAGAAGATTTTAATTGATTAATATGTATATGTAAATCCCCAAATTCCTTTCAAGTCACTGTCCTGAGAAAACTAAAGGTTTTATCAGTGTAAAGAAGAGATGGCATTTTAGGTCAGACAATGCATGTTAGGTATGAGGCCTTGTTTAGAATCTGTTTGTGTTTTAGTTTGGAGTCAGGCTGGTTTTATTTCTAAAGCAGGAATTTATAAAATGCCATATTGACTGAATGTCTATAAATTGTGTGCTTTTTGAACAAAATAAAATGTATCTGCCAAGACAAATTCATCCCATAGATTCGTGTCTACGTATGTGTGTTTGTGTGTGTGTGTGTGTGTGTGTGTTTATGTGTGTGTGTGCAAGAGAGAGTGATGAGGAGAGAGAGAGGGTGTGTGTGTGTGTGAGGGGGAGAGAAAGAGAATGTGTCTGTGTGTGTGTGTGTTTGTGTATGTGTGTGTGAGAGAGATAGAGAGGGGGGAGAGAGATTGTGTGCGTGTGTGCAAGGCGGGGGGTGGGAGAACGGAGTGTGTGTGTATGTATGTGTGAGAGTGTATGGTATGATGGGTCACCTGTAGTGCGACGTGAACCCAAGATCCCGGTTGAGGCCGTCCTCATGTGTACCGAACTTGGCTATTACCCTCTGCTCAGCAACACTGTGTTATTGTATGTCATGAAGTCTGCCTTGGAGGATGTTTACCTGAAGATTCGAGGCTAAATGTCCTTGACCGCTGACGTGTTCCCCCACTGGCTGGGAACATTCCTGTCTGGCAATTGTTGCACCGTGTCCATTCATCTATTGTTGTAATGTCTGCATGGTTTCGCCAATTTACCATGTCTTGGGGCATCCTTGCCTGCAGTGTATGAGATAGACAACGTTGATCGAGTCACATGAGTATCTGCCGTGTATGTGGTGGGTAGTTCCCATGTGTGATGGTAGTGTCTATGTCAAAAATCTGACAAGTCTTGCAGAGGTGGCCATGACAGCGTTGTATAGTGTTGTGGTCGATGTTGTCCTGAAGGCTGGGTAGTTTGCTGCAAACAATGGTCTGTTTAATGTTTGGTGGTTGTTTGAAGGTGAGAAGTGGAGGCGTGGGGAAGATCTTGGCGAGGTGCTCATCGTCATCGATAATGTGTTGAAGGCTGTGAAGAACATGGTGTAGTTTCTCCGCTCCCATGAAGTACTGGGCAATGAAGGGTACCCTATCAGATGTATCCAGTGTCTGTCTCCTGAGGAGGTCATTATGGTTTTTCGCTGTAGCACATTGGAACTGGTGAACGATGAGTTGAACATCGTATCCAGTTCCTATGATGGCGTCCTTCAACAGCTTCATGTGTCTGTCTCGTTCCTCCTCATCCAAACAGATCCTGTGTATGTGTAAGGCTTGTCCATAGATGGCGGCTATTTTAATATGTTTCGGGTGGAAGCTAGACAATTGCAGCACGGTGAGGTTATCCATGTGGTAGAGTGATGTACTGAGGTGTCCATCCCTGATGGAGATGCATGTGTCCAAAATAAGACTGATTCTAAAGAGTAGTCTACAGTAAGTCTGATTGTGAGATTAAACTTGTTGATATTGCTATGTGGTTGTCTCAGTGATTCCTCGCGATGAGTTCAAAGGAAGAAAATGTCGTCTATGTATCTTGTGTATAGTGTTGGTCAGAGGTTCTGGAACGAAGAAGTCTTGTTTGAACCTGTGCATGAAAATGTTGGCGTATTGGGCAGCAAATCTGTTCCTTCCCAGTGGGGGAACACTTCAGCGGTCAGGGATATTCGGCCTTGGATCTTTGGGTAAACGTCCTCCAAGGTGGACTAGAGGATACACACCAATGCAGTGTTGCTGAGCAGAGGCGGATAGCCAAGTTCGGTACCCATGAGGACGGCCTCAACCAGGATCTTGGGTTCATGTTGCACTACAGGTGACCCTACTACACTTTTACACACACACACACACACACACACACACACACACACACACACACACACACACATACGAATCTATGGGGTGAATTTGTATTTGCCCACACATTTTATTTTGTTCAAAAAGCACACAATTTATAGACAGTCAGTCAATATGGCATTTTATAAATTCCTACTTTAGAAAATAAAACCAGTCTGACTCAAAACCAAAACACAAACAGATTCTAAACAAGGCCTCATACCTAACATGCATTGTCTGACCTGAAATGTCACCTCTTCTTTATACTGATAAAACCTTTAGTTCTCTCAGGATTGTGATTTGAAAGGAATTTGGGGATTTACTAATACATATTAATCAATTAAAACTTTCTAACTGATTAAAGATTTAACAGCATCTTAGGTTTGTTTAGTACATCCTCATCAATGGTGTGAGCCTTTGATCGTTTACTTATAAATTCTATGTCTGATACTTCCTCTCTCACTGGCACTTAAAGCAGGAGCGAGGCTCCAAAAGCTTGTGTTTTCAAATACACCAATCGGACTATAATCTGGTGCCGTGTGATTTCTGACCTTGTCCACCCCAGTCCAACACCAGCACCTCCACATCATGGCTATTTCCAAATAAAAACCAAAAGAACTGCGGATGTTGTAAATCAGGAACAAAAACAAAGTAGCTGGAAAAGCTCAGTAGGTCTGGTAGCATCTGTGGAGGAGAAAACAGAGTTAACGTTTCAAGTCTGGTGACCCTTCCTCAGAACTGATGGTGGCTGGGAAAACGTCAGTTTATATGCAGAAAATAGGGAGGTGGGTGGAGTAGGGACTAAACGATAAGATAGACCCCAACAAGAGAGACAGACAAAGGAGTTGCTAACGATCAGGCTGGGAGGGTGAGTAGTTGTTAATGGGGACTGTTAGTGACTAACAACAGGGGGTGTGTAGTGGCAGGCGATGTGATAACAAGGCCTGGTATGTGGGCTGGGGGGCTGGGACATGGGAGAGTTTAGGCCCTAAAATTATTGAACTCAATATTGTGTCCGGAGGGCTGTAGGGTCCCCAAGCGGAAAATGAGGTGTTGTTCCCCCAGCTTGCATTGGGCTTCACTGGAACACTGTAGCAAGCCGGAGACAGAGATGTTGGCCAGAGAGCAGGGTGGTGCATTGAAGTGGCAGGCAACAGGTAGTTCAGGGTGTTTCTTGCGAGCAGAACGTAGATGTTCTGCGAAGTGGTTGCCAAGTCTAAGCTTCGTTTCCCCAATGTAGAGGAGACCACATTGTGAGCAGCAAATGCAGTAGACTAGATTCTTGGAAGTGCAGGTGAAGTTTTGCTTGTTTGGACCCTTGGATAGTGGGGAGGGAGGAGGTAAATGGGCAGGTGTTGCACCTTCGCCGGTTACAGGGGAAGGTGCCGTAGGGCTGTGGAGAGGTGTTGGGGGTGAAGGAAGTGTGGACCAGAGTGTCCCAGAGGGAACAGTCCCTGCGGAAGGCGGACAAGGGAGGGGTAGGGAATATGTGTCTGGTGGTGGCATGTTGCTGGAGGTGGCGGAAATGGCGTCTGATGATCTTCTGGATGTGGATGCTGGTGGGATGGTAGGTGAGGATAAGGGGAACCCTATTGCTGTTGCGGCAATTGAGGACCCACAGGGCCGACCCATCTCCCGCACTTCTGCCCTCAACCCTTCTCTTCCCTCCCGCAACAGCGATAGGGTTCCCCTTATCCTCACCTACCATCCCACTA
>NC_063350.1:43229861-43249338 GCF_021869965.1 Rhincodon typus | reverse complement strand
GGCCTAGACCCTTCTTCAGAAAAATTTCTGAAGAAGGGTCTAGGCCCGAAACGTCAGCCTTCCTGCTCCTCTGATGCTGCTTGGCCTGCTGTGTTCATCCAGCTCTACACCTTGTTATCTCAGATTCTCCAGCATCTGCAGTTCCTACTAGCTCTAAGACAGAGTCTAGCAAGTTAACATTGCGTAACTCACTTCCTGACTCTCAAAAGCTTGTTCACCATTTACAAGGCACAGGTCAGGAGTATAATGAAGTATTCCCCTCTTGCTTGGATGAATGCAGCTCAAACAATATTCGAGAAGCTTCACACCATTCAAGACAAAGCAACCTTCTTGATTGGGACTACATCCACAAACATTCAGCCCAACTATTACTAACGGTTAGGAGCAGTAGTGTATATCATCTACAAGATGCGCTGTAGAAATTCAGCAAGGCTCCTTTGACAGCACCTTCCAAATCCACAGTCATTACTGTTAAATTCCTAAGAAACAAGGAACCAGTCCACGATCTTTTCAAATATCCAGCTTCATTTCTTCTTATGTGTAGAGTACATAGTTGCAAGTTGAGACCTCTGCAGCAACATCTTTAATTATGCTTTTCATACATTTTTTTTTCATTACATACTCACAAGCTGTTTCCCACATCTTAACCTCAAGGTCTAGACAACAGTCAGCTTGTCATGTACATTCCAGTCTGCTTTGAACCAATTTCCTTAGTTTCAACTACACTTGCAAGTCTGCTTTTTGCAATAGCATTCATAAATTTAACCCTTATTATTTGCTGTAGCATAATCGCACAATTTTCAATATACTCCACAATTACTACCTAGAAGGTCAAGAGCAGCAGCTTGATGGGCATCACTCTATCACTCACTTGGAAACATATTGCTCTTCCTTCAGAACAGCTGAATCAGAATCCTGCAAATCCTTCCCTAACAGCATTGTGTAAATTCCTACACCAGGTGGACTACAGTGGTTCAAAAAGACAACTCATCACCACCTTTTCAAGGGCAATCTAGGATGGGCAATAACTGCTGGGCCAGCCAGTGACATCCACATCCCAGGAATGAACAAAAACAAAATTAAAATTTGCTGGAAAAGCTCAGCAGGTCTGACAGCATCTGTGAAGTGAAATCAGAGTTAACGTTTCAAGTCGAGTGACCCTTCCTCAAAACTGTCAGATGCTGTAAATCAAAGACAAATATAGAAATTGCTGGAAAAGCTCAGCAGGTCTGGCAGTTCTGAGGAGGGATCACTCGATCTAAAACGTTAACTCTGACTTCACTCCACAGATGTTGCCTGACCTGCTGAGTTTTTCCAGCAATTTCGATTTTTGTTTCTGCTTTACAGCATCTGCATTTCTATCAGTTTGTAAAAACAAAATTAATTCCACCTAAAACATTGCAGAAGTAGGCTAAACAGTACTGATTATGGTTATGTGTGAAGTGAGAATGAACAAATGTAAATTGAAATGGCTTGGAGTGCAGCACAATGAAGTCAAAACAGACAGTGTACGAGAAAATAGTGCATATTACTTCTTGTATTTCAGTTCTGAAACTTTTTCATGGTACAAAAGTTATTCAAATATAGTTCAACATATTTAATATTTATATCTTGAAGCCAATTAGCTTCTTTATTTCTCAAAGCTGGAGCAATTCTTTTATGATAAATAATCTTTTAGCACAAATATCCTCAGAACCTGAGATGCTGCTGACCCATATACACAAAGAGATAAAGTATTTTGCTGCAGAATGCTTTTGTCAGCTAATTCAGTGGCACAGTTTGAGACACTTTCCTATGGAGAGGTAGGATGGAGATTTGTGCCACAGCTTCCCAGATGATGAATATCTGATCTCATTCAGGCCATTAGGGAGAGGTCTTTTGCAGAAATGAGGTTCTTCTCCACAGGAAAGATGGCAGAATTATATTAGAGGACAACTTAAGAACTTGATCATTAGTCTAACCTCTTGGTTGATGAGAGGAGCACTTTAAGATAAAAATAAAAAGAGTAGGAGGAAACTGTACATATAATTAGTAGAGTTTGATGGAAATTCAACTGATCCATTCATAAGCTTATCCCAATTAAAACAAAAAGCTGAATGAATATTATCTAAATACTACGACTATGCTTAACACATTAGCTCATTCCAGGTATTTGTCTACTCAAACTTCTCTGAACCACCTGAAATGCCGTATCATCCTTCCATAAGTATGGTGACTAATACTGTACACAGTACTCCAGATGTAGTCTCATCAATGTTCTATATCACTGAAACATACTCCCACTCTTGTATTCAATTCCTCTCAAAACTAAAAGAAAACGTTTTATGTGTTTTCCTGATTACTGTCTGTACCTGCATAACAACTTTCTTTGAATCATGCACCTTGATCTTTTTGCATTTCAGAGATCTACAACCTCTCATCATTTAGATAATACACTTTTTTTTTATTCTTTCAGCCAAAAAAAAGTTCCACATTTTTCCACATTATATTCCATTTGTCAAATCTTTTCACACCCCTCCAATCTATCTATATCCACTTGTCGGTTCCTTATGTCCTCTTCAAAACACATTCATTTACTTATCTTTGTGTCAACAACAAATTTAGCTACAATGTCTTTGACCCATTCATCCAAATCATTATATAAGTTGAAAAGAGTTGAGGCCTCAGCACTGACCCCTGTGGCACACCACCCATGACATCCTTCCAGCCCTAAAAAGACCTATTTGCTTCCTGTTAGCCAGCCATTTTTGTATCCATACCGGTACATTACTTGCCGAGCCAGAAGCTTTTAATTTCTCCAATAACCTTTAATGTTGCATCTTATCAAATGCCTTCTGGAAATCAAAGTATAATATACCCATTGGTTTCCCTTTATCTTCAGCACAAGTTGCTTCTTCAATGAGGTCCAATAAATTAATTAAACATTTGATAAGCATTTGACAAAATCATTTTGGCTCTGCTTGATTACCTTGAACTGTTATGTTCCTTGTTACCTTGAACTGTCCTGTTATAATATCTATAAAAATACCTGCTAACATTTTCTGCATAACAGGTGTTAAGCTAACTGGCCTATAGTTTCCTGCTTTCTGTCTCCCTCCCTTTTTCTCATTTATTCATGTTCATGTGTTCTCAGACTGTTTCTTATTCTAAAGTATTCAGCACAATTTGTTCTGACTCTACCCACACTGCTCTATTTATGCTCAGTAGTGCAAACCCATGGCATCATCAAAAGGTTGCTTCAGGCTCTAATGTTTTTAAAGAACAATATTCTAGAGAACAGATTAGAGCTGATAAGTGACAAGTTACATTCACTCCATACCAATGCCAGCAATATCTAACAGGAAGGAATCCAACCATCTCCCCTTGATGTTCAATAGCATTGCTATTGTCAAATCCTGTATCATCAACTTTAATATTAACCAGAAGCTGAACTGGACTATCCATATAAATGGTTGCAAGAGCAAGGCAGAGGCTAAGGAGTCTGCGGTGAGTAACCCACCTTCTACATCCCAATACCAATATAATCTTTACAAGACTCAAGTCAGGATGTGCCACTTGTCTTCACTTGCCTGGATGGCTGAAGCTCCAATAATACCCAAGAAATTCAATGTCATCCAGGGCAAAGTAATGCATTTTATTGGGACTCCCAAAGCAACATTCAGCCCCTTTAAGACTGATGCACACTGGCAGTAGAGTGTATTATCCACAAGATGCCCGCAAGAGTGTACCAAGAATCCTTTAACATCATCTTCTAAACCTGCAACCTCTACCATCTAGAAGGACAAGGGCAGTAGATACATGGGATCACCACTAAATACTAGTTACTCGTCAAGCTATACCCCATCCTGACACAGAATAGATCACCATTTATTCGCTGTAGCTGGTTCAAAATATTGAAACTCCCTCCTTAACCTTGTAATAGATGCCCCTACACCCTAAGGATTGCGACAGTTCAAGAAAGCAGGTCACCATCACTTCTGCCAAGGCAATGTTGGATGGCTAACAAATGCCAGCCGAGACAGTGATGCTACATCTCATGGGTGAATGAAAGAGAAGAATATGTGTAAGAGGTGATAGCATTGAAACTTACAACATTCTTAAAGGCCTAGACAGGATAAATATTTTTAAAGGTACTATTTTAGTGTAATATATTGCTGCTGTGGGCCTATGCATTGGATTGGGGGAAATAATACATCTTTAACTGTCAGATTTTTGTGAACGAGGTCCATCCTGTGGATTCTTAACTGCAGAGAAATACAATATTCCTCTGCTTTCTGTAAAATGAAAAAGCAATATGGGAATGGAGTGAACGTAAGACTAGGATTTGTGGTCATGTGATAATTAACACAAGCGTAGGTCGGATGTGCCAAATTAGCTGTTTCTGTATTGTACATTTTATGTAAAACAGACTAAAGGACAAACAGTATGAATGTAGTCCCATCAAAAGTTTAGATTAATTTTGGTGGTAACAAAAAGGGAGAGGCAGAAAATATAACTGATTTTGAGAAGCTACTGAAAAGTAGACAACTTTATAGCTAAAACTAGCAAATTACAGCTTTTGTTTAACAATGTGTATGAAAGACTGTCAAACAGATGTCCTATCATAGCAGTGAGTGCTTGTTTGCAAGCTATAATGCAGGCTGTTGCAAGAAAGAGGTTTTTCCTCTTGAGAAAATATGCCTTTGTACACTTTTAACAAATGTCCTTGATATTTCTGTTATGCGGAAGCTGTCATGCACTGTTTGTATGGCCTGCGATCAAAGGGTTGGCACTTAAGAATGATTTCTACATTGCAAGTCATCCAGTTTACAAAGGTATCATCTTTCATGAGTAGCTGTTAGGCTTTTGCAGCATGACAAAGTTACGTTTAGACTAAAATAGGAAATAGCCGTCAAAAAAAAACAAATGCCATTTTAATCCACTTAGCAAACAGTTCCAAGATGGGCTTAATGTTTTAAATACTACTTCAATCTGTATGCTCATTGTAGCTTTCTTTTTCCACTTCTTGTCTCCCTTATCCTTTCTCCCAAATCCATTGGAGGTCATTCTCAGTAAAAATAACAAATGAGAATTGCGCCAGCCTACAATTTCAGTTGCATGGTAAGTTCAAAACAACCCCAAGGAATATTCTTCAACTGTGAATCATTCATACATACATATAGGCCTGAAGTTTTTTTTATTCTAATGGTTTTTCAGAGTCAAAAATTTGTGCAGTGGGATTTTCCAATACCCACCATGGTGATGAGATGGTGGGTGTGTGAATGCAATAAGGTTAAGAGGACAAAGGTTTGATTATCACTGTCAAGTTAGACTTTCACCAATTCCAAGAGGGAAAAAAGAATGTATAAAACCAGTACAACACCAATAATACTTGGAAATGAACATTTATATTGGAACTCTAATTTGAAGCATGTTGGATGAATTGAATCTGTATGTCTCTTTCACCTGTTTTACTGGAATTTCTTCCTGGGTTAGGTTCTCCCTCCTTCAGGCAGTGAGTCTGGTATTTCACCAGCAGTGAGACATTAGCCTACCCATATGCATTTGCATCTAATTATTGTCATAGTCGATGGAGATTTTTCTTCCCAATTAACTTCAACCCAATTGAGAAAGCTGAAGCTTCCTGAACCCACCAGCACAAAAGCAGATGTGTATCTGGTGAGTTAAACTTCTTCCTCTGCTCCAGGGCACATACTTGCTGCTCTGTCTTTTGACTTAAATGGCTTCAAATGATGCATACTGTCACTTGCACTCTCACTTCTCTAAGTACCATCAATTTATACAAGAGAGAAGGTTAGGGTATGTGCTCCAAATAGCGTCATACTCCATTCAGTCCACGGCCTGGGCTCCAGTGTATCAGTGTAGTGTTGGCTTGCAATCAATCCAAGGATGGTGAAATGTTTGTCTTGGGAATTGTCCCAAATTCTTAAGTCAACGCCTACCTGCAGCTCAGTCTGCATGAGTTAGTGAAGCGAAAGCAATTGTTTTAGGGCTGGGTAATTGGATGTTGTAGTCTGGAATTTAAAAGGACACAGGAGGGGAACATACACTATCATGATGCAGGATGTGGTCAATTTTCATCAGTGTGCAGAATGCTTTGATTAGTACTTAGGAAACTCATGTGTAGCAGCATTTGTGAGGACAGAAACAAAGTCAATGTTTCAAGTCCAATGACTCTTCTTCAGAATAGAGAAGCAATATTGATGTTGTGATGTTCTGGAACATTTCGAGGTCTCAATAGTGACAATAATTGCCAGTGTACTAGGGAAGGCAGGATTAATAGTCAGAGGGGCAATAAGCATGGCAAACCAGTGATATAGAACAGAATGTGGGCACGATGGTGGGTTATGTTTAGACGATTGATACTCGAATGACCAATGAGCAAGCTGAATGTCACTATGCTGAAAGACTGTCAAAGTTACTGCACAACACTCACTTTTATGTTAATTAAGAACCACGCGCAACCCTAACACTAATAAAGGGTAGGGAAGAAGCAAAGTGAAACAACAGTGAGGGAAATATTTACGTCTGGAGAGGAATGTAAAGTGACTGTTTTACTCTCAGAATGACAGTAGTCTCCTTATTTAAATTTATTTGTTACAGTGTTTGTTTCATTTTTTCCAGAACAATTTCAAGGATGATGTCACTGTCCAGTGTGATGCCATCAAGACAGGACTTGGAACAATACTAATGCAATAAGGATAGCTAATTGTGTTTGCATCCATACTACACACAGGTTTTAGAATAAGAACTGACTAATGCCTTCATTAAAACAAAGATAGCGGACTAAGAATGACGGCACAGGCCTGGGCACTGACGGCAGCCGAAGCTGAGTGAATGATAAAGGAGGAAGCATTCGGCATTGTAGGCAGCGGCAGCAACAGCAGGATGAGGCGAACGGGGATCTACCTCAGTTCGGGGCCTCCCGTCTCAGTTCCCAGGCTGAATCCCTAGGCCCGGAGTTGCAGGGTGAGCTGAGGCTCCAGGTCCACAGCTAGGCCCGGGTGCCTGACCCAGCAGCAGTGTTGGTGGAGTGGACAGCGGAGGACCACTGCAACCAAGGTCTGGTGGCATTGTCTGAATGAGCATCGGTTGAAGCTCCAGATGTATGAGAATCGGCCTTTGGCTGAAATGAGCACAGTTTGCGGTCTTGAGTAATAATTTTCTTTGCAGACCATGTATAGTACATAACTTGTAGCTGTAAATGACATTACATGTAATTCTATAGTGAAAAGAGGGATGTTTGGTGAAATGCATTTGTAAGGACTCGCTACATTCCTGACTTGTCATCATCATGTGACTTCTGTTGGAGGAGATTTCAGGTTAGATGCAGAAACTGTATGAGAATTGGCCTTTGGCTCCAGCATGGATGCAGCAGTCGTGGGAGAGGCAGCAGTGAAGGCCCATAACTGATACCTGGAGCCCATTACAGAGACCCCGGCTGATGTCAGGCAGAGCAGCAGAGGAGGAACAAGAATGGGAGGGAATAATAAGCTCTACATTCTTAATATCACTTAATATATTCAGTCATTCAAAGTGGAGGCAGAGCATGGCGACACTTAACAGTATTCACCGTATTTTTTTGAAATGCATGTGAGAATAAATCATTCAATTCAATTCAATTCATGGAATCATGGCAGCTCAGTGGTTAGCACTGCTACCTCACAGCGCCAGGGACCCAAGTTTGACTCCAACCTCGGGTATCTGCTTGTGTGGAGTTTACAGTTTCTCCCCGTTTCTGGTCTGGTTTCCTCCCACAGTCCAGAGATATGCAAGTTAGTTGGATTGGCCATGCTAAATTGCTCAAAGTGGCCAGGGAGGTGCAGGCTAGCTGAATTAGCCATAGGAAATGCAGGGTTACAGGGATGGGATAAGGATGGTCATGGAGGATTGGTGTGGACTCAATGGGCCAAATGGCCTGATTCCCCATGGTAGGGATTCTAAGAATTCAATTTGTGAGCATTTTAATAAATACCTGTTTGGTGAGACAAAGCAGCATCTATCCGCAAGTCACTCAAAAGCATTGCCTCCAGTCACTTTTATCTGCTCCAAAATATGTGCAAAGAATGTAACTTCATTTAGACATACAAGCAAGGGAAGCAGATGCAATTTCTTATCATGCTATCGAGTCCTGGACTAATTGTGAAGAAAGTTGAGGTTGCACACAGATTACAGAATGTGTAATCTTCCAGATTCAATGAGAAGCAACAGTCTTATTTACCCCAGAAGTCATTAATCCAGCAGAGACATTGAATCTGAATGTTTTGCTCTGATCAAGTATTTGCCATGTTAATAACGTTTCCTGTGAGATCACCCCAGGAAGCAATAAGTTTAGAGATGAATAGCCAGCATCAATTTATATGTGCGCCATTTAAAGAAGAGAATGTCTAAAGACAATGGATGAAATGCATATGTACTCACAAAAGTGAGACTGACTAGAATGAACACAGTCTGTGTTCTTGAATGATAATTTTCTTTATAGACCATGTTTTGTACATAACTTGTAGCTGTAATTGATAGTACATGTAATTCTCAATGAAAAAAGAATGTTTGATGAAATGCATTTGTAAGGACATGCTACATTCATGACTTGTCATCATCATGTGACTTCTGTTGGAGGAGCTTTCGAATTACACGCAGAAACTGTTGAAGCTTACGTGTGGAATATAGCTTTCTTCATTAGGCTTTTTTAAAATCCAGCTCATTTCTCAACGATACTTCTGTGCAATACAAAATTTGATCATATCTGCTAACTATAGCTTCACCTCAATGCTTTACATCTGCCTGTTTTCTAAACTTTCTTCAAAATCTATTTTGTCAATGTTTTGACCTCTCTCCTAACCATTATACTGGCTCCTCATTGGAACTGTTTTACGACATTAATGATTCTAGAGAAAATGTTTGCTTTGTCATTATCACTTTAATGTTATGGTTAACTATCAGCTTTCCAAACACTCTGCTCTCTGACCATGTCACTATGAGGCTAACCAAAGAAGCCCCCGACTCTTTTTTTCTCTCTCCTTCTTATGTTTTTCCTGAGGATTATAGTCATTAGTTTTTCAGGATGGGTATGCTAAAGGAGTTGCAATCTTGGACAAATTCATTTTTGATGAAACAGCTCCTAGACTTCCTTTCTCTTTTTATAAAAGTTGCCCATGCAGTAAACCAGCTATTCTGTAAGTTGACTTCATAAATTCTGATTACAAGGTGAAATTCCTCTTTGAATAAACATGGGGACCATGTCTTTCTCACCATGGATAACAGTTTCCTTACCAAACTGCAGTGTCAGAAATTACCCACCCTAAAACTGACAATTCCATTCATTTCATTAGTGAGTGATTAATTGTGGAAAAAAAAAGAGGCATTCTTCCATTTATCTTTAAAAAGGTGCACAACACAATAGACAGTTTAAGAGCAAGTTACAGACTTCAAGAAAGATAGAGTGAGCCTCTGAATAGAGTGATGACAGATAGTGAGACCATGAACAGAGTGATTGGAGAGTGTTTCTTTTATTTCAAAAATATACTTCATTCATAAAATACCTTGAGATGCATACAAAGTCACTAAAGCGGTTTAGTTCCGTGCAGTAGCATATGAAGAAAACAAACTTCAGAGTTTCACCCTATCCAGCAAACAAACCAAAAGCATCTTTACTTGTACAAGGCTATATTTACATACATTTGAGGCATTGGGAGGGTTAGATAACTGAATAGGCCCACATTTAACTTTGCAGAAAGGCCTTAGATGGTGACCTTTCTCTACTGCACCTTGGCAGCAGCTGCCCCCAGCTTTAATGCATCCTTCAGCATGTAGTCCTGGACCTTTGAATGTATCAGTCTGCAATATTTGGTCAGGGACAAATCTTTGTTGTGGAAGACAAACAAGCTTTGGGCAGACCAAAGAGTGTCTTTTGCTGAGTTGATTGTCCTCTAGGTGCAGTTGATGTTTGTCTCGGTGTGTGTCCAAGGGAACAGACCATAGACCACAGATTCCTGCATCACGGAGCCGCTCAGGATGAACCTTGACAAAAACCACTGCATCTTTGTCCAGATGCAAAGGCACATTCCAGAAGGAGGTGTGTGACCGTCTCTACCCCCCGCAGCTACATCAAGGGCAGCGTACGGCAGCACAGAAAGTCCAGGTGTGCATGAAGGATCTCACAGGAAGTGACCTTTTCACAGCCAGCCAAGTGATGTCTTGGTGCTTGTTGGAAAGTTCTGTGATGAGGCATTCTGCCAAATTGACTTTGACAGTTTGCTTGGGGAACAACCCGACAGAATCCACCCTCTCATTTTCCGGCAGGGTCTCAAGGACTCTAGTGCTGACCATTTGCTGATGGACATATTGTTGAAGGTACTTTTCTTTGCAAATTTCTCCGCAAAGGACAGGTGACACTGAACGGTCCAATTACTTGGAGCGTTCTGCAGTAACGAGGCCATCCTTCACAACTACTGGGAACAGGTAGGATCTCAGTATGTAGTGGCATTTAGTGTTGGCAAGGGTCTATGCATAGTTTGTTGCAGCCACACACAAGGGTGGCCATCTGGTAGTGTTGGGTACATTCTACCTCCTCTTATACAGAGTTTTGTACATGGTGCCCCTGCAGACATGGTCCCTCTTGGACCTCCAGATGAAGTAGAAGATGGCACGTGTGACTGCAATAGTGCAGGTTCTGAGTGGATAAGGCAGACCTGTGCCACATACAACAACAGAGAGAGTTCCACACACTTGAGGACCAGGTTATTACCATCAATGAAGAGGGGGCGGTGCTCCCAAAAGACATGATTTTGCACATGCCCTGGCCCTCTCCAACCATATTCCCAGCACCTTTGGTGAAGGGGATAAAGGATTGGTTCCAAAAGAACATGGCCTTGCTCTTGCCTTGATTTATCTTGGTTTCTGAGGCCACTTTGAATTGGAGAGTGTGAGACTGTGAATGGAATGGTTAGGTAGCGGGCGGTCTAATTCTCTCTAACCACTTTTAAAATAAAGTGACAGCAGCATAATGGAATCCACTGATGTGTGAGTAGCTGGCGAGGTTTTATTCATGCATTCAGTTTACTTATTTTAAACCATTTAATAGTCTAACATACAGAGCCAAGTACATTGCTGGTTGATCTGTGCAAGGAGGGAGGAGAATTATTGGTGAGACAATAATGATCGGAGATTGTAGAATTTTGATACTGGATGGATGTCTCTACAACCACAGGTTTAAGTCCAGGAAGACATTTCATCCCTCTTGTTCCAGAGTCAAGAGTGCCATAGTATGGCTGCAGATCATTTTTTGGGGGGAGGGTGAATAAACAATGGTTGAGATCCATATTGATCCTAATGACACAGGCAGAAAGGAAGATGAGGAGCTGTAGGAAGTATTTCAGCCGATCTAAAAGATTCCCAGCAAGCAGCAGCTTAAACATAATAGTCTCTTGTTTACTCCCTACGCCAAATTGCAGCATTTAGCAGAATGGATGAGTGACTACAAAGTTGGCATGGGAGGGAGAGCTATAGATTTCTTGCACACCGAGACTGGTTCTGGGAAGATGAAACCAATATAAGCTGAACAGGTTATACCTGATTCGAACTGGGGCCAATGTCCTTACAGGTTGATGTACCAGTGCTGTATTATTAGGGTTCAAACTGATTTGTCAAGGGTTTAGGAACCATAATGTAACATTAGAAAAGTAAAACACAAAACATAACAAGAATAGTGAAGCATTAAGCGGTGTCAGAGTAAGAGGGAATGCAAGAAGATCTAAATTAGATTTACCGTGCATACTTGTGAACGCACCAAGTGTAGTCAATGAAGCTGGAGAGCTGCATGTGCAGATAGCCAAATGGGAATACCATGTTTTGGAAATATGGTGGTCTGACTCGACAAAGTGCTGGACTGAGTAATAAATATTCCTCGATACGCTGTGCTTGGAAATATTGAAAAAGACAGAAAAAAGGGAAAAAGGATATAATATTGATTAAGGAGAATATTCCAGTGCTGGTTAGAAAGTATGCCCCTACAGGGATCCTGAACGGAATCGATTTGGTTGGTGTTAAGAAATAATAGAGGTTTCATTACATGACTGGATGTATTCTGCAGGCAATCAACTAACGGGAAAGATGCAGAGGAATATATTTGCAAGAAAATTACAGAGAGACATCAAACAATGTACTGTAGTTATAATGGGAGACTTTAATTAGTTAATGAAGAGCAGAGAGGGAGACTTTCTTTTTAAGGATGTTCAGGAGGATTGTCTTGATCAGTATGTTTATAGACCAAAGCAATGTGAGACATTGCTTACACTAAGGAGAGACATAGGAATATAGGAACACATGTAGGCCATTTACCCATCAAGACTGCTTGACCATGCATTACAATCATGGCTAGGCAGTCACTTCAATTCTCTTTTTCCTACATTGTTTCCATATTCTTTTATGTCATTGATATTTAGGAGTCTGTCAGCTTCTACTTTAGTCGTAATCAATGGCTAAGCACCCATACCCCTCTTCGGTACATAATTCCAAAACTTCAGAATCACCAGAGTAAAATATTTTTTCTTCATTTCCTAAGTGTCTTCCTTCATATTCTGAAATTACATTTCTTTGTTTTAAACACCCCAGCCGGGGGAACATTTTACACTCATCTACCTTGTTTATCACTTTAAATATTTTTAGGGTTCAACAAGATCACCTCTCATTCTTTAAAACTCTGGAGAATATGGGCCAGGTTTGCCCAATCTGTCTTCATAGGATGGTCCAACAATCCCAGAAACAAGGCTGATAAGCCTTCTCTGCAGCCTTTCAATGGCAATAATATCTTTACTAAAGGTAAGAGGACAAAAACTGCACACAGTACTCCAGGTGTATCTATCTAAGGTTTCTACACAAGTAAAGCAAAACTTTCTTACTTGTGCACTCAAACCCTTGTCATAAAGACTAACATACTATTAGTATTCCTAATTGCTTACTGCACTTTCATGTTATCCTTCAGTACCATTTTGGATTGCCGCCAGCTTGTGCTCAATTTCTGGAGTGGAGCTTGAAGTCTGATTCAGAAGAAAGTGTACTATTACTGAGTCACAACTAATGCCCGTAAAACGACTGTTAAACATATAAGACAGAAGGTAGTGGTGGAGGGGTGTTTTTCAGACTGGAGGTCTGTGAGTAGTGGCGTTCTGCAGGGATCTGGACTGGGTCCTCTTTGTACATGGGTGATTTGTAAGTTTGCAGATGATTCAAAGATCGATGGAGTTGCAGATAGCGTAGAAGGTTGTCATAGGATACAGTGGGATATAGATCAGGTGCAGATACAGGTGGAGAAATGGAAGATAGAGTTTAATCTGGGTATGTGTGAGGTGCTGCATATTGGGAGATCAAATGTAGGGAAAAGTGTACAGTTAATGGCAGGACTTTGAATAACATTGATGATCTTGGGGTTCAGGTCCATAGCTCCCTGAAAGTGGCAATGCAAGTAGATAGGGTGGTAAAGAAGGCGTTTGGCATGCTTGCCTTTATTGTTCGGGGAATTGAGTATAATAAGTCAGGATGTCATGTTGCAACTTTGTAAGACTTCGGTTAGGCCACACAGTATTGCATTGAATTCTGGTCACCACATTACACAAAGGATGTGGAGGCTTTGGAGAGGGTACAGAAGAGGTTTACCAGAATGTTGCCTGGATTAGAGGGTACAAGCTGTAAGGAGAGGCTAGAAAAACTTGGGTTGTTTTCTCTTGAGTGGCAGAGGCTGAGGGGAGACTTGATGGAAGTCTATAAAATTATGAGATGCATAGATAGGGTTGACGGTAAGAATCTTTTTCCCAGAGCTGAAATGTCTAATACAAGGGGACATGCAGTTAAGGTGAGGGGGGGCTGTTCAAAGGAGATGTGAGGGGCTAGTTTTTTATACAGAGAGTGGCATGAGTCTGGAACACTCTGCCAAGAGTGGTGGTTGAGGCAGATACGATAAGGGCACTTATGGACTTTTAGATAAGCATATGGATATGCAAAGAATGAAGGGATATGGACCAAGGGCAGACAGAAGGGATTAGTTTTACTTAGTGTCATGTTCGGCATAACATTGTGGGCCAAAGGGCCCATTCCTGTGCTGTACTGTTCTATGTTCTATGTTCTAATGCACTGAAATAATTGTTTTATATTAATGCAATTGATGCACTTGATTTTACACCAGTTCACAACATGTTTCTTTAAAGAAATTCCTCTGTATTCCGGTGGTACCACATTTTACAAAGGATAGCCATATTGTGTGGTTATTGCATTAGAAGAAAACCTTTGTTAACAGGTACAGTTCAGTAAAGGCAGTATTATAAACAGATCAAAGCTTAGACTTACCATCCACTACGACCCTATAAAGTTGAGAGACAGAGCTTAGATAGTCAGGAGGTGAAATAGAAAGATATTGAGAGAATGTCTCATATAGCAAATGAGTTAGATGGTAGTTTGGAGATTTCGAGATAAAATTGTCGTCTGTAAGATGGGGGAGCACTACAGTATGAGGCATAAAAAATGTCATGGTAGAGAAGGTAAAAATGAGCAAATTGATGACCATGAGCCTTTCATTTATAGTATTACAAATAAATATGAGAGATGGGGGAAGGTTGAAGGAGGCTATTTCAGCCGGAGAAGAAAACTTTGGATTTTTCTTGGCATATGGTTTATGGCTGCTTAAAGTACTTAAGTCAGTCCTGATGGTTGACAGGAAACCCCATCGTCTTGCAAGTGAATCTGGCCTGCAAAAAACAGATTTAAATCCATGGAGCTATATCACACAAATAGTTATTGACAATCTTTGTGACCATGGGCATTGAAAATGGAAACACAATTATTTTTGGTTTTTAGTAACTTAACAAGAATAATGAAAAACAAAATTGTTTATATTAGCATCTTATTTTCCAAAGACTTAATGTCTAAACAATTGTAATTCTTTCTTGAAATAAAGTTTTGGTACAGGACAAATGGACTAGCGCAAGGTGATGCCTTGTTGAAGGTACTTGGTACGATCGGCTTAAGGATTCCTTAGATTAGTATTAAAATAAGCATGAGTACTAGCAATGTTTATTTCTTTGTTTTTCACTGCCAGTTTATTACCTTCCACATATCAATTCACTTTCCACAGACCTGGGCATTTGCAATATTTTATTTCCTCCAAGCTTCCTTTGACAGGGATCCCTAACACAATGAAGTCTGAATATCATAAAATTCAAGTTTTACTTATTCACAAAAATAAGAAACAGACACACAAACATTAATACACCACTTTTGTCACTGGGAAAATAGTAAAACTTATTCTAAACTTGGATCATCTTTTTAAAAGCAGTCTTAAGTGCTATAATTCTCCCCATTTGATAGTCTGAATGATTCATCACACCGTTGAAGTGCAGATATTTAATTTCACTCCAATATTACTGGCATACTTTCTGTCTATAAAAATACACCAAGTCTACGTAAAATTGCAAAGTCTTGAACTTTTATTTTAAAGTGAAAGCCCCATTCTTTTTGACCACTGTATTGTAAAATATATCAGCATATTGAGCTCACTTTCAAACAGTATGGAACTTTGTTCAAATGGCTGAGTAAGCATTTCTGCAGCTTTCCTACCATCTGATAGCGTTATACCAGTAGGAGGTCAATAGTTGTTCTTTCACTATGTAAAAATTATGAAATAATCTCTGACCCCCTGCCAACTGCCAATTTACTGAATGTCTGTAAAAATCATTTACCTTTCACCTGTTTCAATGAATTCTAAAAATTCTGCTTCCATCTTACTTCTTTCATTTTCCTGCTTTTTCCCTCACATCATTGTGTATGCTGTGCTATTACTGTGAATTTTACAATCTACAGGTAATCACATAAACCAAACAATTTTGACGGCAAATTTAATTTGTTTTGTCTTTTTTTTGACAAGTGCATCTTGTGCTATTTTCAAAACAAAAATCTTGTACAGTAATATTAAAGTGAACAACAAAGACCACTGACTAATGCAGCAGACAGCAATATGATTAGCAAGGTTCCAGACTGCAGCATGGCTAGTTTCCTTTCTTTTGCAGCTGGGCAACTTAGCACAGAAAGATACAGCACTGAAGATGGATATTTAGCCCATTGTTCCTGAGTCATTCTTTGAAAGAGCTATCCAATTAGACCCACCCGCCTGCTTTTTCCTTAGCTCTGCATTTTTGCCCTTTCTCACATGTACATAATGCATTTCTTCATGTTCTGAGTCTCAAGTAATTTGTGTTCAGGTAGCACCACTCTATCATAATCTGTGCTCTGCTGTTTAAACAGTAATTACATCAAGGACAAACTGATAGCTGCTGCAGGTTAGAAATATGTTATGCAGAAAGCTCTATGTAGACGGGAGAAATGAAGTGATTGCAATAAACCATTCCACCCGTAGCTGCATTTATGTAGAGTTGTGATCCAAATGCCTCCCCTCTCCATCATACTACCTTATACACACATATGTCAACACATGCACAAACTTAGTTAAAAATAATATGTGCTCACAAGACTCTCCAACTTGTAATGTCAGCAGATCAAGATCAAGAAATTGAAATGATCTCAGCTCGAAATTATTGAATAAAATGCAAGGATATTATTCCATTATGATAATGTCACTGGAGAGCGTTGAGCTACAATTAGACTGAATCAAAGTTACTTAAAAATGTTCTGTGCTGTAACAAATGACAAAATCTATTTGGATTGGATTTATTGCATACCAATAACAATTAGTGAGTCATGTTGTCTTTTATATCCAAGTGCATTGCCTGTACCATTCATCATTGGAGCTATCAGCTTACACAAATAACATCCGATCTATTTGATACAGTATAATGGCACTATTACACCTGTTCTAGTTTACTTTGGTGAAATACATTAACTCAGTTTGTTACAAACTACGGTGATCCAGGAATTTTCACAATGGATTATCAGAAAATAGCACGATGGCTTAGATTTTCTGATTGTCACATCATTGTTAGTCCAACATAGATGGGAGTTGCACTGGGAAAATTTGTGAAATTGCTGCAGATTCTGAAGGAATTGCCTGGGAAATTGAAGATTCTGCTGGGCAATTCCTCTAGACCTGGAACCATCCATTTAAATCAGAGAATTAGCAAGGTTCCAATGAAATGAACTAAAATAGTTATTCACGAAGGGTTAGACTATTAAATATATTGATCTCTCCACCTCCAACCCCACTCCCACCTACAACATCTCATTCAAACTCTACACACTCCCCTGACCTGATATGGCACCGCCAGGAACTGGCTACCCACTCTTCTCTGGATACTCGTTCTTTTTCCTCGCTGGATCTACTCCTCCTTCCCCTGCTCTGGACCCAACCACCCCTCCATCAGCCTAGACCCAACCCCCTCTTCTCCAGTCTGCCTCTCACTCATTCTGCATCCAACTCACTTCACGACCAGTGCCTGATCCCCATACACCCGCTCCAAACACAAACCGCCATTTGTCCAATGACCTGACCTCCTTTTCCCCACCGCCCAATCAAACCTTCACTCCATGATATGATACCCAACCATCTCTCACTCTGCCTGATGCAATTTCTTCACCACAAGCTGCCCTAAACACTGCATCACTTAGCTGGCCCCCTTGCCACACTGCATTGAGCACCCTGACGCATGGTTTCTACCAACTGCCCAGCTTGCAATGTATCCAGCTGGCACCCTTCATCTCTGCCATTCTACCTTGGAAGCTGGAACCCTGCTTACCTGGCACCCGGCACTCTAAACGGTTGAAACTTACTTACCTGGCACCCTACCTTCTCAGTACCTGAACCTTATACTTGACTTATATATTTACCTTTTGATAGAAGTTGTCAAAGTGACTAATTGTGGAACTTTAACTTCCAGAAAACAGCAGCTGACTGCTGTGGAAAGGGTGTATGTTTTGTTCTCCAGTATGATCAAATTATCAGAATGGAAGTATGGTTCACATTTCTGAGGAAGCCTTCATCAGAATCTTCTCTCTGAGCTGTGGATCTTTCTCCTTACCTAAAAAGAAGGGGTGGCATGGCAATCTGCATGAGTTTACCTCTCCTTTGAAATGTAGCCCAATAATTTCAAGTGTTCAAAAATGATCCACAGCAAGCTCTTAATCTTCTGGAATGTGTATTGCTCACATTTCTGCAGTTTAATAATGTTTTAATTGTATGGATAGTTAGCTGTGGTATAACATAATGAAAAGATAATTGAATTGATAAATAGATTAAATACACCCACTGGCAAGTTTGTGGATAGTAGGATGCAAATAGTTTACCTAAATTAATCTGTGATTTATAAGCATGAAGTTTGGCAACAGTCAATAAAAACAAGCAGGAAACAAAGTGAAAATATAAAACATCACCTTGACATTTTATCATTTTCAAATAAACAGACCTATTGTTACCCAGAAAAATATGAACATCTGATGCCTTTAGAATGGTCTAATTCAATTATTGCAGGTGCTCAGTGCCTCATACAATTAAACAAATTACATTGGAACATTATTGAGCTTGCCCTGCCATTTAATTAGATCATGCCTGTTCATTTATCTCACGGGCACTTTCATGTATCAAGTCCATATCACTTGATGTTATTCATCTCCTGGAATACATTGATTTCTGCCTTAAACATGCTTAATGATTGATTTTCCACATCCTTCTTGGGTAAAGAGCTCCAAAGCTCCACCATCCTCTGAGTGGAGAAGTTTTCACATCTCAATTTTGAAAGGCCTACCTCTTTATCCTAAGAATATTTTCATTGGTTTTAGGCTCACAGGCTAGGTGAAACATTTAACTTACATCTCTCCTGTCATGCCTTGTCAGAACTTTGTCAGTTTCGATGAGATCACCCCTGAATTTGAAACTCTGGGGAATGCAGATGCAGTCACTTCAACACCTCTGCATAAAGCAATCCCATCATCCTGGAGATTAATCTGGTGAACCTCCATAGCAGAACCCCATTAGTAACAGCCTGAAGTGACCCATTTATTTCCACCCTGTGCTTTCTGTGTATTAACTAATTTTCAATTCATTCAACTATATTACCCCAATTTTAAGTCCAGTGTGGGATCTTATCAGAAGCCTTCCAAAAATCCAAACTCATCACATCCGCTCCTTTATCAATGCCACAAGTGATATCCTCACTTAACCACAACAAGTTTGTCAAACAAAATTTCCCCCTTCATAAAGTTAGACAGTCAAAGATAGCCTCAATGATGAGTTAAAGAATAGTTTCAGGATATTTTCCTAGAACTGCATTGTGTGGAGCTGACCAGAGCAGGCTATACTCTACCTAGAGGTAGTCGGAACTGCCAATGCTGGAGAATCTGAGATAACAAGGTGTAGAGCTGGATGAACACAGCAGGCCAAGCAGCATCAGAGGAGCAGGAAAGCTGACGTTTCGGGTCTGGACCCTTCTTCATTTCTGAAATGTCAGCTTTCCTGCTCCCCTGACGCTGCCTGGCCTGCTGT
>NC_063350.1:43176361-43229361 GCF_021869965.1 Rhincodon typus | reverse complement strand
AAATATGCAAATTCTAAAAGTGCAGCACAGTGTGTCTTAGGCTATCTTACCTTAGAAGGTGGACATACATGGAGGTGCTTTGAGAACAGCATTATAATTGCTCTGAATGGAAGTAATCTGTAATTAAATACAGATTTATTGTGTTATTAAAGGCATCATTGAAACACACTTCAATAACAAAACTTTCATATTATGAATATCATAGAACTGCAGAACTGTTGCAGCATAAGGAAACCATTCAACCCTTTATGCTTTCATTGGCTCTCGAAAGGATTCTGAAGAAGGAACATATTCAATTTAGAACATTAATTCTGTTTCTCTCTGCACATATGCTTCCAGAACAGTTGATTATTTCCAGCACCTTTTAAATTCATCCCAACATCTACAATTTACCTGAACTATCACTGAGTTTTCTCATCCTTGGGGCAATCTTTTTTGCACTCTTTGTAATGCCCTTAATCTTGTCTAAATTGTGGCATCCAGAACACACTACACTAGTTAAGGCTGAACCAATGTTCTATATAAGTGTAACATCTTCCTTGTCTTTGAACTCTATGTCACCATTAACAAAACCTAGGTTGCTGTATCAACTACTCTCACAATCTATCCAGCCATCTCCAATGTGCATATATACAGCCACATCATTCTGTTATTATAAGACCATAAGACCATAAGACACAGGAGCAGAAATTAGGCCACTCAGCCCATTGAGTCTATTCTGTCATTCAGCCATGGCTGATAAATTCCTCAACCCCATTCTCCCACTTTCTTCCCGTAACCCTTGATCCCCTTGACAATCAAGAACCTATCTATTTCACCCCCTTTGGAATTATTATTTCATTTTCTATTGTCTTTTCATAGTATTCCTGCCAAAATGAATCAGTTTACAACTGCTGCATTACATTTCATCTGCCACTTGCCCAGTTATTCCACCAATCTGACTGTGTCCGCAGTTACAGCAATGTATGACTTTGAGCGAGGAATGAATACATAGAGACAAACTGTCTTCAATACATGGAGCTGCATTTTGAAACAGTGAACCTGACACCTAGGTGAATTTTGGACCCCAAGCCCATGACTGAGCTATAGCGCTCTCCCATTGCTATTTTTTTTAAAGAATAAATGAGGTGATTGAGCAATCAGAGAGCTTAGTTCCAATTAGAAATGGCACATGCCACTAGGAGGTGTGAGTTGCCTACCAGGTACCTGTAGGAAAGGCAGACAATAGTCAATTTAGTGAGTGTTCCTGCCTCACTGAAGGGAGCAGGCAGCTCTTTAAAGGACTAGGAACATAAAAACAGCTGTGATGACAAATGGCTGACGTAGATATAACTTTGAGGCTTCAGATTTTAAAATATTGGCAAATGTGTTTGGTTACTTTCACAAAGATTTATTTTTAAAGAAAACTAAGTTAGGCATGCTTTTCAAATCGGTGGCCTTATCCAACATTCGTCAAAGAACAAGAACGGCCTGGAATATTTTTACTATGATGGTTTATGGCCAGTGAGGTAAACATTGAAAGAAAATAACTTGTTTTTAGCTCAGGATAATAAAGGATCAATTTTAGCTTTGAAAACCCATAGATTGAAAGATTTTAGGGTAGTTCAGAGAAGACCGCTAGGATCAGAAGCAAGTGTAGTCTCTCACCTGGAAAGGGGTTTTCTTTAGAACATTTAACAGAATAACTTATGTCAGTAGAAAAAGTTTAATTTGTGAAACTTTCAAACATGAGTGTCTAATTAGGAATATGCAGATTATTAGAAGCCATGAAAGTCTAAGCTCTCAGTTTTCTGAGATATGACTTCACAGTTCATAGGAAAGAAGTGGAAAGAATCAGTTAAGTTGAACTTAAAGACTAAAAATCTTTCAAACGGTTGATTCCACCCTTGAGCAACTGTGTGAAGTTTTCACATTCCTCCCATGTCTGCATGGGTTTTCTCTGGGTGCTCCAGTTTCCTTCCATAGTGGAAACTTGTGCAGGTTAGGTGGACTGGCCATGCTAAATTTCTCATAGTGTCCAGGGATGTATAGGTTAGGTGGTGGATTAACCAAGGGAAGTGCAGGGTTACAGGAATGGGTGGGGGGTGGGGGGGGGGGGGGGAGGTGGAGAGGTTGGTGTAGACCTGGGTAAAATGCTCTCCGGAGCATTGGTGTGGACTCAATGGACCAAATAGTCTGCTTTCACATTGTAGGGATTCTATGATTAGTCAATCTTTAGATAGTTTATTTATTTTTTCCCTTCTTTATAACAAACTTATGTCCTTAAAGAAACTCTGCAGCCTCATCTGACTGTGTTTCAGTAACTGACTACCATGTTAACGAAAAATAAAATAAGATCTCTCAAGCTGGCTTTCATTCTGGGATCTGAATTGCTCAGTAGGACAATCATAACACAGCTCAAAGTCATTATTGCCACCAATTTGAGCTACAGCACTCAATCAGACTTCAGTTGACCTCTTAAATTTCACAAAATAGCAGGTGGAAATAAATTTGGTTTTGCCCTTAAGCGAGCCTAACAGCTGTGCACTAATATTCAGCAATATGTTCATCTTTGTCCAAATAAAGAGACTGAAAATCCCATTCTCTTTCACACAAGTCCCTTAACAAACTCCTAAAGGACCTTACAGGGCATAATTGGCTACAAGCAGATTTTCCATTCTCTTCCTTCTACAGGTCTTTTGAAACCAAAATCAAATGCCCTGGATGATACCCCTTAATAAACTTATGCAGATGCATCATGATACGCATCTGGAGTAAGACACGATTTGAATAGACGCCTTAGAGTTGAGAGGCAGGAACATTACCACGGCACTACGAGAACTCTCCTGCTCACTGGGGAGACAAATTGCAAAATTGACCTTCACCTGTTCCTGAACCCATTGAAATCGGAATTGAAAATCCAGTGTGTGGGATATTAGAATACTGCAGATGTATATAAAAAGTCGCAGTATGGTGTGACAAAGTGGAATCATAAGCTGCCTGTTCATTGTACATTCTTATACTTTTGAATGGTACTAAAAAACAAATGTAAATTTAACTTGAGTTCTTAGCAACTCGCTAATAATGTTACCTCCATCAGATCAACAGATATATTGAATGACAAATATTTCACAGAAGTTTCAAATTGCCCTGAGTGAGGATTACAAACAAGTGTTGTGTTTAGTGCACAATTAAAGCAATGATTTAATGAAAGTTTCTGAACACAAACATGAATGCATTAGCTATTGTTACAAATAGTGAAGCAAGAGAAGACAGGCTACAAGCAGAATTTTGCTTTCATTGGAGTGGTGCGGGCAGTGGTGAGAAAGTTGGGAAAATACAGTGAAATTGACAAAATCTCAATGTCAAGAAAATGTTGTGCAATATTCATCTTAAGCTTTAAATCGCAACTTCAAAGTCTCAATATTGAGCAGTGACTATCTTATTTCCATGCATTTGCAAATCCTTAATAATTCAACTCACCTTGTTTCTGTGCCACTTCCAATTCTCTTGTCTCCCGAGATTCGAAATGAATGCCAGAGTAAATACCTCAGCTGCTGCCTGCTTGGTCTGGCCATTGTCTAACTCCTTGTGAAGGTGATATTACTGCATGCTCTGTGTCCACCATCCACCTTGACCTTTCTTCCACACAAGTTGGTACTGACAAACTGCACCACAACATCATGTTGCTTTTAGACCAAATTTCACACCATTCAGCTTTTCAACTCGCAAGTGTGAAGCATAGGGAAAGGTATGACTTGCATGATTTACATGCAGGGAGATGCATACATTCGATGCATCTAAACAAATGCATGTTATGACTCTTGGCTGGCTTTCTTAGCACACACTGACTTTGTGCTGATTTGGAGGTTGCATTTCTCTGTGATTTGCATTGTTTTTTTAAGCACTGATGGAGAGACAGTTTGTCACCATGGGAACCATTGAACAGTCAAGCAGGTGGACATGTTGCTGTATAGGATCAGGCCAATATATCAACATGCCAGCAACCTATGCAACAAGCACACTTGTTTCAAACATAACATGTCCAAAGGTTAAAGGGTACCAGTTTCTGGTGGGGTCAAACAAGACTATGGTCAGTCAGGGAATATCATCACACTCAGTCAAAGGGTGTTTCCCATTCCAGTTCAGGAGTAATATCATGGTCAGTGAGGCACTTGGGTCTTTCCAGAGTCTGGGCTTTTGTGTCCTTATTGTCCTGGGATTGGGCCACTATTAATCCTGCAAGTCAACATCAACAATCTGCAGACAACAGGTCAATCAGTCTATTGAGACATCAGTCCAGGAGCTGGACCATGCTCCATTGTGACTGTCCTGCCAAGGCCACAGTTGATCCTAGAGTTTTGGGTAATAATGGTCAGGGGCCTTGGCGGGGTGAGGGTGG
The DNA here is from genome assembly GCF_021869965.1 of Rhincodon typus. Taxonomy (NCBI): domain Eukaryota; kingdom Metazoa; phylum Chordata; class Chondrichthyes; order Orectolobiformes; family Rhincodontidae; genus Rhincodon; species Rhincodon typus. The sequence goes on along the minus strand of NC_063350.1, from coordinate 43,224,980 downwards.
GGATTTGGAGAAGACTTGCAGAAACCAGCTAGATCACAGATATTCATATATTTCTCTCATAATAGGAGAACTAAGCAACTTGGGCAGTGGGAATCTCTACCATTGCGAGCTTTCCTTACATTCAAGGCACTATTGACTGCCCCACATTGCCTTGTGATTGCCCTGTCATCACCAAACTTTGAAGTTCATGATTAGAAAAGGTTTCTAGTCCAGCTATGTTAAATTTTGTATGTAACTATACATTCCAAACTTTGATGGTCTGCACTAGATGTCCTGGGAGCTGCCATGATTCTTAGAAGTTAGAGATCCCACGAGGTTACTTCATTTTTCCAAGCTCCACACAGGGATGGCTGATAACAGACAAGCCCTAACCACTCCAAACATGGCTCATCGCACTTTATGAAGCCTCCAACAGAATGCAGAATAAAGAACACTGCCTACATTTCCACAAGGCTAATAGTAACACAGACCACAGGCCACTTTAAGATGAGGCTTTGATACTTGGACAGATCTGGCAGGGGGTTGCAGTCTAGAAAGTGTGAGGATATGGATCAGAATGCTTTCAATGAGGTCCATCCAAGGCAGCATGTCAGAGAAATGCACCACTGGGTGCAAAAAGCCAGATGGAATCTCACTGAAACCTGCTTCCAGGATGAAAGAGTTGCGTATGGATTTTTTAATTGCTAAAAATTCTATGAATAATCTGAGAAGCAGCCACTGCTTAGAACAAAGAACAAAGAAAAACAAAAATTACAGCACAGGAACAGGCCCTTCAGCCCTCCAAGCCTGCGCCGATCCAGATCCTCTATCTAAACCTGTCGCCCATTTTCCAAGGATCTGTATCGCTCTGCCCCCTGCCCATTCATGTATCTGTCTAGATACATCTTAAATGACGCTATCATGTCCGCCTCTACTACCTCCACTGGCAACACATTCCAGGCACCCACCATCCTCTGCTAAAAGAACTTTCCATGCATATCTCCTTTAAACTTTTCCCCTCTCACCTTGAAACCATGACCCCCTAGTAATTGAGTCCCCCACTCTGGGAAAAAGCTTCTTGCTATCCACCCTGTCTATACCTCTCATGATTTTGTAGACATCAATCAGGTCCCCCCTTAACCTCTGTCTTTCTAATGTAAATAATCCTAATCTACTCAACCTCTCTTCATAGCTGGCACTCTCCATACCAGGCAACATCCTGGTGAACCTCCTGTGCACCCTCTTCAAAGCATCCACATCCTTTTGGTAATGTGGTGGTCAGAACTGTACACAGTATTCCAAATGTGGTCGAACCAAAGTCCTATACAACTGTAACATGACCTGCCAACTCTTGTTCTCAATACCTCGTCCAATGAATAAAAGTATGCCGTATGCCTTCTTGACCACTCTATCGACCAACGTTGCCACCTTCGGGGTACAATAGATCTGAACACCCAGATCTCTCTGTGCATCAATTTTCCCCAGGGCTTTTCCATTTGCTGTATAGTTTGCTCTTCAATTGGATCTTCCAAAATGCATCATTTCGCATTTGCCTGGATTGAACTCCATCTGCCATTTCTCCGCCCAACTCTCTAATCTATCTATATTCTGCTGCATTCTCCGACAGTCCCCTTCACTATCTGCTACTCCACCAATCTTAGTGTCATCTGCAAACTTGCTAATCAGACCATCTATACCTTCCTCCAGATCATTTATGTATATCACAAACAACAGTGGCCCCAACACGGATCCCTGTGGAACACCACTGGTCACAGTTCTCCATTTTGAGAAACTCCTTTCCAGTACAACTCTCTGTCTCCTGTTGCCCAGCCAGTTCTCTATCCATCTAGCTAGTACACCCTGGACCCCATGCGACTTCACTTTCTCCATCAGCCTACCATGGGGAACCTTATCAAACGCCTTACTGAAGTACATGTAAATGACATCTACAGCCCTTCCCTCATCTATCAACTTTGTCACTTCCTCAAAGAATTCTATCAAGTTGGTAAGACATGACCTTCCCTGCACAAAACCATGCTGCCTATCAATAATAAGCCCATTTTCTTTCAAATGTAAATAGATCCTATCCCTCAGTATCTTCTCCAGCAGCTTCCCCACCACTGACGTCAGGTTCACTGGTCTATAATTACCTGGATTATCCTTGCTACCCTTCTTAAACAAGGGGACAACATTAGCAATTCTCCAGTCCTCCGGGACCTCACCCGTGCTCAGGGATGCTGCAAAGATATCTGTTAAGGCCCCATCTATTTCCTCTCTCGCGTCCCTCAGTAACCTAGGATAGATCCCATCCGGACTTGGGGATTTGACCACCCTAATGCCTTTTAGATTATCCAACACTTCCCTGCTCCTTATGTCGACTTGACCTAGATTAATCAAACATCTATTCTAACCTCAACATCCGTCATGTCCCTCTCCTCGGTGAATACTGATGCAAAGTACTCATTAAGAATCGCACTCATTTTCTCTGACTCCTCGCAAAACTTCCCTCCTTTGTCCTTGAGTGGGCCAACCCTTTCTCTAGTTACCCTCTTGCTCCTTATGTATGAATAAAAGGCTTTGGGATTTTCCTTAACCCTGTTTGCTAAAGATATTTCATGACCACTTTTAGCTCTCTTAATTCCTCGTTTCAGATCGGTCCTACTTTCCCGATATTCTTCCAAAGCTTTGTCTGTTTTCAGTTGCCTAGACCTTATGTATGCTTCCTTTTTCCTCTTTGCTAGTCTCACAATTTCACCTCTCATCCATGTTTCCTTAATCCTGCCCTTTCTATCCCTCATATTCACAGGTACATGTTTGTCCTACACTCTAATCAACCTCTCTTTAAAAGCCTCCCACATATCAAATGTGGATTTACCCTCAAACAGCTGCTCCCAATCCACATTCCCCAGCTCCAGCCAAATTTTGCTATAGTTGGCCATCCCCCAATTCAGCACTCTTCCTTTAGGACCACTCTCATCTTTGTCTATCAGTATTCTAAAACTTACGGAATTGTGATCACTATTCCCAAAGTAATCCCCTACTGAAACTTCAGCCACCTGGCCGGGCTCATTCCCCAACACCAGGTCCAGTGTGGCTCCTTCCTGAGTTGGATTATTTACAAAATGCTCTATAAAACCCTCCTGGATGCTCCTTACAAATTCTGCTCCATCTAAACCCCTAACACTAAGTGAATCCCAGTCAATGTTGGGAAAATTAAAATCTCCCATCACCACCACCCTGTTGTTCCTACATCTTTCCATAATCTGTCTACATATTTGTGCATCTATCTCACACTCGCTGTTGGGAGGCCTGTAGTACAGCCCCAACATTGTCACCGCACCCTTCCTATTTCTGAGCTCTGCCCCTATTGCCTCACTGCTCAAGTCCTCCACAGTGTCCTCCTTCAGCACAGCTGTGATATCTTCTTTGACCAGTAATGCAACTCCTCCACCCCTTTTACCTCCCTCTCTATCCCGCCTGAAGCATCTATATCCTGGGATATTTAGTTGCCAAACTTGCCCTCCCCTCAACCAAGTCTGAGTAATAGCAATAACATCATACTCCCAGGTACTAATCCAAGCCCTAAGTTCATCTGCCTTACCTACTACACTTCTCGCATTAAAACAAATGCACCTCAGACCACCTGTCCCTTTGCATTCATCATCTGCTCTCTGCCTGCTCTTCCCCTTAGTCACACTGACTTCATTATCTAGATCCTTACAAACTTTAGTTATTACCTCCTTACTGTCCACTAACCTCCTCATTTGGTTCCTGTCTCCCTGCCACATTATTTTAAACCCTCCCCAACTGCGTTAGCAAAAGTACCCCCTAGGACATTGGTTCCAGTCCTGCCCAGGTGTAGACTGTCCAATTTGTAATAGTCCCACTTCCTTCAGAACCAGTCCCAATGTCCCAAAAATCTGAACCCATCCCTCCTGCACCATCTCTCAAGCCACTCATTTATCCTGCCTATTCTTTCATTTCTACTCTGACTAGCACATGGCACTGGTAGCAATCCTGAGATTACTACCTTTGAGGTCCTACTTTTTCACTTGGCTCCTAACTCCCTAAATTCTGCTTGTAGGGCCTCATCCTGTTTATTACCTATATCATTGGTGCCTATATGCACTACGGCAGCTGGCTATTCACCCTCCCCCTTCATAATGTCCTGCAAAAGACATGTGAATCTTGTTATTGTTGCACTCCCTGACCTTTTCTGTTGCTCAATAAATGTCTGCAACTTTATGTATACCTTTACAATTGATACCTTTGAGTGATCCCACTTTCAGTACATCATAATGACCAAGGGATAGCAAGCCAAACCAAATCAGCCTTAACATCTATCACTGGATTCACAACACAGTGAAATTAAACTATTTAAACAACCCACAAATTTGCCCTATTATTCCTAAACAGACTTAACAAATAATAGATATTGGAAACCAAGTTCTTAACTTTAACAAAAATTAACAATTTATTACTAAAACTGTAAGTTTAGCAGGATGAAGCTGAGCAACAAAACAATCAAATAAATATCTATGACTTGAAACCAATTTTTTTGTGCATAACTCCCACTCACAAACAGATAGGCAGATTGACAGACATAGTTAAGGGTAAGGTTAAATGAAAATAAAATAATTGTAGTTTTCCAGTTCAATTAAACAGTGTGAAACGATGGTTGCCAAGCCATCATGCAATGCATGAGTAATAAGTTGTTCACAGGCATCACTTATGTCTAATTTTGAAGTTACTGCTGAATGCAAACAACTTCAGTATTCATCGAGAATTATTCACTTATTTCTTGAAGAATGGGATTCTTTTCTCAGAACATTCAACAATTCTTTGACTGGACAGAAAACGAGAGATTGTAAAAAGAAACAGCAGCTAGTCCAAAAGCTTTTAAAATCACTCTGTGCCTGCACAAAACAATCAGATCCAGTTTTCTCTTCATTTTTAAATAAAATCTATACCTTCTGTTGTTGGCTGATTAGCATCGATCTTCTCTTGATTGAGCAACAACTCTACATTCAAACAGCTGTCTGGACATTGCGACACTCAGTGGCAAATTGTCCATAGTATCCTGTACATTGATGCTTAAATTACATTGTCTTCCAGTCCAGTTCCTTACAACAAATATCTGCATTTGTTTTCTTGTTTTTTTTAAAATATGCAGCTGTTCAAAGTTCAACCCCCAAACTCGACTCACTGTTCCACCAAAAAAAGAGAAAAATTAAAGAAAAATAGCAATGATCCCAATTGTATACACATCACATAGTCTACTGACTGTTAGGGAAAAAGCAGCAGTCAGTGAGAATTTTACGAATGAGAAAAGGTGACACTAATTTAGGTAGCTATTAAAACTCCAGTCAGCATATGGTATCTGGGTTGTGTGCAGTGAAGTCTGTTATGTTAGAATCAGAAGTCACACGACACCAGGTTATAGTCCAACAGGTTTATTTGAAATCACCAGCTTTCAGTGCGCTGCTCCTTCACCAGATGAAGGAATTAGTGAAGCCCCCTGACGAAGGAGCAGCACTCCGAAAGCTTGTGATTTCAAATAAACCTGTCGGACTACAACCTGGTGTTGTGTGACTTCTGACTTTGCCCTCTCTGGTCCAACACCAACATCTCCACATCATGTCATGATAGACAGCAGGCTGAGAGCAATCCTCAGAAATTAACTTTTGACCCTTCCACCATCAATAATGTTTCATTGTTTCAATGTACACACAGACTGAAAGATTACACTGAAAAGTTTGAGCATCCTCTAGGACCACAGGGAATCTGAGAGAGGCACTGTATTGTTCAGCTTTTATTGGCAGACCTGTGCACTATGAGGGAAAATCGATATGTGAGATGTCCACTGCACATTTTATATCTTTGATTGGCAGTGTGCTTTTTTGAAAAGCTTATAGATTCCCCACAGAGCTATGTGAAATCATCACCGATTCTATATTCTCACTTACAAGGTGAATATAGTGTGGAATGATGTAGGCAGGCCAGGCAGTATCACAATTAGTGCATATTTCATTTAAGCTCAGTGCTGCCCAGTTTAAAGTGCAACACCTTGGCTGCTGTCAACACTATGGTTCAAGTTTCTGACATCTGATGCTACCTGCAGCCAAGGAGTCAGTTATGAGAGATGGGCAAAGCCTGACCATTACAATTTCTTTCATCTTTTATGTATCTGAAGAGACAGCTCATCTGTCATGTCAGTGTGACTTAACCAGGTCTTACAACAAAAGCAACACTATAGCAGCTGTTTTAGGTGTGTAAGGACATATTTACAAGAAGTGAAAGATGGTTTACACTGTGTCACCCCACCTGTGTACCCTCAGTAGGTTTTTGTTTCTGTTCCTTCTACTATGTTTAAGTGCATAGAATCATAGAGTTGTACAGCACAGAAACAGCCCATTCGGTCCAACTAGTCAACGCCGACTAGAATCCCAAACTAAACTAGTCCCACTGTCTCTGCTTGGCCCATATCCCCCCAAATATTTCTTATGCATGTACTTATACAAATGTCTATTAAATGCTGTAACTGCACCCACATCCATCAATTCCTCTGAAGTTCGTTCTGCACACGAACTACTCTCTGCATAAAAAGTTGCACTCAATGCCTTTTTTAAAGTTTTCTCTTCTCACCTTAACTATATGCTCCCTAGTCTTGAAATTCTCCACGCTACCGAAAAGACATCTGCCATTCACCTTAACCATAACGTTCATGATTTTATAAACCTCTATAAGGTCGCATCTCAACCTCCTACTCTACAGTGAAAAAAAGTCCAAACTTATCCAGCATCTCGTTATAACTGAAACCTTTCATTCCCAGCAACATGCTGGCAAATCTCTTCTGAACCCTCTCCAGCTTAATAATATCCTTCCTTTAACAGGGTAACCAGAACTGGACACTGCATGTGTCATCTGCCTGAACAGCAAGCACACTGCACGTTTATTCAACCAAAAGGCCATGTCTGAGTGTGCGTGAGGCCCAGTCCTCAGTGCAGTCAAAGGAGGGCCATTGCCAGCCAGGGTGCCCTGGTATCATTAGTCATAGGCTCAGTCTACACTCAGTCTAGGAGATATCTCAGTCAGTCATTGGCTTAGAACGTCACATAACTACAGTCAGGGGAATGGTCAGTCCTATGGGATCATCACAATTAATCAGGGGAATCATGTATTGTCAGTCAGGGAACTGCAAAGGCAGCAGCCAGGGGCTTGGTTATTCATGTCTAAAGGCTGTTGAGGCACATGCACTCTTGGGGTCTATGCATTAATCGATGAGGAGGCTGCGAATGGGAGCTATAGGGAAAGGCGGGGGGGTGCTCATTAGCAAAAGTGGGTGAGGCAGTCAAGACTGGGAGAAGGAAGAAACAGAGGCATTTTTCAAGATGGGGACAGGGATGGTGATAGGGAGAAGTCAAGGTATAAGGGAGACATGCGGAACGGCAACAGAGGGCGCGGTAAGTACAGGAAGCTGAATTACTGGCAGTGACCAGCAGTGTGGCATCCACAGGGGGAGCATAGAGGATCACAGTGGGCATCAATAAATAATTAGGTCAGGGCTCACGGGTAAAGGAGGAAATTTAGAAGCAAATTCTGTCCTCAGTAGTGGAAGACAACACATTGGCATGCTTCGCGGTCATGGGACCTCCCAGAGGCTGCATACTTAGAGTGAACATAGAAGTATAGGCACATTGAGAATAAAAATCTGCTGATACGGATTGAAAATGTTGTGTGCACAACTCCATGGAAGCTATCACTGAGAAGGGATGACCAATGTACGATGATTTATGAGGCTACAAGGGAAAAAAAAAATTGGTGGCTTCAGCATTCCACAGTTACAGGAAAGCACAAATGCCTGTTTCCGCAGGGAAGTTGCCTTCTGCTGAGAAAATCCAAGAGATTATTGGTCCTCTGGTTTAAAATGACCCACAGACTCCAGATTGTCAAGAAACACATTAAAGTTGACAGTCTTCAAGTCAGAGAATGATCAGTCTTCCATATCCAAAGAAAATGCATTCTCGGTATGTAGTGAAACCTCCAAACCAGCTGATATTTGTGAAGTTAGAAACCTGGAAGAAGGTGTTGTTGCAATAAATATATTTATATACAAAAATGTATAATATTAATGATGAGAAATAAAAGCTTGGGGCTGTTGTTTCATTTGGATCTGAAAGAGTTAATTTGAAGGAATGCCAAAAGAACCACACATTGTATGATATCACATGGGCTTGTCGACACAGCAGTATGGAAGGAGTGAAACATAACACCCAGGTCCTTATCATGGACTTTAACAATATCTAGTATATCAATATTACCTGTAAATATGTTTGACCTGCAATAAACTACCTCTTCTACTTGTACCACTAAGTTGCTCTCCTCTTGCAATACTGACCGAACTGGCCTTGTAGATCCCTATATTTAAACAGGATGGTGACAGTCAACACATTCCATGGTAGGTCCATACTTGGTTTATCTGCAGCACATACTTCAATACATACAACAGATACGTCACATTGGAGGAAAATAGTGGTGCTGGAAACTCCTATTCTGCAAAGAAACTGGGAAGACAGATAGAATCGCCTCAGACTGAATGCTAGACCAAGCATGCATTTGAATGCTTTCACTGAGGTAGAGTAATCAATATATATTCTGCTTTTAATAGAACAGTTAGAAAGATAGCAAACCACAATACTCAATAGGCAGCATAAACAGACTGGTCTCAGCTGCCAGCATACCACTAACCATATCCTCAAACTCTGTCACATCCAACTGCACTCTGACTTTCTTTTCACGTTATCCCTTAATCTTAGGATAAAATGCTATAAATAGAAAATAAATGAATCAGATATGTTCAATGGCCATCTAAAAGCTTCAAGGACTTTTGTAGCCTGTTGTGGTGTTCCCTTTTAATTGATGCAATCACTTTAAATTTGACGAACACAATATGCTGTGTTTCCATCAACAGCTTTGTTGAGGAACCGATAAGAAATCTATTTTGTATTGAGCCCTAAGGCTAAAAGCATGTTGAACTTTGCTGAATGTGGCAGCCTCTATAGGGGGTACTAGCAGTCTTACCTTACGGTTAAACAACAAGAAAGTGCAATTAGATGTGAACCAACTGTTTAAAGATTAGTTTATCTGTTGTGAGGAAAGACCACACAGTCTAAGGTCTTTCTGCCAAAGTATAATGAGGTTCTGTTATGTTCTGAGACACCCTCATAGCCTTAATGGAAATATAAATAGTTCACTTTCATGTTTACAAAATGCATTTTTTGCAATTGGATTGAAGTTGTAATGAGGAATATCAAAATTCCACTGTATTTTCTGCAAAGTCCGTACAGATCTGTTTTGTAATTATACTTACTTATAGACAAGCAACGAATAAAGTATGTTTTTGAAACCAAAAAAAATCATAAAAGAAGATCTCTATACTTTCATTCATCTGAACACCAACAGTTCTTGCTAGATTCTGAAACCACAGAGTCTTAAGTGGCACATGTTTGAAGACCACAGACCCATTTGATAATGACCTGTGTGAAATGCAAAATGAGAGATTTGGGGGATGGAGTAATGATAAATCTAATGGTTTACACAAATCACTGAAGAGTTTTAAAAAAGAACAATTCAATTGTTTAATTTGTGCATGCAAAAATTTTACAGCACAGACAGAAGTCATCCTGCTCATTGTATTTTGCCAGTTGTAAACAAAATATCGAGTCCATTCCAGTTTTGGAGTTCTTAGATGAAGCCTTGTCTATTAAGTTATATTTTTGAATATCCAATTCTGTTTTAAGCATCTAATGAAGTGTCTGCCTACCACTTGCTCAGGCAGTGGTTTCTGGGCCCTACCATTCTCTGAGTGAAAAGGATTAACCCCATATACTCACTAATCCTGCTACCAGTTCCTTTAATTTATGATTCCTGTTTATTTCTCTCCCTGCTAATGCAAAGAGGCCAATCCTGTCCACTCAATCTAGATCTGTCACATGTTTGTACACTTCAATTTAATTTTCTTTCAGCCATTCTATTCCAAAGAAATCAACCCTAGCCTATCCATCTGCTATCACCGTCTATGATTGTCATCTTGTAGTGTTAATGATCAGTGTGAATAGAGACTGCAGGAATTCAGACTGCTGGTAAACATTTCCTTTTTTTTGGACAATGTCCTTTAACTATATAAAGGACAAGATCTCACACATGACTTCTAGATAGAACCATAGCCCTGTAGTTCTGCTTGTCATTTGATCTCTTATAGCATTGTTGGTGCTGACTATCTTATTATTAACATTTACACTACAATCCAGTCTCTTCTCACTGCTAAATCTCTTCTTTCCCAGCAACATTAGCATAAATATGCTCTGACACTATAACAATCACATCCTTCCTGTTATGAGCTTACCAGACTGTGCACAGTCCTCTAGGTATGCCCATTTTATACAGTGTCACAAATGGATTCATAAACAACTTTTATACAGTGATATAGCGATTATTTTAAAAACACATCAAATAACCCAACAGATATTGTTGCTATAAACACATGACTAGTCCTGTTAGGAGGTACATGAGGCAATGATTGTCCATCTGACTTTAACTTCTGAGAAGCTTCTGCAAGGCTACTGTTCAGTCTAGTCATGTGTTTATAGCAACAATATCTGTTGGGCTATTTGATGTGTTTTTAAAATAATCGCTAGATCTATGTATAAAAGTTGTTTATGAATCCATTTGTGACACTGTATAAAATGGGCATACCTAGAGGACTGTGCACAGTCTGGTAAGCTCATAACAGCCTCATGTAGCTCCTAACAGGACTGGAATGCTAACTATTGTATTACAAACTGTTATGAGACATGTTGTCTCCAAGAAATTTAGATGTAGGTTTTATTGTCATGTGTACTCAAGGACAGGAGTACAATGAAAAGTGTACAATGTCACCATTCCTGGTCCCATTTTAGGTACAAAGATACCTAGGTACAAAATCTTAGGTACAGAAATGGAAAAATAAAGAAATAAGTCTCAAAGTTCAGCAGTCCAGTTCTTTTTAGTATAAAGTAGAAAATAAAGAAATAAAGTTAGACGTTAAACATTACGGTCCTTTCTTAAGCCATGGGCCTGCAGTCACTCCACGCTAGGCTTTTATCATGATGGCTTGGTCCCTTAACATAGAATTGCAAGGTACCTCTTTCTTGTAAGAAGATATGTTAATGATCCCCCTCAACCTCTGAAGTAGACTAGTTGAGATTTGAAACTTGATTCTGTTCCTTACCTTCCAGTGGTAATTCTATTTTATTTTGTTAGTATGCCCCTGGTTGTTTCCACCATGGTACCTGCTCGAGTATCTTCTCTTCACTTTTCCCTTTATTTTGAGATTGGGTTTATATTAAACTGTTCAACTTTCCCTGGAAATGCCATTCCTTTATTTTGAGATTGGGTTTATATTAAACTGTTCAACTTTCCCTGGAAATGCCGTTAGTTGGATGTTCAGTTTCTGCGATGCTCTACTGTGCCTCTTCCACAAAATGTGGCTTCACCTTCACTTTCTCCTGGCCTGTGTCAGAATATCTCTACTCCCTCTTCAAATTTACCATGAAGTTATCTCTTAACCAGAGCCCTGGCTCTGCCCATCATTTTTTGTCACTCTCCCTGACCCTTTCTTATCTTCTTCTATTTTACTGGATTGCCTCTGGTACTTTGGCTTTGGTTTTAGAGTCACAGAGCAGAGTCATAGAGTAATACAGCATAGAAACAGGCCCTTCGGCCCATACTGCTGACCATTGTGCCTACTCAGATAGTTCCAATTGCCTGCATTTGGTCCATATCCCTTTAAACGCTTCCCATCCATGTACCTATTCAAATATATATTTTTTAAACGTTGCTATTGTACCGGCCTCAACCTCTTTCTCCGGCAGCCCATTCCATGTATGTACCAATCTCTGCGTGAAGAAGTTGCCCCGCGGGTCCTTCTTAAATCTTTGCCCCCTCACCTTAAGCCTAAGCCTATTTTCCCATCCCTGGGAAAAAGACTATATGCATTCATTCTATCTATGCCCTTCATGATTTTATATACCTCAATAAGGTCACTCCTCATTCTCCTACATTCCAAGGAATAAAGTCCTATCCTGGCCAATCTTTCCCTATAACTCAGGCCTACTGGTCCTGGCAACATCTTTATAAATTTTCTTTGCACACTTTCCAGCTTAACTATGTCTTTCGTATAACAGGATGACCAAAACTGTACACAACACTCCAAGTGCGGCCTCACCAACAACGTATACAAATGTAACATAAAGTCCCAACTCCTATACTCAATGTCTCGACCGATGAAGGACAACATGCTAAGTGCCTTCTTCACCACCCTGTCCACCTGTGACGCCACTTTCAACAAACTGTACTTTTACTCCCAGGTCCCTCTGTTCCACAACACTCCTCAGGATCTTACCATTCACTGTATAAGTCCTCCCATGGTTTGACTTTCCAAAGTGCAACACCTCACACTTACCTGTATCAAATTGCATTTGCCAATCCTCTGCCCACTTCCCCATCTGATCAAGATCACTCTGTAAATTTTGAAAACTTTCCTTACAATCAACAATACATCCCAATTTTGATTCATCCACAAACGGAGTAATCATGCCTTGTACATTCACATCCAGATCACTTATGTAAATAACAAATAGCAAAGGTCTCAGCACCGACCCCCGTGGCACACCACTAGCAACGGGCCTTCAGTCCGAGAAATGACCTTCAACCATCACCCTCTGCTTCCTACCATTGAGCCAAATTTGAATCCAATTAGCTAGCTCTCCCTGGATCCCATGCAACCTAACCTTCATGACTAGTCTGCCATGTGGGACCTTGTTGAAGGCCTTACTAAAGTCCATAGGTCCTGACAGTTTCTAACACTGCTGGCTAGACCTCAGCAGTACGTAGTTCAAGTGATCCCTCTTAAGCCACTCCAATTGTCACAGGTTTAGAATTCCTTGTAGAGTTTCTGATTTTCTCTCAGTTCCAAATCATTTTGCTGCTTCCTGTTGCTTAACTCAAATGGCATTTCTTGAGCCATCACAAACTTCATGAACCCCTGAGATTCAAATAAGGTCTGAGATTAAGGTCATGAATATCTAATGCCTTTATTATTTTATGATTTAACTTTGCAATGAAAGCATCAATCCATTGCACATAAGGACCGAAAATAAAAAAAAATGAACACACCGCTTAAATGTGGTTCCATTTTGAGTTAAATGTTACAATAATAAAGGAGGAGCGAATAGAGGTTAGGGTAGAGCAGGAGATGTGAAGGGAGGGGGTGAGGGGGCAGGACCCAAGAGCGTGAATTGTCAGAAGTGGTACATGTGAGGTTGGGGAACTAGGGGCATGGAAGCTATGAGGATGTGGAGCTGTAAGAATGTGGAGTCAGAAGCGGGAACATTGAAGGTGTTGGGGAGTTGGGATGCAAGAACTATGAGTATGGCTAGTGAGAGGCAGGACCGGTCAGATTGTGTATTCGGGGGTTGAGAGATTGTGAGGGTGGGGAGTGTTGAGCACAGGGAATATATATGTGTGGAATATCTAAGGATAAGAGAAAAGACAAATAAGACGAACATAACACTTAAATGAATTTTACATGTGAGTATGCATGATGACCTTCCTTCCTAAAAAGTTATGAAAACCAGTAGTGTCAGATGTCTGAGCAACAGTATGACCAGTGTTGTGGTCACCTCCAGTACGAATTCGGGTCCAACCACATCAAAACTACCATACGCCAGCACCTGTCAGCAAATTGCAATCTGCTTTCATGCTGTCTCATCCTATCTAGATGGGTGTTTCCCTCTGGGCTGACTTTACTCCTTCTGCATTGTTCATACTTCAGTACACTTGACTCTGGTTGTGCTCACCTGCAAAACCATTGCTCTCAAATAGATCAGAACTAAATACTGGGTAGAGAGTGAGATGAACATAAGTAACTTCTGCCCTACCTGTGTGGCCTTTCTTAACTACCTTGTAGTTGTCAATTTCCTCTCTGTCTGTAACTCTATCTGTCTTAAGTTGCAGTGTAAACATCTCAAGAAGCATGCACCAGGTAGCTTCCAGCCTCATGGATGCTCTGCAGTAATATCAATAGAGCTCAATCTTCCCCACCTATAAACCACTTTCTTCTCAGAAGGTTAACCAGAAGACTTATTCTGGAGTTTCTGAAGTGGAATGGGACTGAGTTGCCTGCTATGCCTCTAACTATTAGACTGCAGTCTGAACTTACCATATATAGTTAAAACTTAATAATTTAAGGTTTCTAGCTTAACACCTCACATCTTTTTCAACACAGTTTTATTATTCTATTTTGTAGATCTTTACCTAAAAACTTACCCTCCATACTGATCTTAATCGCCTTGGCTTGTGCTACTCCTTTCCCTATAATTCTTTTTCAGTTTCCACCACATCTTTGAGTTGGTCCTAAATCCCACCTCTAGCCTCAATCTTTCTCTGGCACCACAAGTTATACTTCAATCTGAACACACTCGCTTCCTGCTTCCCCGTTGCATTTATCAGCTTCTTAGTAGGTTAACATTTTTTGATTTGAAAAGCTATTGTAAGGTAGCCACCAATATTTTGAGCATGTGTGAAGTACGGTTTGAAGACCGTTTAGAGTCAGAACAAATGGCAAGAGCTTGTATCTCTAACCTAGGATGGCAAGGTATGTGAGGGGAGCAGAATTATCCATTTTGTAGGTGGGGCATAATTGGTGAGAATCAAAACTTAAACCTAAAATAAATGCAGGGAGGGCAATAAGGAGGAATATGTGGCAAGAAGGGCAAGAAAGGTTTATTTTCCTCGGATGTAGTGGTAGCATCCCGTAGCCATGATGTGGAAGTGCCGGTGTTGGACTGGGGTAAACAAGGTCAGGTGTCACACGACACCAGGTTTATTTGAAATCACAAGCTTTCAGAGGACTGGGATTAGATTTATTTAGGATATCTGATCGGCATGGACGAGTTGGACAGAAGGGTCTGTTCCTGGGCTGAATATCTCTATGACTCTAATTGACGGCAAGACCTCAGTAATCGGGCACACGTTAAAGCCACGTTTTCCTCAGCGGTGAGCTTAAATGCCCAAGACCCCAAACTTTCCAACCTAGCTAGGAGGGAGGTGATGGTGTATGGGACCCCAAGGATTGGAAGCCTGTTTATAAAGTTCCTGTGATTAAAAACTGTTGTTTTAGATTCTAATAGTGTTTAATCTGTGTTTAATTTATTGGTGTATTTCATTCCTGTTCTCTGTATAATTTAGTGTTAATTTTACTCTTTAGTGCTTTTACCTTTTTTTTGTATGATACTTACCTTTTGTATTTAAATAAACACAGAGATTCTTTTCCCTGAAACACCTCTCTACTGCCTTTTTCATTTCACTTTCCCTAAATAAGTCCAGTGTCAGACCAAGGGGTCTGGGGGTGATTTGAACCACCTAAAAAGCAGCAAATTACTGATTGCAAACAAGGACTCTACATCTCTGCCCCTGGACTGGGAGGCCTGGATTCAGGCAATGGCCTAGTGGTAATATTGCTGGACTCTTAATCCAGAGACCCAGATAACATTCTGGGGACCTGGGTTCAAACCCTGCCATGGCAGATGGTGGAATTTGAATTCAATAAATATCTGGAATTAAGGGTCTAATGATGACCAATTGTCAGGAAAAAACTATCTGGTTCACTAATGTCCCTTAGGGAAGGAAACTGCCATCCTTACCTGGTCTGGCCTACATGTCATTCCAGACCCACAGCTATGTGGTTGACTCTTAACTGCCCAATGGGCAATAAATGCTGCCTAGCCAGCAATGCCCTCATCCTGTGAATGAATAAAGAAAGATCCTACCTTCTCCAGGGGTATGTAATTACATCTTGGAACAGGTTAATTAGGAAAAAAAGTTGAAGTTATTTTTTATCTCTTGGAGAAGATTGAGGCATAACTTAGTTTAAGTGTATTAATTTGTGAGGGGCTTAGATGGAAAATAAAAATGACTTATTTATCTTAACAGAGGAGCCAGAAACCAACAGTTAGTTGGTAGAATGACATGAGGTGACATGCAGAGGGGGGCAGTACGGATATGGACTTCACTGTGTGAAATGATGGTAATGGCAGAAAGTCACATCTCATTTAAATCATAGCATAGAATCATACAATCCCTACAGTGTGGAAACAGGCCATTTGGCCCATTAAGGTCCACACTGACCCTCCAAAGAGTATACAACCCGGACTCAGTCGGGTCCCTGGTGCTGTGAGGCAGCAGTGCTAACCACTGAGTCACTGTGCAGTCCATAACCACTGAGCCACCTTGCTGGCCATTTATAAATTACTGAATGTCACCTTTAAGAGCTGTGGACTAAACATAAGAAGAATTAGTCTGAGTAACTTTATTGCCTGGCAAGGGACATTATAGATTGAATGGCCTCCTCCTGTGCTATGAATTGTCCACGCTTTTTATGATTTCTATTTCTATCTAAAACAATCCACCAAATAGTCTGTTATATGTCAAAATGCTGTTTTGAATTTAAATTTTTCTTCATTAAATGCTGGATTAGAAGCATACAGCATGTGTGAAATTGCTACATTTTTGGCACTGAAAGGTTATAGATTTTTCATGCTAATCTAATACCCTATCATTATTTATCTGTCATTTAACGGCACAGTGAACATATTTCTCAAATTTGCTGTGGTGAATTTTCAGCTCTTTAAGATGAGAGATGTCATTGTTGGCCAATGAAATACATTTCTCCTGTGCATTGTTGCAATTCAAATTTATGTGTAGCACACCCAGATGTAAAATTAAGCATGGTCTCCTCCAAAATTACCATTTTAAGCATGTTCAGGGTGCATAAACATTGCAGGAAAGAGACACAAAATTAGGTGGGAGTTGTTTTGCTGCTTGACCACTTTAAAACATTTTCCTTCGGCTTCATCGCATTTTTTTGAGCTTTAATTCTTGCGATCTGTCCACTGACTCATTTAGGGTCTTGTAGGTATGATCATGTGTGTAAGAAATGTCAGGCTGTTGCATGACTCTACTTCTTGGCGCGGCTCTTCAAATTTGTCATAAAGTTCCCAGATTTTAGTTTGGAGGGCTTTGAGGGAATTGGGTGTGTCTTTATTATGTCTGAACCTGTACTCATGGTAAAGGTGAGTAATCCCTCCCTTTTTATTCCCTGGATTTTAGTAAGGAGGGCTTTGAGGGAACTGGGTGTATCTTTATTATGTCTGAACCTGTACTCATGGTAAAGGTGAGTGATCCCTCCCTTTTTATTCCTTTGATGAATTCAAAGAGTTATGGGTGGCATGGTGGCTTGGTGGCTCAGTGGTTAGCACTGCTGCATCACAATGCCAGGGGACCCAGGTTCAATTCCAGCCTCAGGCAACTGTCTGTGTGGAGTTTGCATGCTCTCCCTGTGTCTGTGTGGGTCCCCTCCAGGTGCTCAAGTTTCCTCCCACAGTCCATAGATGTGTAGAGTAGGTGGATTGGCAGTGCTATAGTGGCCAAGGATGTTTAGGTTAGACATGGGGAATGGGTCTGGGTGGGATGCTCTTCAGAGGGGCAGTGTGGACTTTTTGGGCCAAATGGCCTGTTTCCACACTGTAGGGATTATAAATCTTCACTTAACCTAATAAAAAAAGACAATCCCAGTATCTTTAGTCTCTCCACATGAATACTATGCTGTACACAAGGCACCTTTGCATTTTTTCCAAAGCTTAACCATTCAGATCCAAAATTGAATTGAATGCACCAGTTGTGTTCTAACTTGTGTATAATTTCCTTGTGTTTACACTTTATGCCTTTGTTTATAAGGAACATGCTCTTTCGACAGCCTTCTCAAGGAGGTAGTTGAAATACTGGATGGGCTAAAAATTGACAAAGTAATAGAAACAGTAGCTGTTGCTAAGAGAAGCTAGGGCCAAAAATGCAGAAGAACTGACTGTAATCTGCTAATATTCCTTAGATATAGGTGTACTGACATAAGCCTGGATAATTGCAAATATTATGACATTATTCAAGTAATCGTTAAGATAACATCAGCCTTCAATCAGTATTAAGCTCTGTAGTCAGGAGCTTTCAGTAACGATCATCCACGAGAAAATTAATGTTTCCTCAGACAAGTGTGGATTAATTAAGAAAAGACAGCACAAATTTGTTCAAGGCAAGTTGTGTTTAACTAGCTTGATTGGGTTTTTGATGAGTAACAGGGAGATATGATGAGGTAAAGCAATTGCTATGGATCGACTTCTAAAAGGCAATTGATTAAGAGCCACAGAATAGACTTGTCAGTAAACAGTCATGGAGTGAATGGAGGGTATGATTTAAAAATTGGACAAAGGACAGGAAATGGAAGTTTCCTGGGAAGTTTGTGCTGGACTGTAGATGTTTTATTGTGAGATTTCAAGGAGTCTGTACTGGAAACACTACTCTTATGATATATATAAATCACTTGAACTTTGTGTGCAATTTCAAAATTTACAGTTGGCATAAAATTTGGGTCTGTAGTAATCAATGAAAAGGTTAGGATGGAGGTTAAGGGGACATGTTTATCTACTCCACTAACATGACTATATGGTGAAGTTCCAGGTCATGGAAAATGATGTATTTTGTTGGGAAGAAAGAGGAAAGATAATATAAATGAATGGCTACAACTCTAAAGGATGTGAAATGATAGACAGTCAGACATTTAAGCCAGAGATGAGGAAGAATTTCTTCTCTTGAGGGTTGCGAATCTGTAGAGTTCTTTATCACAGAGGGCCGTTGAAGTTGTCTCACTAGTTATATTCAAGGCTGAGATTGGCAGATTTTTCATCAGTCAGACATTCAAGAGTGTTGAGGAAAAGGCAGGAAAGTGGAGTTCAGGATTATTAAATCAGCCATGATCTCTTTGAATAGCAGGGTGGAGTTGATGGGCTGAATGGCCTACTTCGGCTCTTATGTCATATTGTTTATATGGTATATGGGCTGAAATTGTTGACGATGGCAGGGTTAAGATGACAATTAACAAAACTCAGTATCCTGGACTTTTTAAATATGAAGTAGGGTTGTACATCTCAGAGAACAGAAGGTTAGGAAAAGCTTTGATAGATGCATTCAAAATCACAGGGAGTCTAGGCAGGTAAAGAGAAGTTATTCACATTGGTGGAAGAGTTGAGAATGAGAGGCCATAGACTGAAAGAAATTGGCAAAAGAACAAAAGGTGACATGATGAATAATATTTCCATGCAGTGAGTTAATATCCAAAATGACTGACAGATGGTGTAGGCAATTTCAATAATGGGAATTGAAGGCAAAAGGAATAACATGGTTATAAGGCATGGGTGAGATGTGGATTAACTGCATTGCTTTTATCCAGCTAGCACAGACTTGATTAACTGAATGGCTTCTTTCTCTAGTGTAACCATTTTATGACTCTATGGACAGGATTTCATGGACCCCAGCAGGATGCTTGCAAACAAATAGTGCCTGGGAATGCCACATTTGTATGGTCTACTCACTGGCTGTCTAATTAATCCCCAATGGAAAGGCTCATCCTGCCACTGTTAGAATGTAATGCAGAGGCAAAAGAAGCTCCTGACAAATGTTTAGTTTGAATGGGTTGGTGATAGACCCATGGCGCCTCGTAAATGGGGCCATTGAGTATCTTCTGAAGCCAGCAGAGGGGCCTACAAAATCTAACTTCCTGACCCCCAAGCCTGCTTATCCCAGCCACCAAAACACCATACCCCACCCTCATCACTCCTTGCCATGGCTGCCAGCCTAGCACTGGCAAGACTCCCCAATGTACTTTTGGCCCTTGCTTCAATGCAGGACACCTCCTTTCAAACTCTGCTGCAGTACCAACAGGGGCTACTGCTTCCAGTGGGGCTTTCAGTCATGAACAGTTCCAACCTTTGATTGGCCAACAGCTATCTGAAGAGGAACAAAAACAAAGTTTCTGGAAAAGCTCAGCAGGTCTGGCAACATCTGAGGAGGAGAAAACAGAGTTAACGTTTCGGGTCCAGTAACCCTTCCTCAGAACTGATGGTGGCTGGGAAAACGTCAGTTTATATGCAGAAAATAGGGAGGTGTTTGGGGTAGGGAGTAAACCATAAGATAGAGCCCAAAGAGAGAGAAAGACAGTTGGACAGACAGAGGAGTTGCTAACGATCAGGCTGGGAGGGTGAATAGTTGTTAATGGGGACTGTTAGTGACTAACAACAGGAGGTGTGTAGTGGCAGGTTATGTGGTAACAAGGCCTGGTGTATGAGGTGGGGGGCTGAGACATGGGAGAGTTTAGGCCCTAAAATTATTGAACTCAATATTGTGTCCGGAGGGCTGTAGGGTCCCCAAGCGGAAAATGAGGTGTTGTTCCTCCAGCTTGCGCTGGGCTTCACTGGAACACTGTAGCAAGCCGGAGACAGAGATGTTGGCCAAGGAGCAACTGTCCGAACTGTCCAGTAGTCTGAACTACCCTGAAAGACCCTGAACTACCTGATGCCTGCTACTTCAATGCACTACCTTGCTCCATGGCGAACATCTCTGTCTCCGATAACAAGGTGTAGAGCTGGATGAACACAGCAGGCCAAGCAGCATCAGAGGAGCAGGAAGGCTGATGTTTCGGGCCTAGACACTTCTTCAGAAAATCCCTGAATTTTTTAAGCTGGATCAGTAGGGTTCATAGAAACTTCTAGTACTCTCAAAGAATTATACACACACACAATTCCACTCTCTCTGATCTGCATCATCTTTAACATCTTACTGTTTAGGCTATTTGAACTCTTCTCATTCTTATTATCAAAATAAATCACTTTCTGTGTTAAATTTTATCTGCCATATATCTGTTTTTTCTATGAGTCTATGTCCTGTAAAAGTCTGGAAGCATTTTCACTGCATACTGCTGTTTTAAATTTTGTGTCATCTTCATTTTATCTTGCTGTGCAGGACATTACCATATAACAAAATAAGCCAGAGCCAGAATACTGATCATTGTCTTTTGTACAGGAGTTGTAAGGAAGCTAGCCACTTGCAATGACTTCTATTGAATCACAATGCCCTATCACTTATATGCTTTTAGAGATTTAATACCAATCCATATTACGAATGTTCATATTTAGAGAGTCTCATGTTTTATTTTACTGACAAGAACATCAAAGAAGAAACAGAGGCTTGACCGATCGGAGATTCAATTACTTTTTGTTTAGAATTAAATGAGATACGATTTAATGAGATTTACTTTCCTTGCTTCACTAACTGCATTTAATGAAAGTGAATAATGGTGATAAATAAAGATCTGGCAGCTAAGGTTTAAAGAGGCCATATGGTTTCCTCCTGCTCTGGCTTTTCACAAAACAGCAACTATTTTGTACAGACATAGGTGCCACTTTTGATCTCCTCTAAATTTAGAGCCATAGATTCACACAGCATGGAAACAGACCCTTCTGTCCAATTCATCCATGCCAACCAGACACCCCAATCTGACCTAGCCGCATTTGGCCCATATCCCTCCAAACCAACCCTATTCATATACCCATGTTTTAATTGTACCCGCCGCCACCACTTCCTCTGGCAGCATGTTCCATGCACGCAGCACCTTCTGCGTGAAAAAGCCACCCCTCAGGTCCTTTTTAAATCTTTCCCCTCTCACCTTAAACCTATGTGCTCTAGTTTTGGACTTTCCCACTCGGGGAAAAAAGACCTTGGCTATTCACCCTATCCATTCCTCTCACGGTTTTATAAATTTCTATAACGTCACCCCGCAGCCTCTGATGCTCCAGGGAAAAAAGTCACAGCCTATACAGCCTCTTCTTATAACTCAAATCCTCCAGTCCCAGCAACATCCTTATAAATCTTTTCTGCACCCTCTCAACTTTAACAACACTCTTCCTGTAGAATTGTATGCAGTATTCTAAAAGTAGCCTCGCCAACGTTCTGTACAACTACAACATGACATTCCAACTCCTATACTCAATGTTCTGATCAATGAAGGCAAGTGTGCCAAACATCATCTTCACCACCCTATCTACTTGTGGCTCGACTTTCAAGGAACTATGCACCCGCATTGGTCCCTTTGCTCGGCAGCACTCCCCAGGACCCTATCACTAAGTGTATAAGTCCTGCCCTTGTTGCATTTTGGCCAGGCAAATGCCTCACATTTATCTAAATCAAACTCTATGTGCCACTCCTTGGCCCATTGGCCCATGTGATCAAGGTCCATTGTATTCTGAGACAATCTTTTTCACTGTCCACTACATCACCTATTATGGCGTCATCTGCAAACTTACTAACCATGCCTCCTAAATTCACATCCAAATCATTTATATAAATGATGAAAAGCAGTGGACCTAGCATCTTGTTAATTAAATAACAAGAGGGAAGCTTTTTGCTGAGTGTTGCATTCAAGAAAATTAATACAAACACAAATGTTTAGAAACATAACATAAAGGTTAAATTCCCATTACCAAAATAAAGTGCTCTTTGTAATTGTAAAAAATCAGTTCTTGGCTATGAATGATGAATCTATAAGAGGGATCCAGTTTAATTAACTGTGTAGGCTAAAGGGAGATATAAGCATTAAATACTCATTACATGAAGAATGAATTTTCATATGAAGGGACATCTATAATCAAAAAAAAGTAAGAAACACATTTATAAAAAGTGTTTTTAATAAACACTAAACTTCTCAATGAGCTTTACAGTCAATCAAGTACTTTTTAAAGTGCAACGTATGCTCTAACTTAGAGATCACATTTGTATTTATGAAACTCCCACAAACAGAAATGTACAAACCCTGTTTTTTTTTCTGTTGTCATTTGAGTGAAAGATATTGGTAAATATATTGGAGATAACTCCCTGTTCTTCTTCAAAATATTGCTTGGCATTCTATTTCATCCATTCAAACATACAGGCAGAATTTCAGTTTAAGATCTCATCCAAAAGAAAATACCTCTAACAGTACAGCACTTCCCCTGAATCTCCTTACGTGCTCGGAGATTCAGCCTTGAATTTTCTTTTCAAGACCTGGATGGATCTTAAACCTATCATTTTGTGACTGAAAAGCAAATGTACTCCCAAAGCAACTAACATTCTGCCACAGAAAGCTCTTGTGCGTGATGTTCGTCATTCACTAAACATGGTCTATCAAGCAAAAGATGTAAGCTGAAGGGTTCATCATAGTTGGTACATCTTTTGAAAACATTTGGCAAAAAGGAAAAGTTTGCTTTTAGTGTAGCACCTTTCCGGTCATCAGGACTTTGCAAAAGTTTTTAACAACCAATTACATAGTTTTGAGGTGTAGTTGCTTTGATAATATAGACTACAAGTCAATGCAAAATATTCTACCATTACATGATTGCTAGTGAGGCCATATTTTGAATGTTTGCGCTGTTTCAAACAACCAGCCATTCAATAAAGGTCGATTGTATTAATCAAAATTCAGAAGCTGGTGGCAAGTGATAGCTTTGGTCTATGTAGAGAAATCTATTCCCTTGAGATGAAAACAAAAATCATTAAACGATTTTCATTGCAGCAAAAATAATTGATAGGGACAGGCGAGAATAGATAATGTTGACTCAAGTTAGTTTGTTTGGAAGTGATTGAACAGCTGCAGTGTGTTGGCTTCAAATTGGTGAGTCACAGAGATTAAAATAAATATTTCTGAGTTTGCAGAAAGGAAAATTGTAGACACAGTCTTCACAAATTTAGAAACTCAGATAAACACTGATACTCAGAATAAACTCCCAAGCAGTATTGTATCAATACTTTCAACAAGACCTGGGTGATACCTGAGAGGTAAAATTACAGGAAAGTATACTGGTATCTGCAGGTGGAATTAAACATATGGATTTTGTAGAAACCAAAGATTACTGAGAATTTGGAGTTTGGGAATCCAAAAGGAAATAAATTTAGAATTTAAGCTTTGATGATGCTCCTGGATGGCTGTAGTAGATCAAGAGGTTTTCCACTCTTTCCTACTCAGACTCTACAGTAAGAGGTGTCCATTATTGAGTGAATCTTCAGTGGTGTAAGTGGGGAATGTTTTATGGACTAAACGATCTTATTCTGTGATAACACAGTGTGGAGCTGGAGGAACACAGCAGCCCAGGCAGCATCAGAGGAGCAGGAAAGCTGACGTTTCGGGTCGGGACCCTTCTTCAGAAAACGGGTAGGGGTAGGTGGCTCTGAGATAAATAGGGGGCGAGGTTCAAACTGGGGAAGGTAGGTGGGATGGTGATAGGTGAGTGCAGGTAGGTAGTGGTGGGGATTGGTCAATGAGGTGGGAAGAGCGGATAGGTGGGAGAGAAGACGGACAGGTCAAGGACGTGGGGATCAGAGGGAGGATTAGTCTTGGGATGAGGCCAGTGGTGGTGAGACTTTGAAACTAGTAAAGTGCACATTGAGACCATTGGGTTGTAAGCTCCCAAGGCAGAATATGAGGTGCTGCTCCTCCAGTTTCCGGATGGCATTGTTGTGACACTGGAGGTGGCCCACGACAGACATGTCACCCAGGGAGTGGGAGGGAAGCTGAAGTGGTTCGCGACAGGGAGGTGTTGTCATTTGTCGCGAACCGAGTGCATGTGCTCTACAAAGCGGCTTCCGAGCCTCGCTTGGTCTCACTGATGTAGAGGAGGCCACATCGGGAGCAGCGGATGCAGTAGACCACATTAGCGGATGTGCAGGTGAACATCTGTCTGATGTGGAAGGTTTTTTGGGGTCTGGGATGGAGGTGAGGGGGGAGGTGTAGGGGCAGGTGTAGCACATCCTGCGGTTGCAGGGAAAGGTGGGGAGTGTGGAGTGGATAAGGGAGTCGTGGAGAGAATGGTCCCTCCGGAAGGCAGCTAAGGGTGGGGAGGGAAATATATTCTTCGTAGTGGGGTCAGATTGCAGGTGGCGGAAGTGGTGAAGAATGATGCGTTGAATCCGGAGGTTAAAAGTGTGATACGTGAGGACAAAGGGGATTTTGTCTTTGTTTTTATTGTGGGGAGGGGGTGAGGGCAGAGGTGTGGGAAATGCAAGAGATGCGGTTGAGGGCTTTTTCATCCACTGAAGGGGGGATGTTGCGGTCCTTGGAATATGAGGACATCTGGAATGTTCGGGAGTGGAATGCCTCATCTTGGGGGCAGATGCGGCAGAAGCGGAGAAATTGGGAGTAGAGGATTGCATTCTTGCAGGAAGGTGGGTGAGAGGTAGTGTAGTCTATGTTGCTGTGGGAGTCGGTGGGTTTGAAATAGATCAGTTTCGAGGTGGTCACCAGAGATGTAGACAGAGAGGTCCTGGAAGGAGGGAGAGGTATCAGAGATGGTCCAGGTGAACTTGAGGTTGGGGTGGAAGGTGTTAGTGAAGTTGATGAACTGTTAGAGCTCCGCGTGGGAGCATGAGGTGACGCCGATACAGTCATCGATATAACGGAGGAAGAGGTGGGGGATAGTGCCAGTGTAGCTGCGGAAGAGGGCAGTTCTTACTATCTCTTCTTATTCTGTGCTTTCCTTTATGATACTGTTATAAACCTATTGTTTTCCAGATCAAACTTCTCTACCATGCCAGTTAAAGTAGAGTCATAATCAAAAATGAAGTTTAAACAAATAGAGATAGTGGGAACTGCCAATGCTGGAACTGCTGGATGCTACAAGGTGTAGAGCTGGATGAACACAGCAGGCCACACTTTCTTCAGAAGAAGGGTCCAGACCCGAAACATCAGCTTTCCTGCTCCTCTGATGCTGCTTGGTCTGCTGTGTTCATCCAGCTCTACACCTTGTTATCTCTTTAAATAAATAGCATCATTTTTTTAGTCTAACTTCTAATAATGAAGCTTGGCAATAGAACTTAGCATTGATGTTCTCAAAAATATCACTCATCCTATTGTCATTTAAATTGTTGCCTGTGAAATGTTTTAATGCAGACACTTCGACCAGTTTATTACTCATAAAATGCATTTATCCAGGTACTGTTACCATATGAGATAAACAAAAATCTGTGGTTCAAACTTAGTTTTATTAAAAACACTCACAGGTTAAGGAAACAACTCTTGCACAAATTGAGATAACAAGGTGTAGAGCTGGATGAACACAGCAGGCCAAGCAGCATCATAGGAGCAGGAAGGCTGACATTTCGGGCTTAGACCCTTTACACAAATTGAGTTAACTTTTCCCAAACTAAGCTGGCTGCCTAAAAGACACATATGTTACCCACTCTATCGAACTTGATTCTTGGATGCAATTAACTGAGCTCTGCCAATGGATGAACTCAGGGTCTTCTTGGTACATAGGTGGGTCCCACACAGAGTCTTTGCTGTCAAATCTTCACTGAGGGAACAGCTGCCAGATGTCCCTTCTTATCCGCCCTTTTCTGGAATGTTCTCTGGCTGCAACCAATGAGGTTCTCTGTGCAGGACTCACAGCACCCAATACAGTTAGGCCCAGTCAAAATAGATGTACCCACCCCCTTTCCAAGATGTTGTTACTTCATGGTGTCAAGGGGTCTGGCCAAAACTGGGGAATACACAAACGTAAAATTCCTCCCTGTTGTTCTGGCTGAATACCACTTAATAAGTTTTGGGTCATAATGACTCTCCCATTCTTGAATATGCAAGACAGGTCTGGGTTTTCTAGTTTGCTTTTGACCTGCAGTAACCTTGGCCCCTTCGGATTCCATCAGGCCTTGCTTGCAGAAATTGCTTTGCCTATTTTATGTTAGGCTTAGTTGCTTAGGCTATTCGCCATTTGGCCACAGTCACTCCTCTTGATCCCATGAGCCTCAGTAACTAGGATCACACAACCAAGTCAGCCCAAACTGCCCAACCCTATCACCATACAAACAGCCTTAATTAGTCACTTTAACTTTAAACGTAGTACACAGAAAATGTAAACATTGCAAAAGTCAAGGCAAAACATGTCCTAATTTTAAAAAAGTCTGAGGCTTGCCTGGGATAAGGATTGGGAACAGTGACTGGGACTGTCACAGGATCATCAGGGACCACAAGATTAGGATCGAGATCTGCTTCTTCCAATTTCTCCAAAAACAAGTGGAACCGGCAGTTACTGCTCCAGGCTCTGTTTGCCTGAAAGACACGTTCACATGACACCATCTGGCCTTCCCAGAATCCAGTAAAATTTCACACACTGATTGGCTTGCCTTATCCACAACAGAATGGGGAACTGATTACCTGGGGTACAAGAATGCTCCTGGGTGAAAGATGTACAATATGACCCAATGCTCTACTTTCTATTCTACCTGCTTCGTTTCCCCATCAAAATAAAAATTTCTTTTCGCTATTTTGATGGTTGCTGCCTTCTGTGCAGCTTGTACACTGCCAAGTTGGGTCTTTACAGTTTTATCATGGTTAAGGGCCGTGACTTTTGGCTTTGACAAGTTGAGTCCTAGTCAGGATTTAATACGTCCCGTGGGGCATTTAAATTCGAAAAGGCCCGTCTCTGCTCCCTCCTTTACATTTCCAGTGAACCCACTGAATATGATTGTTCTCTTTGTGTGCCATGATGCACTGATTTCTGTGGATGTATTCTGGGATGTGCGGGAGGCCCCCTGTGTCCCAAAAGAATTTGACGGGGTTGTCCTCTACGTCACCATCCACTGGGGGTCTTCCTACACTATCCCACTTTGTATTACACACCCACATTGGTGTGGTCTGACCAGGCCATGCCCTTGGATCTGTGTTCAGCTGAGGGGCTCTGGTTTCCTACACTGTGGTTTATGGGGTTTGTTGCACCAGTTTCTCTAGTGGCATGGTCCCACGTTCCTGCTCTGTTCCCTGTTCATATGGAGTGTGGCGGCGACGTGCTCTGTATCCTTGGGCACAGTGGTACACATGGCCACCATTGTAGTACCATGCCTCCTGTGTCTGGATTCCTCTTGGGTTTAACCTATCCATCTCCCTGGGCAGGGAATGTATGGTCATGGATGACCACTTCCTTTGCCTCTGTCACTCAGCCACACCCTGGTGTTTCTCCGTAGATGATGAAGGTTTGGGGCTTTTACTTGGTGCATTTTACCATTGCCTGATTTGAGGTGCTCTGATTCATGAATCTCTTCCTCCCAAGTCCAGTCTATCCTCCACGTCACCCAATATTCTGTGCGGGATCAAGATTTTCACAGGCTTTCGTCGCTGCCTCAGTGGCATGACAGACAAGTGTTTGGATCCGATTTGTCCTGTCTTCAGCACACTCTGAGCTAGATGACCGGAGACTCCTGTGAACTGTGTCCACATGCAGTTGGGGTGCGCAACCTTTTCCTACCAACACTGATTTAAACTTTCCACTGGATCTTCTCCATATTATAGTTGGCTGCTGCTAAAATCGCTGTTTTTATGTCCTGCAGCTGCCCTCCCCCTACCTTCTGGGGAAAGGGTCATAAAGAACAGATCACAGGGCTCAGGCATTAGTTTTACTTCCACCATGTCATTGAGCTTGTGTAAAACTCTTTCACGGCAGATGTTCTCAAAGAACATATGGGAGTCAACAAGAAGGATGTTTTCCTGCTGTTTCAGCCAATTAGGATGCTGTGAACAGGGTTGCGGGTGATTGGATTTTCATTGTTTCTGCCATTCTGCCAGCTTGTTTTCAGAGAGATCATCAGAGCAGAGTAAGATGTTCTCGGTGCAGAGGGTTCATATTACCCTGGTAAGGGAGGTGGGCTGTTCCCAGTCATTGGCATGCTCAGCAAACCTGAGAGCTTGTTCCTTTATTTTCCCCCAGTCTACCCCATATTCCTTTTCCCTTCTGACTCTATTGTCGCATATCAGTGCTGAAAACTGGGACTTTAATTCATCAATCTCGCATTGCCATTTAGAATGGTCTGCAGCACAGAATTTATTTTTCACACTAGGTATGGAACTGACCCATGTGTAATAAATTCACCTGGGCCCTCTGCTCCTGCTCTGCTGCTTTGACTCTTAACTTTCTCCAGTTCCTATTTCACTTTCTCCAGCTCCTAGCTTAGCTTCACCTTCTATTCTCTACTCTCAGCTGCTTCATGCAGCTGGATATCACTATAGGTCTGCTGAGGGTTAAAGCACACTTCCTTTCAGCTTTCCACACCGCCTCCCACCATTTCAGTCCTGTGGATCCCAGATCCATTGAAATACTCGACTCACCTGGACCACATTCAGTTTAGGTATTTTCTTAGTATTTCTTCCCAATCTGGGCACTGTGCCATTTTCTCCTATTGTTCCCTTTTGATATACTGCTGTCTCTATCTTTCATGTGGGCTGCTAACACTATATTAGACATATACTGAAGCAGGTTGGACTTGAAGTCATGGCCTCCTGGTTCAGAGACCTCTGCACAACAAGTACCCTTAAGAAATGTTATGACACACTTCCGGACCAGGTGGGAGGTGAACCTGGGCCTTCTGACTCTGAGGTAGAGACACTACCACAGTCCCACAAGAGAGCTTTCATGGGTCCCCAATCCTATGTTCAGCTTCTTTGCCTTTTGAATCTCTCATACTAGGGTTTGTAACAGGGATGTGGACGTCGATTGGGTTTGGGGTCCAGCTTTTGTTAAATTCCTGTTCTACTCTCTCTACATTTAAGGCATATCAGAAAAGCACATTGTACCTCTCTGAAACTACAGGGGAATGGTCTTAGCCCTTCTTATGGCTGACTCTAGAGTTTACTCATGCCGTTAATTAGCCTATTCTGTCATTTGCTTGTCTCACTTTTCCAATCAACTGGTTAATTGCCCAATTACTGGTTGATTGTCTCTATCCTCATCCACCCATTCAATCCTGGCCAGCAGGTGGGGCAACTCTTAATTCAGGTTCAGGCTGGAATTTTGAGAATACAAGGCTGGTGGGTTTGACTTCAAAGCAATTTAGGGTCTCTTCTTATTGAAGCCCACCCAGGGGTGCCAAATGTTGCCTATGAAATATTCTATACAGATACTTTGACAAATTTATTACTCATAAAATATGTTTACGAGGTGCTCTTACTGTATGAACCTTAGGCTGGGCCTTGTTGCTTAGACTATTGGTCACTTGGCCACAGATTAATTCTAGGTGGGAATTCAAGTGCCAATAAATCCAAGAGTCATCACAAAGCTAAAGATTTGTAGAAGTGTGCAAACTTCCCCAATTTATTTGGCTTTTAGATCTAGATTGAAGGAAAGCTGAGACCAGTATTTACACTTAACAGGGATGACTATTACAAATAAATAGACTCTAGCTACAGATAAACAATTATGAACTATCAACATATAACTCTACTCATTAAATCTCTCTTCTCTTATGCTTTCTTTAACTTCTGTGCGGGCTTTCTAATTCCACAATTTGGTTCCGAGGTGTACCTTAAACTTCATTGCTCCCTGGCCCCGAACACCACTGAACTTCTGTTTGGGATCCATCATATTCTTTTACTCTATATGAAAGTATTTGATTTCAATAAAGCTGCAAATGATATAAATTGAAGATGCTTACCTTTAAGTCTGAAAGTGCTGGGTTCAAACTCCTGTCTAGACAGTCTTGCTGGCTGGAGACTGGCCTTCTGACTCTGAATTCTGAGCTGATACACAATGGAATACTCATATCTGAAGGTTGAGGTGACTGTGAGGGTTGTGGGATCCTAAGAATTCCTTGTGCCATATGAGACTGATATAAAGGTAGCTGAGGCATAATAGGAGCATTCATATTGCAGCCTGTTGGACTGTTAATCAGTCTGCAGGCCCTTCCATTACTCACAAAAAAAGTGTGAATATATTTTAAAAAAAGGTTTTTAAGTGGCAAACTAATAAATAGTAACTATCTCTAGCTCAACTACTCATTTTTTAAAATTATAATACATTAGAGAGGGACTATATATGTATATATAATGTGTACATACTAAATATGTGATTGTTGTATATACATTGGATACATTATGCTAGTTAATTTCATATTTGTTGAGCATAGATTTAGACTCTGCACTGACTTTAGATCTGTAAAATTCTTTCAATTATATTGTACATTTTGACACTCTAATTCTTATTTCAAATAGACATATTTTAAGTTCCCAAACACACTGCAACCTGCACTTTTATAGTCACACTTGAGCAGTGTCTTCATAGTCAGTTTCCTTCAGTATGCCCAATCCACTCAGTAGCAGCCACCCACACCAATCATTGTAAGGAAATAGAATGTCAAATTGTAAGCATATTTTTGCATCAAGACATGTAAATCACAGTTACAGCTGGCGTCATCACTTCTGTTTGGAATTGTTCATTCCTGCTTCTGACTAACTTTTGGAGAAATTAGTTTCCCGCATTCTGCTGAAATCTACAAAAACAACCTATTCTTTAAAAACCATACTATTCTTGACATCAAAGCTATTTAGAATTTCTTTAATATAAAAAGCAAATATCACTGAATGGAATTTGTACTCCTCTGTCCAATTAGCCATTAACCCAATTACAGTGAATATGTTTTATTACCCAACTGAGAGAAGCAGCCAGTGCTTTCTCCTCCTCCAATGGAATAATACACAGTTGATCTTTGGTAATTGTTCAGGGTTAGATATTATTAATCATTCCCAGAAAGCAGCTGAAGTGTGATCTGCCAATCAGCCAAATTCAGTGCTTCACATTTGGGTTAACTTACCCTTTTGTAAACATTTAATTCACCCAATACCCAGCATTTGAAATCAGGTAAAGGTGGTAGTTGTGAATTGAACCCAAGGCCACATGAGAGATTTATCAAGTGAGTTAAAGATTTCATGGTAGGCACCAGCATAGCTGCAACAATCTCCATAATGTGTAAAGCAGCCAACTATCACCGCACATGAGACCACAAAATATAGGAGCAGAATTAAGCCCGTTGGCCCAATAATTCTGCTCTGCCATTCGACCATGGCTGATATGTTTCTCACTCTCATTCCCCTGCCTTCTCCCTATAACACTTTGATCCCCTTACATATTCGTGTTGTGGTAGTTTTCATCACAGTTATTGCTAGATATTTCAGCATGTTCTTTGCCTTCCTAAATGATTGCAATATTAGTACTCAGATGCCAGCAATTATTTTGAGGTCCTTTAAGGCTCAAATGCATGAATTCAGTAACTGAGCAATGACAAAAATAACTAATATTCTAGGCAAAAGTTTCCAGTTTCTTCACTGTCACATACTCATGCTGTATGACTCACCTAGTACTCTCCCTTTAAATTCAGTATTGACATCTTGAATCATAAATAGTTGCCCAGGGATTCAAGAACTTGCAGAAACCGCTTTAAGGAAAATACATTTGGGGTGCAACATTGTCTTGGAGCCAGAGACATTAAAATGGTGCAGTAGGGAATCTGCTATGATGATACCCTAAGTAGCAGTGTGGATGCTGGTAGAGCAGAGTGAAGGAAGATAGCTTTGCTTGTCAATGCTGAATACACTCTGTATTGCTCATCTGTAAAGACTGCCCCAAATTAATGTTGTTCCCAACTTCCTAAAGATTAGGCTTCAAATGAGGAAGGAGATTGCAGGCTGAAAGCATCAGCCAAAGGTAAAAATGTCCAACTTACACATTAGTTTATTGTCATGGAGGGATTCTCATCACATATCCCAGGAACCAGCCAGCGGATTCCCCAGGAAGCAATCATGGCAGTTGAAAGGTCTCAAGCCTGAAACATTAACTTGGTTCCTTTCTCCACAGATGCAGCCAGACCTACTTCCAGCATTTTCTGTTTTCTTTCCATCACAGCACCCAGGGTCACTCATTCCCATCCGTTCCAAGCACCAACTCAAGTCAAACCAACAAGGACAATATAGAAGATTACTTTTAATGAAGGATTGAAACCACAGAACAAGACCATGATATTAAAAGTGACTTCCTCATGGGGAGCATGAAATTGCACGGGAGACACTGCATGAAAAGTTCACAGATTGTAATTTCAACTCAATTGTAACAATTAATTTTGATCTTTGTATTTTTTTATATCTCAGAGCTATGTGTAAAATTTAAAAGTACAGTGCACAAATTAAAATTGGAAGTGTTTATAAATGTTCATGGTGAACACTGACTGGAGCAGCACACTGATTTAATGATGCATCACTAGGTAGATCCAATCAGAAATATGAAGAACATTCCTGTGCAATATGAGGAGGGAATTTACACCACTCACTAAGAAGGCAAACTGGAGGTAATTAAGGAGGTGAACTGCAAGAGCAATTCGACCCCCTCTTGGAGGTAGACTGAGATGCAGTTTCATGATCTACCCAGATCAGGAAAAGTGAACACATTTTCCGACTTTATGACATCCTGTGCTTCTAGCCCCTGCCCTCTTATCAGTCAGACTACTTCTCATTTCCACTCTACTTTCATTAGCATTCAAACTCCTTTAATGTTCAATTTATCACTAAATCCCCATAATGCATGCATTTTGTCAGTGTTGAATCTTCACTTAGACACAGATCTATTTTTTCACCTCTTGAAAACGAGAGCGCAAACATAAGGGACACAACAGGAAGTAAGTGCCATAATACCACAGATCACTAATACAGAAGATGTAAAGTGTATAATTGTATCAGCCTCAATAAAGGATGTAGAGACAGGGAGATTGCAGAGAGCTGGGAACAGAATTACAAATATCTCTGTTGCAAATATACTAAATATACCATTAGTGACTGAAGTATAGAAAGACTGAGTAAGATAATTGTCAAGACTGAAGCTCTGCCACAACTTACTAACATTCCTTGCTTTATCTTCAAGGACCTTCACATGTGTAACAAATGTCAAAAGGCAAAGACAGTTCCTCAAAGGATTTCACGCCTTCTGTGGAAACATCATTTCAGGACATATAGCGATGCAACAGTTCACTTTGGTGGGTTCAGCTCAAGTTCGTTGGATTTCTGCCTGATGTATGGCCTGTTTAAAATGTAGAGTCAATTGAAGCTCACAACATCATACTAACGATCTGTGCTGTTATAACATAGAAACATAGAAGGTGGGAGCAGGAGGAGGCCATTCAGCCCTTTGAGCCTGCTCCGCCGTTCTTTGCAATCGTGGCTGATCGTCCAATCCAACAGCCTAATCCTGCTTTCTTCCCATAACCTTTGATCCCATTTGCCCCAAGTACTATATTTAGTCACCTCTTGAATACATTCAATGTTTTGACATCAACTACCTCCTGTGGTAATGAATTCCATGGGCTCACCACTCTTTGGGTGTAGAAATGTTTTCTTATTTCATCATTCTTTTTCTATTTTTTACTTACATTGTTGGACTGCAATAAACTGTGGCAACTCAAGTTGTAGTAATAATAATAGGATAGACCAATGGTGTGTCGATCTGTATTAAGTACCTCAAGATCCTTTTCAGTAACTTCTGTATGACAAAACACATCTATTCATTCATTTTTAGCTAATTACTACTTGTGCAGTGACTGATCAGAATGATTGATGAATGTATTGCATCTACCCACAGTTGTCATTTTTGACATTATTTTCCTGCTAAAATTGCTTCTATAAGCATACTGTGAAAATATTTCTTTAAAAGTATTACAGATCATTTTATAAGAACAAAAGCTGAGCCTAGACACTAACCCTCACCTCATAATAACATTTGTTCCACTGGGACAATGGTAAAAATTACAGATATACCCAAACAACACATTATTCAGTAAATTAATGTAAAGTAAATAATTGAACATGAACATCTGCACGTCTCATCAAGTGAGAAGTAGGACATTCTGAATATGCTGAGAAGAAGGAAGATTTTGTTTTATGGTCAGTTTGTTGATTTACCAGCAATATGTGACAAAGGCAGAGTTTTCAGGTGGTCATGTGAGGAGTTGCTTAGAAGTTGTTTGAACAGTGAATGGCAACTGATCTTATCATTTGGTAGATTGGATTTGTTACAGTGAAGAATATTTAAATATTTTTTTTCTGACATTGTACAATTTAAATATTTTCTTTGTGTACATGACTTGAGGAGAAAAAATAACCATAGAGTGGTGAGTCCAACAGGTTCTGAATAAGCTCAATGTGAGTGAAGTAACATATCATCAGAAAATTCCTGATAACTTACTTTAGTTCACACATTCTCCTCATACACTATTGATCATCAGTAGCACTGCTCATTGTGAGATCTTCCAGAATTAATCTCACTGAAAATGTATCTTCTACCAAGTTGCCATCCTGGTTTATTCACTTGTCAGGGATGATTGAGTATTAACTGGATTCTCAGGTGCAGCACTTCAGTGGGTCAGGTTTTGGAGGGAGGAGTCAGTAGAGGTGATATTGACGGGAGTGGTGTTTTCAAATGCTCTGTAATTGGCTGGAGTTGTTTTTGTAGGGCCAGAAGTGGAAAAAAATTGAAGAAGTCTATTATCTGTTCCAGTCAGGGGCCCTAAATGATTCAAGTCCCTCAAATCCTGCTCCCAGCACCCTTGCGTTGCAATTTGGCAGTTAGTGAGGTGACTACCTGCTGTCATACCAGTTCAAAATTCCGAGTAACTGGATGATTTTGTAGCTCTCTGTCTTCCGGCATGGAATGACTTGCAACTCTTTCTGTATCGTCAAAGATGTATGGTGGTGGGCTATTTCTACCTGCTTTCTGACATATCTTTTCTCATTTTATAGATGGGCAACTGGTTGAAATAGAGGCTTTATCACCTTAATAACCTATCATCCCTAATTCATGTTTCTTAAGATGTGCACTGCTACTAAATATATTCCCAGCCTACAGCTTGGTTCATATAGTCCGAACTACTGCTCAATTATGAAATATATGACAGCCTACAAACCTCCCAATGATCCCAAACCACTTCCTGAAGAAGTTAAAGCCGCACATTGATGTATATTAATTAATAAACTTTACAGCAGCATCTGAGTGTACGTAAATTCACCAGGTGAACTTAGTTATAGGGATCGCTGCTCCACTTACCCTTCTGTGTTTGTTACACTTTTCTGCTAATTCTTTGCAAACGCCATCTTGGCCACTTGCAGTGAACCCCAGCATTACAGGCGCCAGTCTTCAATAAATTCAATCCACTCCATCAAGTAGCAAGAAGCTGCTAGAGACACTAGATACTGTATGGGCTTATACCCCCTGATGACATACCAGCAATGGTACTTAAGGCATGTGCTCGAGAACTTGCCACACCCTGAGCCAAGCTGTTTCAGTACAGCAACAACACCGGCATCTATCCAACAATATTGAAAACTACTTAGGTATGACCTCTTTACAAAAAGCAGGATAAATCTAACCCAGGCAATTACCACACTATCAGTCTACTCACAATCATCTGTAAAGTTTAGCCAATGTTGTTCCTCTGTTCAAGAGGAAAATAGAGATAATCCAGGAAACGATAAACTGCTGAGTCTCAAATTGGTGGTTGGGAAGCTATTGTAGAGAATTCCTAGGGATAGAATTTACGCACATTTGAAAAAGCATGGCCTAAATAGGGACAGTTAGCATGGCTTTGTGCAGGGCAGACCATGTCTTACTAACTTAATGAATTTTTCAAGGAGGTGATGAAGGTGGTCGATGAAGTTGGAGCAGTGGATGTTGTTTACATGGATTTTTGTAAGGTTTTCGACAAGATCCCTTGAGAAGATAAAGATATATGGGATCCATGGTGACCTGGCTGCTTGGATTCAGAATTGACATGCCCGTGGAAAGCAGAGGGTAGTGGTGGAAGGGTGTTTTTCAGGCTGGAGGTCTGTGATTACTGGTATTTCGCAGGGATCCATACTGGGACCTCTGCTATAAATAACTTAGATGAAAATGTAGATGGGTGGGTTATTATGTTTGTAGATGATACAAAGATCGATGGAATTGTGGATAGTATAGAAAATTGTCAAAGGATACAGTGGGATATAGATCAGTTGCAGATATGGGCAGAGAAATGGTAGATGAAATTTAATCCGGGTAAGTATGAGGTGCTGCACTCTGGGAAATCAAATGTTAAGGAAAAGTTACAGTTAATGGCAGGATTTTGTACAACATTGATGTACAGAAAGCTCTTGGGGTTCAATTCCATAGCTCCCTGAAAATGGGCAGGCAAGTAGATAGGGTGGTAAAGAAGGTATATGGCATGCTTGCCTTTATTGGTCAGGAAATTGAGTACAAGAGTCAAGATGTCATGTTGCAGCTTTATAAAACTTCGGTTAGACCACACTTAGAGCATTGCGTTCAATGCCATGGGTGGTGGTGGAGGCAGATATGATAAGAGCATTTAAGGGATATTTAGACAAGCACATGAACATGCAAGGAATGGAGGTATAGGGACCAAAGGCAGGCAGAAGGCATCAGTTTCATTTGGTGTCATGTTCGGCACAACATCGTGGGCAGAAGGGTCTGTTCCTGTGCTGTACTGTTCTATGTTCTATGTGCTGTGTTCTATGTTCTAAGGTGGTCAAAGGTGTCATAAGCAGTGCTATCATGCAACACCTGCTTAGCAACAACCTGTTCATCAATCTCAGTTTGCATTCTGCCAGGACCACCCAGGTTGTGACCTTATTGCAATCTTTCTTCAATCATTAACAGAAGAGCTGAATTCCAGAGGTGAAATAAAACTCACATAACATAAGAACGAAGTGCAGCAGTAGGCAAATCCGCCCTTCAAACCTGCTGTGCCATTTAATATAATCATGGCTGACCTCATCTCAGCATCAATTTCACTTTTCTGCCTGTTCTCCATAACCTTTTAACCCATGACTAGTTAAAAATCTGCCTCTCCTCATTAAATTTATTCAGTATCTCAGTATCCACTTCATTCTAAGGTAGTGCATTCCACAGATTCACAAATATTTGAGAGAAGTACTCATTCCTGCTCATCCCTGTTTTAAATATGCCACTCCTCATCCTAAAACAATGACCTCTCATTCTAGATTGCTTCATAAAGGGAAACATCTGCATCTACTTTATCAATCCCTTTCAGCACCTTATAAACCTCAATTAGATCTCTTCTCATCCTTCCAAGTTCTAGTGAGTATAGGCCAAAACTGATCTCCTCATAAAACAACCCTTTGATCTTGGAAATTAATCTAATGAACTTTCTTTCAACTGGCTCCAATCCAATTCCGTCCTTCCTCAAGTGAGGGGACCAAAATTGTAATAAACTGCGTCTTTGACTGAATGTAATATCAAGGAGTCAGACCAAAAATAAAGTCAACAGAAGTTAGGAGGAAATCTCTCTGTTAGTTGGAGTCAAAGCTGGCACAAAAGAAGACAGTTATAGTTCTTGGAAATCAATCATCTTTGCCCCAGAACACCTTTTCAGGAATTCTTCAGGGTAATTTTCTATGCCCAACCATCTTCAGTTACTTAATCAATGGTCTTACCTCCATCATAATGTCACAAGTGGGGATGTTTGCTGACCGTCCACAACTCCTCAGGTGCTGAAGAAGTCCCATCCCAAATGCAACAAGACATGAACAATATCTAGGTTTGGGCTGAAAAGTGGCAAGTGACATTTGCTCTACACAGGTGCCAGGCAATGACCATGTCCAACAAGACAGAAACTAACTATCTCTGTTTGACATTCACTGGTGATGTCATCACTGAATCATCTACTATCTTCATCCTAGGTGTTGCCATTGACCAGAAACTGAACTTGACTAGCCATGTAAATATGTGGCCACAAGAACAGATTAGATGCTATGAGTTATGTAATGAGTAACTCACCTCCTGACTCACCAAAGCTTGCCCACCATCCTCAAGGCACTCATCAGGAGTGATAGAATATTTCCCACTTTCCTGGATGAGTGCAGCTTCAACAACACTGAAGAAACTTGACATCAACCAGGACAAAGCAGCCCACTTGATAAGCATAACATGAACTGACATTTACTCCCTCCACCACAGTGTATACCATCCATAAGTAGCACTATAGAAATTCACCAAAGCCCCTTAGAATACACTTTTCAAAGATCAGCAGGTAAATGAGAACACCATCAACTGCAGGGTCCCCTCTAAGCCAATCATCATCTTGACTTGGAAATATATGGCTATTCCTTCACTGTCGCACACCAAAATCCTGGAACTCCCTCCCTAACAGCACTGTGGGCCTTCCTACACAAATGGACTGCAACGGTTCAAGAAGGTAGATCAACAATACATTCTCAAGAGCCATTAGGGATGGGTAATAAATGTTGCAAGACAAGTTGTCATCAAAAATGCATAGCCATGATCATGACATCCATCCAAACTCTCAATCTGATGCTTGAAGCTCCATGGAACCAACCATTTTCATCATGACACACAGCATCGCAATTCCCTATCCCACCAATCCTCTGGCAATTGAATTAGATTCTTCCATGCTTTCCACTATTGCAGGGTACATCTGTCAGCACCTGGCTAGATGTCTCCTGTACGTCCTGGCAATCTCCCCCTTAATGATAACCTCCATAATTCATCATCTGAATCCAGCTGAGCAGAGCTATGTATATACAGCAATCACTGGTGCAAGTATCTATTTAGTTGTATAGATCTTTCACTATCTCAGGATATTCTAAAGTGCTTAGTAGTATTTTTGAACTGTAGTCACTCTTGCAATATAAATCTAAGAGTAAGAGGTAAGCCAATCAGGACTGAGATGAGGAAGAATTTCTTTGCTCAGACAGTTGTGAAGCTGTGAAATTCTCTACCACAGAAAGCTGTTAGATATACTCAAGATGGAGCTGGACGTGGCCCTTTCGGCTAAAGGGACCAAGGGGCATGGAGACAAAGTGGGATTGAGATACTGAAACTGCATGATCAGCCATGATCATATTGAATGATAGGGCAGGCTTGAAAGGCCGAATGACCTACCCCTGCTCCTATTTTCTATGTTTCAACGACACTATGTAATAAAGTACAGTAGTAAAATCAGTAAACTTAAAATGCCAAATGGATGTGCTGCATATGTTACAGTTTAAAATAAAGAAATGATGGAGGAGAATAAAACAAATTCTGAAACTTTACAATCGTACTGAAGGACAGTTCTGACCAGGGTCTATGCTTTTGATTTCTTCAACTTCAATAACACCTACAACTAACAGTCTGTAATTAGCAGTGTAAGTTAGAAATAATAAAAGACAGAGAGAGATATCTTCCTTTCTCTCCAGCTATTAAGAATAGCTGTGATGTTCTAGATTAAAGCAGTGTGTACATGTTAACTAAATGCCAATTTCTTTCAAATAGTTGATTTGTAAAGAGTAAACTCAGGTTTTTCTATTATTTGTTATTTGTATATTTTCACTGTGAATGATACCTTCCATCACTTTGTTATGAGATTAGGTTTATACAGTGATAATTCTTTGGATTGTTTCTGTGTTTTTTTTTGTAACTGGAACTGTAGTGATCGTAATGAGGTCAACCATAGAATCTCATAGAATATGTTCTGAGGAAGGGTAACTGGACCAGAAATATTAACTCTGATTTTTTCTTTACAGATGCTGCCAGACCTACTGAGCTTTTCCAGCAACTTTGTTTTTGCTCATACAATATGAGTTCCCTGGTTGCGGCTATTAATCTGGTCCGGTCAGGGATCTCTAGTTAACAGGTATAAACAGGAGTGTCAAAGGTTCTGTTCACTTTGAGAGCTAGCTCTGAGGAAGCTGCACCAGTGTCAAGTATTATGTATGTGTAAATAAAGGATGACCTGATGACGGGATATCAGTCTCTGTGAAGTTATTGCAAGAACTTCTTGGACAAATTTTAATATTGCCAGTGATTGGTTAGAGGCATGACTAGTCGTAGAACACAAGTTTTTGCATATACTGTCAGGGCCCATAATCTTTGCAATATCCAATGTCTTCAAACATTTATTGACATCAAGAAGAGTGAATCAAATTAGATGACAATTTGCATCTGAGATCATGTGGACCTCAGGAGGAGCCAAGCTGCATCACCATTTTATCACTTCTAACTGAAGATGGTTGTCAATGGCTCAGAATTGTCTTTTGCCCCTAATGTGCTGAATTTCACCATCACTAAGGATGGGTTTGATTATTGAGCGTCATCCTCTTGTTAGATATCCACTACCAGTCGCAATTGCATGTGTCAGAACTGCAAGGAATTAATCTGATCTGTAGTCATAGAGCCACTTGGATTTGGCACCAAAAGTTAAGGAATGGCTGATGTGGATCTTGGTGGTTGGTCTACACTCTTCCTAAACCAAGGTGTCCACTTGATTGATAGCAACAACAGAGTGGTGAACAATAACATGGCCAGTGCAGAACACAATCTCCTCCCTTGCAACGTCTGAGCATTCTGCTGAGCGCAGTTCAACATTGAAGAGTATTTTACTGTCAGCTGAGAGACAAAGTCGATGGTAATTAGTTGAAATTTCCTTGCCCATGTTCAACTTAATGATCTGAGGCTTAATGAGGTCAATGTTGAAATCTGCTGGACCACACCTTCCCAACTATATGTCACTGTGCTGCCATGTTTTCTGAATCTGACCTGTTAATGGGACATGACATACTGAGGAATGCTGATGTATGAGCATGTATTGTTAGCAGATAGATAAAATTCCATTAGCTTGAGCATGTTAGCATGTTGCTTGCTTACTCTATGGACAATTCTTTTGATTTTGGCACGTGTCTGCAGACATTAGTGAGGAATACTTTGACACTGCAGGTTGTGCCTTTGTAAAATCTGAGTCTGAAGGTTTAGTTCGTGATAAGAGATAAGTCCAGTTTTTAAAAAAAAACATTTTATACAACTGAGCTCAGTCATCTGCTAGGCCACTCCAGGTGGTAATTTAAAATTAGTCACATTCCTG
Organism: Rhincodon typus; assembly: GCF_021869965.1. NCBI lineage: Eukaryota > Metazoa > Chordata > Chondrichthyes > Orectolobiformes > Rhincodontidae > Rhincodon > Rhincodon typus. The sequence goes on along the minus strand of NC_063350.1, from coordinate 43,183,319 downwards.
TAAGCCTGGGATCACATTTTGTAAAGGCTGGATATAAAAGGTAGATTTCCTTCCTCCATTCAGTGAACCAGAGGGATTTTTACAACAATCCAGTTGTTTTCATAGTAACTATTACTGGCATTATCTTTTTATCCCAAATTTATTTGGTTAACTGAATTTAAATTTCACAATTGCCTTGGTGGGATACAAACCTACTTCTCTGTTTTTGCATTGCAGGCTTCTAGCTTGCTTGTTCAGGAAAATAACCATAATGCCACTGCACCCTGCAAACAACTGGCTGAATATAATCAGTACTTATTGATAAGCATCCCCATACTTAGTCACATGAACAGAATGTGTTTCAACCCACCATCAATAAATTCATCTCAGATTTTTTTTCAGTCCAGCAAATTACGCTTGAAAACCGTAACGGAATGGGAAAACTAAATAATGACAGAGACTGTACCTACAACTGTGATTGAATGTCACTGTACTGTATCATAGAATTGCAGATAGCAAATCATTTCATAGCCTGGCCTGCAGCTTTATCCATTGCATTAACCTGTATAACCTCAATTTTCTGGTACAATATAGGCAACCATCCATTATTGCTTGCCAACTTTATTTTTCTTCATGGCCCAATATAGCACAGCCATGATTACATTATGTTTGTGTATGTCGCTTGTCTGTATAATTTTATTGGAAGTTAAAAACAGAATCTTTGCACATATTTCTGGATGAAGCCTTTGCAATATAGTCGGAATTTATGATAGCATCCAGATAACAGAGTCAGAAAGAAAAGAAAATGTATTATGGATCAAATAGTGAATCACCTGGTTTTGTAAAATGTTGTGAACTCATTAAACAATGCAAACTTAACCATTTTCAATGTAATCTAATTGTATTATATCAAGAAATCAGCCTGCCATCCCTACCTATTCTGGCCTACATGTGGCTACAAACTCACAGAAATGTGAGGGCCTCTTAAATGCCCTCTGAAACTCACTCAGTTGAATCAACCGGCTTCAGAAAATTCAAGAAGGAATTAAACTGGATGGATTACCTGGAACCAATCTAGGAAATGGAAATTACTGGCAAACACAACTTTGCTGACCCTCTAAATATCTCCTTGCCAACTGAAAAAAAAATGAAAGAACTGGGATGCTGTAAATCAGGAACAAAAACAGAAGTTACTGGAAAAGCTCAGCAGGTCTGACAGCATCTGTGAAGAAATAAATCAGATTTAACGTTTTGGGCCTGGTGACCCTTTCTCAGAAAGGGCCCTTCTAAAATGTTAACTCTGATTTTTTTTCTTCACAGATGCTGCCAGATCTGCTGAGCTTTTTCAGCAAGTTCTGTTTTTGTCTCCTTACTGACATCTGGGGGTTTGTGCCAAAATTGGAATAGCTGTGTCACAGGCTAGTCAAACAACAGAATGCCATAACCACAGAACCATAGCTTGCCAACAATGTCCCAGACATCACAATTACAATCCTTTGATGTATATTGTCCCACCTGCTGGCAGACTCACCAAAGCTGATGGCACAGTGCTATATAGTCAGAGCCGAGTTGCAATGGGTAGTACTTAACACTGAATCTGGACCTCATGAGATTTCATGCATCAGGTCAAACATGTGCAAGGAAACCTTCTGAAATAACTTCACAGAGGCCGGTATCTCATCACCAAGTCACCCTTTATTTACATGTGGAAAGACCTTGATGCTGATCTAGCTTCCTGAGAGCCAGCTCTCAGAGTGAGCAGGATGTCTGACACTCCTGTTCTTATCTGTCAGCCAGGGCTCCCTGATTGGATTATACTAACAGTCCCAATCAGGGAACTCATATTCTATGAGGTCCACCTGACTGAATCTGTTACAGTCGCTACATCTTCCTGTCAATTACCCTCTACCACACGCCCCCACCCCCCCAACTGATGAGTCAGTTGAACAATAATTGGAAGAAGCATTGAAGGTGGCAAGAACGTAGAATGTTTTCTGGGTAGGGACCTCAACGGTCATCACTAAGTTTGGACCAGTCGTACCGCTTCTGACAAAGTTAGCCAAGTTCTAAAGGACATAGCTGTTAGACTGTGTGCATGACTGGTTGAGAGGGAACCAATAGGAGGCAAAAATCTACTTGAGTCATTCTTACTTTTCTACCTGTCAGAGAGACATCTGTTCATGGCATTATTAGTAGGAGTGAACACGGCACAGTCATTGCGGAGACCAAATCTTATTTTCAAATTCAGGATGCCTCAATGCATTGTGTTATGCGGCACTATCACTCTGTTAAATCAGATAGATTTTGAATAGATCTAGCAACTTAAAATTGAGCATACATGAGATCCTACGGGTCATCAGCAACAGCAGGATTATATTCAGTAATGATCTGAAACTTCAAAACCTGAAATACCCTGTGCTTTATAATTACCATCAAGGAAAAGGGGCAGACTTAATTGATCAAAGAATGCCAGACAACATTGCTGTAGCAGCACCAAGCATACCTGAAGATAGGGTGTCAACTTGGTGAAGCTGCAACACAGGACTATTTGCATGCCAAACTGCACAAGTAGCATGCAATAGAAAATAGAGATCTCACAAGCAATGGATCAGTTCTTAGTTCTGCAGTCTTGCCACATCCATTCATGGATGATGGTGGAAAATTAAACAACTAGCTTAAAGAAGGTGCCAGACAAACAGCCTCATCCTCAGTTATCGGATAACCCAGCAGATCAGTTCAAAGTACATCGCTGAGCTACTCAGAATCAGCTTCAGCCTGAAAAGCCAATGGATGATCCATCTCAGCTACCTCCAGAGGATTCTAGCACCATAAATTCCTATCTTTAACCAATTCAACTCACTTCATGTAATACCAAGAACCAGATGAATTCACTTGATACTGTAATCCCTAACCACATTCCGACAATAATATTGAGTGAATATGAGAAATATAGAAAATTTCCCATGTATTCCATGACCACAAAACGTAGGACAAATTCAAACCTAGTTCTGAAAATGGGTCACCGGAACCAAAACATTAACTCTGCTTTCCCCCACAGATGCTGCCAGACCTGCTGAGATTTTCCAAAGATTTCTGATTTTAGTATAAAGTTAATGTTGCTATCTATCACCACACGACTTTATTTTCGATCATCAGCAAAGAAATGGAATCATGATTAACAGTGACATGAAGCACACTTCATCAAAACAACTTGTTCAATGACATTCGTGGAGGTTCTGTCAGCATAAGCCAGCTTTTAATGCCATTACAACCTTTGTCCAAACATGGGCAAAAGAACTGAAATCCAGGTATGATTCAAAGTGATTTTTCTTGACAGTAAGGCAGGCTATGGCATCCAAAAGCCCTAGAAATACTGGAGTCAAGGAATTGGGAGGAAACCCTTTTGCTAGTTGAAACCATACCTGACATAAAGGAAGGTGGTTAAAGTTGTTGGAGGTTAATAATCTCAATCCTATGACCTCCCTGCAGGAGTTCCTTGGGTAGTGTCGTAGTTCCAATTGCCTTCAGTTGCTTCATCAATGATTTTTCCTTCATTATAAGGGCTGAAGCATGGATGGGTGCTGTTGATTAGACAATGTTCAGCAATTAAAAAAAGGAAAATTATTAAGTGCTTTGAACTTGCCAATTTGCTTCCATTTGACATTTATGGTTTAAGCTTTTAATCATACATTGTTGATGGAATTGTATGCAATCATCTCTGTTTGAATTGTTGGGACTTTTACGTATCTTATTTCATTTACATTTAACAATTAAGAAAGAAGGAAGAGAAAAAGGCAAGTTAATGAAGTAGTGACTCTTTAATAACAGACATGAGGCTCTTTGCTCCTGATCAGTAAAAAATACAACACTCCTATGAATTGACATTAAAGTATTGATACAAGTACAGAATTATTAAAGTGTAGAATCTTGAACATTACTAATTTCAAAAGGCAAAAACGCTTTTTGCAAGGTATTATTAGACGTGAATTTTTTTGCAATTTTAAAATTATTGCGAGAGTTGTTTGAAGTTTGGTTGCTGGATGTTGTCATATATTAGAAAATAAACCATTATTGAAAAATCTTGAAGTAAAATTTAAATAGAACCTGTTCATCGGCTTCCTTGTGATTGAATGATAATGCCAAATAATTTTATGAGATGACCTTTCTTGTCTCCATTTTGCATTAAATATAATTTGTCATGATTTTGATATGTAGAAGTAATCTATATCTAAAGCTGAGGTGTTTTAAGTAATTTTAAAATTGTGAGTTGTTTTAGTTTGTTATAATTTGATAAGATGAAATCCTTCATGTGTGAGATGTGTTTCCAGAGCAGAACGTTGAATAGCGAACCAAAAATCAGACTATTCTGGATTTTGTATTGAAAGAGCTTATCAATAAAGGAAGCAGGGGACCACACTGTAGACACCCTAACTATAATCTGTCAGAGTTTCCTAGATACAGGAGGTATCCCTCTGTATTGGAAAATTACACATGTCACTTTGTTTTCTAAAAAGTGCAAAAGAGGAAAATCAGGGAATTACAGACCTGTTAGCCTAACATCTGTGGTCAGTAGATTATTGGGGTCTATAATCAATGATGGGGTAACGGAACAACTTGAAAATTTTCAGTTAATCAGGGACACCGAGCATGGATTCATGACAGGTAGGTCATTTCTAACAAACTTCATTGAATTTTTTGAAGAGATGACTCGCGTAATGGACAAGGGAATGTCTCTGGGCATTGTTTATATGGACTTGCAGAAGGCATTTGATAAAGTCCCATATAAGAGATTGTTAACTTAGGTAAAAACCTACAGAACTGAGGGAAAAGTATTGACATCAGTGGTAAATTGGTTGAGTGGCAGGCGACAGAATAATGTCTAATTAGCTTAAATTGGCAGAATGTGACCAATGGTGTCCCACAAGGATCTGTGTTGGGGCCACAATTATTCATTTTATTTATTAATGAATTGGATGATAGCATAGAAAGTCATGCGTACAAATTTGCTAATGGCACAAAGTTAGGTGGCTTGTAGACAGTGTAGAAGAAGATAGAATTAAATTAAAAGGGGTATTGAAGGACTAAGTGAATGGGCAAAACTGTGGCAGGCAGAGTACAATTGAGGCAAATGTGAGGCATACATTCTGGACCATAAAAGGATAGATCAGGGTACATTTTAGATGGTATGAGATTAAATACAATGGATGTCCAAAGAGACCTGGTGGTTCAGGTATACAATCTTAAAAATGTCACAAACAGGTATAGAAAATAATCAAGAAAGCTAATGGAATGCTGGGCTTTATATCTATAGAACTGGAGTACAGGGATGCAGAAATTATGCTGCAGTTATACAAAACCCTGGTTAGATCCCGCTTGGAGTACTTGAGCAGATCTAGCCACCACATTTTAGGAACAACGTATTGGTCTTGGAGGAAGTACAACGTAGTTTACAAGAATGATACCTGGATTTCACGGTTTAAGTTATATGCAGAGATTATACAAATTAGGCCAGTTTCTTGAGAATTAAGAAGGTTGAAGGTGGTTCTGAACAAAGTTTTCAAAATATTAATAAGAAAAGGCAAAATATATTTAGATAAACTATTTCCACAGGTCGGAGATTCTAGAACAAGGGGCCATTGTCTGAGAATTAGGGCCAGACCATTCAGGGGAGATGTTAGGAAGCACTTCCACATTCAAAAGGCTAGATGTTTGGAAATCTCTTCCAAAAACAGCACTGAATGCAGGATCAGTTGTTAATTTTAAATCTGAGAGAGAGAATCTTTGGTTAAGCAAAGGCATGAAGGGATATGAGCCAAATTATATAGATTTAAACCACAGATCTTCTATGATCTCACTGAAAATGATGGAACAGGCTCAAGGGGCTGAATGGCCTACTCCGTTTCTATATTCCTATATGACTAATATTTAAAGAAATACCATATGGCCTACATATTCTCCTAAGGCACAAATACCCAAAGGGAAAATTGAATCATCTACGGTAAATGAAAGAAGTTAAAGATTGCATTAGATCAAAGAAAGTGGCTTTCAGAAAAAGGAGAAAGCCTGGGGTTTGAGAGCATGTTAGCTCTCATCATAAAAACTGATTAAGAAAGGGACATGAAAATGAATTTAACCAGTGAAGAACGTAAGGGTGGTTGAAAAGTTGTCTTTTGCTTTCTATTCATTTGTGGGATGTGAGCGTTGCTGGTTGGCCAGCATTTCTTGCCCATCCCTAGTTGCCCTTGAGAAGGTGATGGTGAGCTGCCTTCTCGAACCGCTGCAGTCCTTCTGCTGTAGTTTGACCCACAATGCTATTAGGGAGGGAATTCCAGGATTTTTACTCAGCGACAGTGAAGGCTGCCGATGTCTTTTCCGGTGCCTAAGCCCAAGTGATCCATCCGGTTTCATTTCTTTGAGACTTTGTAGTGATCGGTACAACTGAGTGGCTTACTAGACCATTTCAGAGGGCAATTGAGAGTCAACCACATTGCTGTGGGTCTGGAATCACATGTAGGCCAGACCAGGTAAGGGTGGCAGATTTCCTTCCCTGAAGGGCATCGGTGAACCGGATGGGTTTTTCCAACAATTGGCAATGACTTCGTGGTGATTAGTAGATTCTTAATTCCAGACCTTTTTTAAAAATTATTGAATTCAAATTCTATCTTCTGCCATGGTGAGATTCAAACTCGGGTCCCCAGAACATTAGCTGGGTTTCTGGATTAATAGTCTAGTGATAATATCACTTTAGATATGTGAGAATAAGAAGATTGGCTAGCAAAGCAATGGGCCCATTAAAGGTACAGGCAAGAGAATTTACTGTGGAAAAACAGGGATATGGTGGAGAAAGTAGACAGCTATTATTTTATTTATCTTAAATACAGGTAATTGTAAGAATATGCAAATTAGGACCAGCTATTCGGCCCCTTGAGCCTACCTAACCATTCATTAAGATCGTAGTTGATCTGATTATAATCTCAAA
>NC_063350.1:43174501-43175861 GCF_021869965.1 Rhincodon typus | reverse complement strand
TTGTCTCGGATTCTCCAGCATCTGCAGTTCCTACTATCTCTGATTCAGTAATAAAATGTAGTCAGCTCTCAATCAATAGAGAGCACCAGAGACCTCATTTAGTCAGTGAGTGGCAAACTGCATGATATTGTGTACATCTTAGGCTGCAGCTTAGAAGGGGACTGACATTTTAAAGTTCATCGCCATAGTCATTTTCATAGCCCCTAACCCTATCTCTAACCCAGGGCAGTCCTTACTCTGATTGGAGGTTGCAGTTGTAGCTGCAGAAGGTATTGGATTTCACTGAGGATGTCCTTAGTGAAGTGGAAACATCTAAGACACTGTTTCTCACTTAAGTTCATGCAGACGAATTGCTCCCTGAATACATTGAGCAGAGGTGACATTTTGCTTACTGCCCTTCTTTCTCCTTTCTCTTTCCCCCTCTTTCTTGTGGCTGTTGCCTGTAAAACATCATGTCTGGATGGTGAACTCTCAAGTTGATTCTGAATTCTCCAGTATGCTCCATAGCTTGGCAAGGTCTTCCTGGTTGTCTTGAGACAAACCAACCGAAAGTGTTGATTCTACAGAGTCTCTTATTTTCTATGACTGCCTTTATTTTCATCACTTGGGTAACTTATTCTGTGACGGTTGAATATGTAAAAGCAAAAGTCTTATCCATTATGAGTGGCACGGTGGTTCAGTGGTTAGCACTGTTGGCCTCACAGTGCCAGGGACCCAGTTTCGATTCCAGCCTTGAGTGACTCGGTGTAGAATTTGCACATTCTCCCTTTGTCTGGGTGAGCTTTCCTCTGGATGCTCTGGTTTCCTCCCACAGTCCAAAGGTCCGCAGGTTAGGTGGATTAGCCATGCTGAACTGCCCGTAGTGTCAAGCGATGTGGAAGCTAAGTGGATTAGTCATGGGAAATACAAGGGTAGGGTAAGGTCTGGGTGGGATTGTCTTCAGAGGGTCAGTGTACCTCGATGGGATGAGTGGCCTGTTTCCACGGTGTGGGGATTCTATAGTTATTCAAAAAGTCTAAATTCAGAAACGACCTTTGTGGGCATTTAGATCATGCTAAGGATTTTGTGGATATCATCCTCATATATTTTCGAAGCTCTATTGATGTTTAGAGGATTTACAATATTAATGCCATAAAACTACTCTATGCAGAGATTCAGCAATGCCACTGCTGTGTGTTTAATTTTTTGATGGCCTCCCAGTGCTGTTTTTGGCTGCAACTCCAATTTTTTTTTGATTTACACGATTTCTCCTTTATGCACCTGAGGTTGTCTCAATGGCCCTGCAGCTTCAATAGCACAACTCAGCAATGACACAGAGATAGTAGGAACTGCAGATGCTGGAGAATCCGAGACAACAAGG
>NC_063350.1:43164797-43174491 GCF_021869965.1 Rhincodon typus | reverse complement strand
AGGTGCAGGGCTGGATGAACACAGCAGGCCAAGCAGCATCATAGGAGTGACACATCACCTGCATGGACCACTGATCTCGCCAGCTCAAAACTTATTCTACCAACACCGTTTCTCTCATATTATTTATCCCCTGCTAGCTAACTCTATATTGCTTCAAGTCTACGTGAGACTTTGTCCTGTGGTTTCCAAGTTGACATCAGTGTCTTTGTTTTTTAAACAAATCACTGTGATCACCATGCCATATTCTTGTTTTTTTTTAATCACACACTCATACCGATTGGTGAATGATGTAGGTTCAATTTATTTGAACATCTTAAACAGGTTTACATAACAGGCTGATAAAGTGCAGTTGCAGCAACTTATAGGAGCACAGGAGCAGGAATAACCATTCAGCCTCTTGAATCTATTCCACCATGGTAGATCATCTACTTCAATGCCATCATCCTTGATGTCATTAATAATAGAAATCTATCTCGGTCTTAGACTTATTTTATGACTGAATTTCCCCCTCACAGGCAGCTCTGATGTGAAGAACTCCAAAGATTTTCCACCTTTTGAGTGAAGAAATCAGTCATTTCAGTCCTAAATAGTTTGTCTTTCATTCTGAGACTGTATCCCTTGGTTCCAGATCTCACACCAGGTGAAAAATCCTTTCTACATCAAATCTGTCCATCCCTGCTGCTACCTGGACTCCTCATGGCTGCTGGCCCTATGTTGTTATCCTAGCCCTAGGTTCATGAACATACTCAGGTTGGAATGCAGTAACACATCATCTGCCTCCTTCTCTTACAGTTTTTCCCTTCTCCCTGCTGTTTCTTCTCTAGTATCTGCTTCTCCAGCAGTGACCCTCAGATGCCTGTGGTACTGGCTATGCCTCATAAGTGTGGTTTCATCCAGGTCACAGCAGATCTGGATGAACCTCTGAGGTTTTTTTAAGGCTTCTTCCCAAGTGTTGGTTAAGAATGCTGTGGACATGGGGGTCGAAGGGCTGTGGAAGTTCTTTAGCACAGGCATTCATTGAAACTGTACTGTTCGCATTTTCAAGTGCATGAAATCAGCCAGAACAATCATTTGACATCGTGATCTGCTGACGTTGATTTTCTGACGAGTCTGTGCTTGCATTGTTCCTAATAATGGGATACTTTAGGTACAATGGAGAAATTGAAGTACATTGCATGTATTTACTCACTCAGGGACTTGCCGGAGCAGCAAAGGTATAGAACCCCATTTCACGGCAATTCATCTTCCCGCTCAGGTTTGATTAACAATATTTAACTACTGGTGTATAGGCGCACAGTAAAATGGTAGATATATTTGTAGGGAGAGATTTATAATTTCAAGTTGCAGGATACAGGAGCACTTTGCCGTGATTAATATTTCTGTGAACGGAGCTGATGACAAAACTCCAGTGACAGAGTAACAAATAGATAATGGTCAGACTCACTTCAGGCCATATTTATCATATCATACATTTTCCTGTGACAGTCTATAAGTAACACTTGTGGTAGGTTGTCAATTGGGAAAATAAAAATGCTGAACATATTTGGTGTTATTTATTGCCTACGAAAATCAGGTGAAGCTGTTTTATTTCTCCACTGAAGGTTGGGGGAATGCAGAGATGTTTCGGACTCTCAGGGGATCATGGTCTGTAGGGAATGGGTGAGAAAGTGAAATTGAAACTGGAGACCTGCCGGGATCAGACTGAATAACGTGGGCAGCTTGGCTGTACAGATGGTCTTCTCCTGCTCCTACTTTGATTCCTTCTCAGTGCACTTTTCCTGGAGGCACGCTCTCAGCACTGATCCCTAACTACCCAGCAACAGGTAGCCAATTAAAACACTTAGTAGGGAAATTAGCAACAATTGTACAAATGGATTGCAATCTTTCAAATGACATCTGGCCTCCCCTGTATTACATAGGTTTACCCAAAGTAACTCATACGGCAGAGTCATATAGGGGCCTCAATAACATGAGTGAGAAGTCAGGGATACGCCTAGTGACACTTACCTCTACCAGGAGCAACCAGTTTCATTTCCATCAGACCTCTGGGTGTCAAGACAGGTTTCTGGCAAGGGAATGACCAGACACCTATTGACTGGGATTATTACTTGTTATCATCCTCATTAACTGCATATCTTGCCTTAATAACATGCAGCTTCCTGCTCTACAATGAGGTGAAGAAAAATTAGATGCGGAGAATTCCCAACATGAAAGTCAGAGTGGACACCTGGGGACCCTGAGGTCACAACTAACTCCTCCAGACAGCCATCTTGACATGTCACGCCGATGTCTCACAGCATGCTCCAGTGCATTAGCTGCATTCTTTTGACATCCATGGACACTGGCATCTGACACTTCCCAGCCGCTTTGTGCTATCATGGCATATCTCAGATCCCCTTGCACAATGGTACTACTATACTTCTTTGCTGGAACAAGTTGGCAACTATCATTGCAATGCTGCTGACATCATATTTTGTGGATAGTGAAATAACTTGATAGAGGCTGGTATCCTGTCATCAAGTTACCCTTTACATGTGAAGAGTCCTTGACGCTGTTCCAGCCCCCTGAGAGCCAGTTTTCAGAGTGAACAAAACCTCTGACACTCCTTATCTGTCTCTGCCAGTTATCTTAACCTAGTCAAAAATCCCAATACAGATTGCTCAGGTTCCCGAATTGCCGAGTAAAACTGATAGCATCTCAGAATTAGAGGAGGCTTGGGGTCGTAATATTTCTTATCTAAATCCATCAATTCTTGAAAGGTTTTAGCATCTGGTGCCTCAGGGCAAGTTCAGCTCCTAATAACTGAAAAAGCTAAGGGCCCACAAGCAGGAGAAGTACTCATTGCTTTTCATCTGCCCCAGTGTCATTTGCCCAGTCTTCAACAGCAGGATCAGACAAAACAAGCTCCCCAACTAACAGCATAATGCCGGAAATGCTTACCTTGACTCAAAGACAATGTTGTGAGTCAATTTCTTCAGGAGCACGTTTTTCTTTCATCACCACTGAAGTAACTCAACAGAGGCGGGTATCCGGCCATGAAGTGACCCTTTATTTACACATGGTGAGTCCTTGACACAGATCCAGCTCCCTAGAGCTAGCTCTCAGAGTGAGCTGGATGGCTGACACTCCTGTTCTTATCTATCAGCCAGGGCTCCCTGATTGGACCAGATTAACAGCCCCAATCAGGGAATTCCTATTCTGTGAGGTCACCTGGCTGACCTCATTACAATCACTATCGATAGTGACAGGTATCCTGTTCTCAATTGAGCCAGGCAGTATCACAGGGCTGCCCGCTTGCTTTTTTCTGCATGCAATCACTTCGTGTCTACCTGCATGCTCACAGTATGCATGCCTTGCTTTTGCTGGTATTGATCTGCCGTGTCTTTTAGTGTGTTAGCCCCTCAGGCAGAGCCTAAAGGCTCTCAATTCTTCTGTCTTGGCTGGCCTCCTAATGCACATACACAAAATCATGTCTTTCTGCAGTCGGCAGTCCCAGATCAAGGGGCCAGACATCTCACTTACAGCAATGTGTCAGTTCAATTTCACCCCTGCACCTAGTGCCAGCAGCTTACATGCTAATCACACGACATGAGGAGCAAGCACCAGTCCAGTCTAGTGTCCAGTCTAGGGACTCACCATCAGGGACCTCAGTATGTACCAAATACATTGATCAGGAGCTTGGGAACTTCTCAACTGGGGCTGTTCAGTGGACTCACTCAAAGTGCTTGGTCATATCAGCTTAGAGGATCCAATTACTGAAAGTCAAGAAGGGAAGGCTTATCAGTTGTCCAGTGCTGTGGGAGAGAAACTGGAGAACTTAGTTTTGGCTTTTGGGGGCTTAAGGCTGGGATGGAGAGGGGATGTCAGTTGTGAAAGGGAAAAATTCAAATTTATGAGGAATGTAGCCGATAAAGCAAGGATGGGAAATGGATCATGCAGGAAAGGGAATTTACCAATGGTGTTCAGCAATCTGGTGGGTGGGTGGGTGGGCAGGCCTGGGGAGTTGCAGAATCAAATAGAAGGGTTGGGTGGGAATTTGTGGAGGTGAGATGCTTATAGGATAGATGGGGAGGGTTACCAGGAAGTTGATGTCTGGGGACTCAAACATCCCATAGACCTTGACTGATGCATTAGTATCCAAGTACTCAGTCAAGGATTCTAGCATCAGGAAGAGGGGTAGGGCCTGCTGAAAGCCATTGCTTCCCCCTGCCTTTGCAGTCACCTGCCCCATCTCTTCGTCAGTGCACCCTCTCTCTGCATTGTATCTCTTTATCCCACCTACCTCCCTCCAGGAATCTAATGTCAGTTAGTTTCCTGGCAACTGAGGGAAACAGCAGTCACTTTGATTAGATTGAATCAGCAGTCCAATTATTAAAATGGAGACATCATTAATTTATTGAGCCAAAAATATAAACTACATTATCATAATGATGAGCTAAATTATGAGTATAATTTCGATTCCTCTTGCCCTGTGTCATACATTTTAGTGTGAATAGAATAATCAAGTTTCCATTAGATTAACATCTGGTTTCAATTTGGGTTTCAGCTCCTTTTCAGACCTTTATTGGCACAAGGCCACCATTGGCTTGGAGCCAATATGTGTTCCAAAATATTTCGTTGATTCATTTCTCGATTCCAACAACATGATTGATCCCTCAGGACACACATAGGTCATTAGATTCATCAACTCAATTGGTGCACAGCTCCTTGTGCAGGAGATATACTTCTATGCTGCAGAAATAGGTAAATGGACTATCTACACACAGCAAGTATACACAATTGGAAACTGGACAAATACAATTACTAATGCACATTACATATTTCAACTTCATTGTCCATGGTTTTGTAAATATTTTTTAAAAATTGCTGATGTCAGGGTACGAAAAACAAGATAATGCATGAACTCCTTTTATAATTTCTTGTTAGTGTTAAAAACTGCAGATCAGCGCGTATCCAGCTAACTTTTCCCTTCCTTTCCACATTGATGGAAGGATTAAGATCTTGGTCAATATACTTCATGGAATAATTTAAGTCCTAAGTACAAAGTGCAGTTGCTAAAAGTTACGTGATTTACCATAATATAATTTTGTTTTATTTTTGCATTTCAATTGTCTCCCCTCCTCTCCTGAAGACATGTATTTTCTTTCTAGAATATGATTTCAGGCATCTTGACATCTCTGAACAAGAGGTAAAGGAGGACACTTATGAAGGAGTGAAGAGGATAACCAAAACACAATTAAAATAATAGCCTTAATGTCTTCTTTCTCAAAGTTATGTAAAGGGAGAAATGTTACAGAGAATCATTATGAACTGATAAATCAGGAGGAAATGGGGAACAAGTAATGATCTAGGGTTAGGGGAAAAGATAGTGCAGGAGTAGCATAAATCACTTTGCACGTATCATTAACGGATTTGAAGATGAATATATTGACATTGATTTGCAGTAATAGTGGAACCACATTTGGCATGGTAAGAATAGGGTGATGGTGTGATTTTGTCTGTAGTGGTCTTGGGTTGAAGATTTCTGAAGTAAAAGAATGTTTTGAAAGAGAGGATCAGAGAAATATAGGAGCAGGCATAAGCCATTCAATCCACTGAATTGTTCCACCATTCTAGATCATATCTGATCATCTACATCAAAGATTTTTGTCCTCACAATCCCCATAACCCATGATGTCATTAATAGTTAGAAATCTATTGATCATCATATTGAATGTACTCTCTTACTGAGCTTCCATCATGCTCTGGGGCAAAAAATTACAAGGACTCATGACGCTCTAAATGAAAGACATGGTTGCTACTTCAGTCCTTACTGAGAACATGAACCCTTGATCAAGACCCACCAGGATGGGTGTTCCCTTTGTCAGAACTGAAAGCAGCTAGGATAATGTGGTATTTATAATGAAGATGAGGTTTGGATGGGGAGGGGGAGAGGAGAATGGGTAAGTGATGCAGGTAGTTTAAATCTATACCTGAGACTTTCCAGGTGTACTGTGTTGCGTGTTGTTAGATGACTAAGAGATTTGTTTTCATTTTGGGTTTGGTCAGGGTGATTTTCCCACAGAAACAGACATTTGAAGACTGGATCCGAAACTGTAAGACAACTGGGATCTTGCGTAGGGATGTCAGGAAGTGAAATATTTCTGATTTGGAGCATTATTCAAGAATGCAGGGAACCCATACTCTTGCTGGATTTCCCATCTAACTTTTCTTTTAGTTCACCTTCGTTACTTTTGTTCTCTCTGCTCATATTTGACAAAGTCTTTGTCAAAACTGTCTTCCACAGCCACATGTCATTCCTCAGTGAATGCCTCTGTCTCAGATTCACCTCACGTAGATTCTAACTGAAGTTTCATCCTTTGTGTTTTGAATCCGTCCAGGATCGCAGGTATCTCCGTGATGAACAATGTTCCTCAGACAGCTGCTCTCCACATATTCTGAGATCCACACTCAGTGCTATGTGCTCAGCACCACCTTACGTCGGCTCTAATCTCTCCTACCATACAGTTTCACTTCTTTCTATAGCTCATTCGATGTTCCAACAAGAAACTTTCTCTCTTCCTTTCAGGCATTAAAGAACGTAATCTGCGACAAAACTCAGAGGTATCCGCAATCCTCTGGAGCCTCCCTTCCCATCCCTCTGACTGCACACTTGCTTCTAACCCCATCTCTTGTTGGATACTTATTAACTCTGTTCACATTCCGCTCTTTGTACTGAACATTCTGTACTCAGTAAAGGTCTTAGTTTTATCCCTGTGTTTTCCCACCTCATTGCATTTCTGGCATGGCATGATGTTAAACTCTTTTTCTGTCACAAAATAAAAACTGAAAGAACTGTGGATGCTGTAAATCAGAAACAAAAATAGAAATTGCTGGAAAAGCTCAGCAGGTCTGGCAGCATCTATGAAGAGAAATCAGAGTTAGCGTTTCGGGTCGAGTGACCCTTCCTCAGAAGCTTGAGTTCTGAGGAAGGGTCATTTAAGCCAAAGCATTAACTCTGATCTCGCTCCACAGATGCTGCCAGACCTGCTGAGCTTTTTCAGCAATCCCTTCTTCCATCGCCTTTGTTTCCATGCCCATTTTATTGGCCAGGACTTCTCTCCCCAGCCTGCTGATACCTTCACCCATCTCCAACATTGTCCCTCCATCTGGACCCCTCCCTGGCCTTTTATCTGTACTTGACCTGTTCATCAAGAACGTGACATTGAATACCTTAATTACTCTGCTCCAACCCATTACCCATTCAAATCTTTCTCCCTCTGAACTGACAGACCTTTGTGCTCTCACATCCAACCCCGACTTTATTATCAACCCTGCCAACAAGGGTAGTGCTATTGTTGTCTGGAAGACTGACCTCTACATTGCAGAGGCTGAGAACCAGCTTGTGGACACCTCCTCCTATTTCCCCCGGATCATGACCTCACCATGGAACACCAGGGTATTGCATTCACAACAGTCACTATTCTCATTTCATCTGCTGATCTCCCCTCCAAATGCCTCCCAACTCATAGTCCTCCAACCTCTCACAGCTCACTTCTACCTCCTTGCCAACATCTACAAACAGGACTGCCCAGCTAGACCCATTGTTTCTGCTTGCTCCTGTCCAACAGATCTCACCTTTTCATACCTTGATTCAATTTTTTTTCTCCCCTGTCCAGTCCCTTCTCTCTTACATCGCAATTCCTCTGACACTTTGTGTCAGTTTCAGAATTTTCAGTTTGTGGTCTCCAGCCGCCTCCTCTTTACATGGACATGCAATCCACTTACAAATCCATCCCCCATCAGGATAATCTCAGGGCTCTTCTCTTCTTCCTGGAAAAAAGGCCTGAATTGTCCCCATCCGCCACCCTTCTCCACCTGGCTGAGCTCATCCTCACTTTGAATAACTTCACCTTTAACTCCTCCCACAGTCTTCAGGTCAAAGATATGACCATGGGTACCTTCACTGGCCCCAGTTATGCTGTCTCTTTGTGGGGTACGTGGAACATTCCTTGTGCCAGTCCTAATCTGGCCCTCATCCACACTCTTTCTCCAGTACATCATTAGAGCATAAGAACATAAGAACTGGCCCCTCAAGCCTGCCCCAACATTTAATAAGATCATGGCTGATCTTTTTGAGACTCAGCTCCACTTACCCGCCCACTCACCATAATGACATCAATAACATCATCAGCTTCCCTCTCTCATCCAGAATTGGAAAAGTTTATCAATTTCGCTGCCAATTTCTAACCCACTCTCACCTTCACCTGGGACATCTCTGTCTCCTTCTTTCCCTTCCTTGACATCTCTGTTTCCATTTTTGGGAATAGGCTGGCCACCAATATCCAATACAAATTCCTCAACTCCCACAGTTACCTCAACTATACCTCCTCACACCCTGCTTCCTATAAAGACTCTATTCCATTCTCTCAGTTTCTCTGTCTCTGTAGCATCTCTTCTGATGAGGCCACCTTCACAGGGAGCCTCCAAAATACCTATATTCTTCCTCAACCAAGGATTCACTGCGACAGTGGTTAATGAGGCCATTAGCCGTGTTTGACCCATCTCCTGCACTTCTACCCTCAACCCCTCTCTTCCCTCCCTCAACAGCGACAGGATGCCTCTGGTCCTCACCTACCATAACACCAGCATCCACATCTGAGGATCATTAGCTACCATTTCCACCACCTCCATTGGGGTGCCACAACCAGACACAAATTCCCTCCTTCTCCTTTGTCAGCCTTCTGCAGGGACCATTCCCTCTGGGACACCCTGGTCCAATCCTCCTTCACGCCCAACATGTCCTCAAAGCCCCAAGCCAACTTCCCATGCAATCGCAGAAGATATAACATCTGCCCATTTACTTCCTCCTTCCTCACTATCCAAGGTCACAAACATACCTTTCGGGTGAAGCAGTGATTTACCTGCATTTCCCTCAATCTAGTCTACTTTATTCATTGCTCACAATGTGCTCTCCTCTACATTGGAAGATGAAGCACAGACTGTGTGACCGCTTTGCAAAACACCTACATTCCGTCCATAAAAATGGCCCCAAACTTCTAGTTGTCTGCCACTTCAACACACCACCTCGTTCCCACAACAACATTTCTGTCACAGGCCTGCTGCAGTGTTCCAGTGAGCCTCAGTGCAAACTTGAAGAACAGACGTTTTCTGCTTGGGGAACCTGCAGCCTCTGGGACTCCACATCCAGCTCAATAACATTACAGCCTGATTCCATCCTTCCATGTTTTTATCCCATTGCCATACCCGGTTCTGTCACGACATGTGTTGCATTCAGTACAGCCAACCCACTCTCTCCTACCCTCATTTCTCATTATCACTTATTCAGCTTCTCTTCTACCTTGGCCTACTATCAATAGTCCCCTTGTCTGCTTATCCCATATATATCTGTCTCTTTCTGGGCTCTGTCTCCACCTACACGCTTACCTCTCTCCCCCACCTCCTCCCACCCCACCCCATCCCCTAAGCCCCGACCTCGTTTTCAGCATAAATACTGTGCTTTCCTAGCTGCTATCCATTCTGATGAAGAGTCAACGGACTCAAAATGTTAAGAGATAGTAGGAACTGCAGATGCTGGAAAATCTGAGACAACAAGGTGCAGACCTGGATGGACACAACAGGCGAAGCAGCATCATAGGAGCAGTAAGGCTGACGTTTCGGGCCTAGACCCTTCATCAGAAAAAGGGTCTAGGCC
>NC_063350.1:43149508-43164297 GCF_021869965.1 Rhincodon typus | reverse complement strand
ACCTCCCAGTCGCGAACCATTTCAACTCCCCCTCCCATTCCTCAGACGACATGTCCATCCTGGGCCTCCTGCAGTGCCACAACGATGCCACCCGAAGGTTGCAGGAACAGCAACTCATATTCCGCTTGGGAACCCTGCAGCCCAATGGTATCAATGTGGATTTCACAAGTTTCAAAATCTCCCCTCCCCCTACCGCATCCCAAAACCAGTCCAGCTCGTCCCTGCCTCCCTAACCTGTTCTTCCTCCCACCTATCCCCTCCTCCCACCTCAAGCCGCACCTCCATCTCCTACCGACCAACCTCATCCCGCCCCCTTGACCTGTCCGTCCTCCCTGGACTGACCTATCCCCTTCCTAACTCCCTACCTACACTCACCTTTACTGGCTCCATCCCCGCCTCTTCGACCTGTTTGTTTCCTCTCCACCTATCCTCTCCTCTATCCCTCTTCTATCCGCCTCCCACTCTCTCCCTATTTATTTCAAAACCCCCTTCCCCTCCCCCTTTTCTGATGAAGGGTCTAGGCCCGAAACGTCAGCCTCTCTGCTCCTATGATGCTGCTTGGCCTGCTGTGTTCATCCAGCCCTGCACCTTGTTGTCTCGGATTCTCCAGCATCTGCAGTTCCTACTATCTCTAGTTCTTAGAGGGACTGAGTTGACTAAACAACTCAATTAACTTAAAGATTCATAAAGATTCAGATTTTCCATAATGTTAAATGTGGATCATTATAATCTATCCTGAAGTATCAGAACCCAGAAACTGAGTTTTATCTAATGTTTTATTAAATTATCTTTAAAGATCAAAGCATGAAGAGCTGGCATTTTTGGCTGTGTTAAAAATTTACATTCAAAGTATCTTTCCAGACTTCGAGGGAAGTGGGGAGGAGGGAAGAGCGGAGTTACTGAGTCTAGAATATAGCAGAAACTTGATTTGTGCAATGAATTAGCAGAGGATCCTATTATTATCTGAAAACTGAGTAACAAATCAGGTCAATAATAAAAGTCCAAATCAAATGAACATGGGAAAAGTACTGAGAGTAGAAAGAACACAGAATGTAGCATGGATGGTGGTTTTCAATGTCCATTACCATCTGTAACTCAGTAACACGACTGATTGAGTAGTCAAGTCCTGAAGAATGAATCTGGTACATTGGGCCTATAGCAGTTGATGAGGGGACCAACAGGAGGCAAAAACTTACTTAACTCATTTTCACTAATTTATCTGTTGCAAAAACATCTGCCATGATAGTAGTGCTGGGGTTGACCGTTACAAAGCCCTTATGGAGAGAAAGGTCCCAATCTTCACGTTGGAGGGATGTTAATAATGTGATAAACTGGTTACTTTCTGAATAGGTTCATCAGCTCAAAATTGAGCATCAATAGGTCTTACTTCTGCACAATGGGCATCAACCTTATGGCCTGGTATATCTCACAGTACCTGCTGACTCTTCGAAGCCAGCCACCAACTATTAGGTACTAGTTAGGATTGTAATTCAATACTTTACATGACGGGATCGCTATAGCTCCAACAACACTTCAGAAGCTTGACACCATCCAGGTCAAAGTAGCCTGTTTGATTTGACCCCATCTGTCACCTTAATCATTCACTCAATCCACCCCACTTATGCATAGCGGCAGCAGTTTGTACCATTTACAAGATGGACTGGAACAAATCACCAAGGCTCCTTGTACAGTACTTTTGAAGCCCACAACCTCTACCATCTATTTGAAAAGGACAACAGCCAAATAGGAACCACATTGTCGAAGTTACTTTCCAAACTACACACCATGCTGACTTCCAACTACATTGAAAGTCTGGAACTCCTTTCTAAATAGCATGCTGACACCACACAGACTGCAACAACTTAAGAAGGTATTCACCACTAAATTGTTAAGATCAATTAAAAGTGGGACATAAACATTGACCTTGCCAGTGATGGCTATATCCTAGGAATGAATGGAAATAAAAGTGAACCTAAGTACACCGTTCCCCGTATGATTCCTACCTCTTTAAGCAATGTAAGTAATCTGATTTAGCTTGTAATATTTTAAAATATTATTTTTGAGTTGAACATTTTTTAACATTAAAACTATTGCTGTAAATGCATTCCTAACATTATTTTCAGTATCCAGTTATGTTACATCCTAATATGAAATTGTGATATTAAATTATTTTGATTTTTGTCAATTATTCTATACTTAGCACAAAGACTCCAAATAGCATGATTGATTCAATTAGTACAATCTGGCAGGTAAGAGAAAAGAATCACATGGAAATTACACTCCCTGATTGTCATTCAAATCATATATCAGGGTATTTACTGCCTAATCTTTTAGGCCTACTAAAAATGCTCTCACACATAGTACGCATAAATGTTATTCAAATACAGAAAGTCATTCCAATAAAATGTAAATTAGAGCTTTTTAGAACAGATTTCTTAAACTTCTCACCAGGAATATACTCTTCACTAAGTCCTATGACATAAACAACATTAATATTCTCATCTTTCAGGAATTAAGTAGTGTTGATTATCACAAGTTAATTTTGGGGTATGTCAATTACACTGGATATTTTTCTGTAAAGTGTTGTTAGTTTGAGAAAGAAGAAGATGGGAAAGCAGACGTTATCAGCTTAATTTACACCAGATTGGATTGTTACTACTCGTCCTTACCCAAATTGGGATAACTGCCTCTAAGGCACAGTGGGGTAATACCACTGTCTGAGGTCATCCTATTGAATGTAAATGGGGGTCTGTTCAGATTTTGGACCCTCCTAGAGCCTCAAATATATGTAATTCGTATTGTATGTGTAAGAGAGGTCCTTGGTTTTTTTTGGAAAGATTCAAAGTCCAATGTTTAGTTTATTTACTCGATAAGCAATTGTACAGAACCGAATTGTTTTTGTGACAATGCATATATAGAAACAGATTTTTTTTATGAATAAAGTATACTTTTGAGATAAAAAACAGTTTAGAATACACCCAGGCTTACTTACATGGTAACGTGTAAGAACAAAGCACATTGTTTTCAGCTTTCTGCTGGAATCTGATCTATAGGTAATGTCCAACACAACAAAACTATTGCCAGTGGCAGTAAAGTTTACCACAGTCCTGAACATTTATTTATTTGGTTCCTTTCAAGCTATCCCAAAAGTCATG
Source organism: Rhincodon typus (assembly GCF_021869965.1). Classification (NCBI taxonomy): domain Eukaryota; kingdom Metazoa; phylum Chordata; class Chondrichthyes; order Orectolobiformes; family Rhincodontidae; genus Rhincodon; species Rhincodon typus. Next base: position 43,161,142 of record NC_063350.1, on the reverse strand, counting down.
AATCAGTCTGCAGTGTACAGAGCATTAAGCAGGTGAGTTCCTGTTGTACATCAAAGTAATATCTTTAATCAATTTTGTAAAACAAAATTGGAACAACATGACAGCACCATGGTACTCATTTACCCATAGGTGCCCACATTTCATAGTGGCTGACTAACATAATGAAAGCAGTGGTAAAGAAAGAACGTTTTAAAAAACCTTATGATCACAAAGAGTGGGGCGGGGAGTGCATGAGCTGGAGGGTTCAGGTGAAGAAATTTTTTAAAATTGTTAAGACATCAAAATACGATAACCATGTGTATAAAGACAAGCAGAGCGGGACAAGAAGATACAAAGCATATACCAAAAATTGTGTATCAATGAATAAGGTCATTAGAGAAAAGAAAAGTTAAAAATCATAAAATTTGTAACTGAATTATTTATTCTTTATTTGTTCCTTATATGAATATGTAAAACATCCACCATAAGTTGAACGAACTAATGGCAAACACAATGGTAAGTTTCTTAGTTCAAATCATCTTCACAGAGACATAAGTATAAGAATCTCTCACCCGTGGCAATTGTATCTAAGACCAGAGGACATAAGTTTAAGGTGAGGATCAAGAAAAAGAATGTTCTCACCCAGAGGGTGGTAGATATATGCAATATGCTATCTGATAGCATGGTGGAGGCAGATACTCCATTTAAAAAGCATTTGGATGAGTACTTAAAATGCCAGGACATTGTGGACTGTAGACCAAGTGCAGCTAAATGAGATTAGTGTAGTTTGGTGTTTGTTGCTCAGCATAGACAAGGATCTGTGTCTATGCTGTTTGGCTCTCTGACAATTGACTATGACAATGACTGGTACAAGGTGATTAAGGTAGGGAAGAAAGAATTCCATAGTAAATAATATTTCAGAGAGACAGGCAGAATGGTAAATGATATTTTTTTAAAACCTAGCATTTATTGCACATCCTTAATTATCCAGAGGGCATTAACCTGCTGTACCATAACCTGGTGTCATGTGACTTCTGACTTTGTCCACTCCAGTCCAACACCGGCATCTCCACATCATAAAGACATCAGTAAGATCAAATCTGGCTTCAGAAGATCGAATAGATTAGTAAGTGTGGAAATTAGGAATACAAAGAGTCTGAAAATACTGGTGGGAGTAGTTTAATGATCCCTTTACAGCAGTTATAACATTGGGCACATCATTGAATAAGAAATTATAGCTGCTTATAACAAAGGTAGGAGAAATTATAATGGGGATGAGAAATAAAACCATAAGACCATAAGACATGGGAGCAGAAATTAGTCCATTCAACCCATCGAGTCTGCTCCGCCATTCAGTCATGGATGATAAGTTTCTCAACCCCATTCTCCTGCTTTCTCCTCATAACCCTTGATCCCCTTGACAATCAAGAACCTGTCTATTTCTGTCTTAACTATACTCAATGACCTTGCCTCCTCAGCTTTCTGTGGCAGTGAATTCCATAGATTCACCACTCTCTGGCTGAAGAAGATTCTCCTTATCTCCGTTCTAAAAGGTTTTCCTTGACTCTAACGCTGTGCCCTCGGGTCCTGGTCTCTCCGATCAATGGAAACATCTTCCCAACATCCACTTTGTCCAGTCCATTCAGTATTCAATAAGTTTCAATTAGATCCTCCCTCATCCTTCTAAACTCTATTGAGGATAGACTCAGAGTCCTCAAACTTTCCTTATATGTTAAGAGCCTCAGAAGTACATCCCTCCTTTTATATTCAAGCCCTCTCAAAATAAATGCCAAAGTTGCATTTGCCTTCCTAACTAATAATTCAACCTGCAAGTTTCCCTTCAGAGAATCCTGGACTAGAACTCCCAAATCTCTTTGCACTTCAGACTTCTAAATTTTCTCTTCATTTAGAAAATAGTCCATGCTTCTATTCTTCTTACCAAAGTGCATGACCTCAAACTTTCCCACATTGTACTCCATCTGCTACTCCTTTTCCCACTCTCCTAACCTGCCTAAATCCTTCTGCAGTCTCCCCACATCCTTAATACTACCTGTCCATCTACCTATCTTTGTATCATCTGCAAACTTATCCAGAATGTCCACAGATCTTTCATCTTGATCATTAATGTATAAAGTGAAAAGTTGTGGTCTCAACACTGACTCTTGTGGAACACCACTTGTCACTGGCTGCCATCCTGAGAAAGACCCTTTTAACTCCACTCTCTGCTTTCTGCCAGATAGCCAATCTTCTATCCATGCTAGCACCTTGCCTTTAACACCATGGGCCCTTATCTTACTTAGCAGCCTTCAGTGCGGCACCTCGTCAAAGGCCTTCTTGAAGTCTAGGTAGATAACATTCATTGGCTCTTTTTGGTATAACCTGCTTGTTACTTCCTCAAAGAATTCTAACAGATTTGTCAAGCATGACTTCCCCTTAATGAAGCCATGTTGACTTTGCCCTATTTTACCATGCACTTCCAAGTATTCAGAAATCTCATCCTTCACAATGGACTCTGAACGCTTGTCCTCACTCGAACTCAGAGGGTGTCTTGCTGAGGTCCTTCTCAGCAGAAACTGGCAGAGACATTAAATGAATATATTGCATGGGATTTTCCCAGGTCCTGATTGGCATGGACAATGGCAAGTTGGGAATACTTGGAGAAAACAAGAGATTTGCAACAACAAGAAAGTAAAGACCAATTTTCCACTCAAAGTTTGAATGGTGAGATGGGAATCTTGCTAGAAAGCAGAGAACAACTTACTGGCACATAGTAACGTGTCATTACTATCTATTGTTACCATACTTATATGCAGTTTCCCATTCTCCCACACACTGGATAGAAACTAAACGGCGAGAATTCTCAATACAAAAGTCGGAGTGAGTGACTCTAAATATTCGTTTCCTCCTCCAGATCTCCACCTTGGCCAGCAGCCCCCAATATCTCAGGGCAAGAACTATGAATAGCCACCATTGGAAACCCTCCAAACCCCCATCTGCAGTGGTTGACATCGGACTTACGCCAGTCTCACCTCAACATCATGGTATGTATCCAACTCAGTTAGAACACAGTTAACAACTCGATGTTGCCTTTTGGAGTGCACCAACACATTATCGTTACCATTCTGCTGTCAGGGACAGGCATGTGTAGGGGTGATCTGTACCTGGCCATGTAAGGTGACTTGTACCTGAACACACTAAGCAGCCCATGCCTGCTTCCAAGATGGCAGACAGAAGCTAAGCAAAACTAAGCAGCCTGCTCACACAGTGAAATACAATGATACCTTTGAACAGAACTGCTAGAAAGTCAGTAAAAGAACTCTGTATGTTCCCATCTGAGACAGTTCTGATAAAAGGATGCCTTCGGACAGACAAATGACCAATTCCAGCTTTATTAATGAAAGGGTGATTGTCCCAGTAAATGTATAACATCAGGTACTAGATTAGGTCCTCAAGCAGCTGCAAGGATAACAGCTAAAATTAAATAGTGGCCTCTTTGAAGCTACCAGCAATATTAAATAGTTTCTAGCTAAAAATGCTCTAATCATAGAATTGGTTTCAATACATAACCAGGATATAATACAAGCCTTAAAAAAAATTAAGCTTAGATGTAAAGATTAACTAGCCTTAGAAAACACTTTCTCTTATGCCTGGAACAAGATAGATTGATCACAACCCATAAATTACAAAACACTGACAATAGAAGTAGTTGTATAACATTGCACTTATAATTAACTTTATAACAGAAGTTAACCTTATAGCAATAAGTTAAAACTAATTGGCTTTTTATTTTTTATATTATGTAATTGGGACAGTGGGAAAATAAAAGGAGTATCTGAATGTGACAAAAGACAGCACCAAAATATGATAGGTAATAGAATTTGAGCTGTTCTTACTGGTAAACAAGCCTGAGAAAGACCTGAAGGAGTTTTGCCATTCAACATTTGGAATGCGAATGATTAGAATGCATAGGAAGATCATTTGGCCCTCTCCCTGCATAAACCGGTTTTTGCTTGAGTAAACATCTTTCACTTGCCTGAATCCTGCCTGCCTCTGGAGACTTTGTTCTGGGTCAGGAAAAATGCTCCAAAAGCATGCTTCCCATGCATCAGAGCAGGGTACACCTCAGAGTTCTACACTTGCGTTCTTAGCACTGACTCATTTTGTGCATTCTTGGCTGCTCACAACATCTCAGACTTGACTTTTTTGTGCTTTTCTGCCTCATTCAGAACTTATAGGCTAACAGTACAACTGTCTGGCCTTGCCTTGTCTTTTATCACTAACACATAACCAAGCATCATGTCAGATTTGCCAGCAATGATCACTCAAAAAGTTGGACAGGTTGCTGTAATGCACTGTGCTATGTCATGTCACACCACAGCATGTGCCAGCAGCTTACATGCCAATTATATGGAGTATGCAGAGTATGCTTCAAGACAATGGTCATGTCTCAAAGTCTAAAATGAGTTGACCTCAAACAAATCAATAGGGGTTGTCATTGGCTAGGGTGTCCTTTCACTCAGTTTATTTGAATTAGGCAGCAAAATCTTTCAGACATTTCCAAAGGTTGTGTTTTAAATCTTTTAGTGTGACACTAATATCAATTTCCACCTATCCTTCTGGATCCTTTCCCTGTCCAGAAGCTGATAACAACTGGGGAAGAATCAGCTCTTAAATATAAAGTCCAATGAGTATTGCCTGCTCTCAACTAACTCTGGAACTGTGTCTTCAAGGGCCCTACATTTCTAACTTTGACACAGTCAGTGTTCAATTTCAGACAAGGAAGTTAGACACAGTCAGTCCATCAGGCTTTGGATGGTCAGGGTCATGGGTTCTACATCATTACACTATAAGGACTGGGTTATGGTTAGTCCTGCACATAAAGTGCAATTAGTCCAGAGATTAGAGGTCGGTCAATCATAGCGCTGCTCGGTATCAGAGAGGGGTTTGGTCACTCATTAGTCAGGCTGTTTGTCAAAGTCACTCAGAGATGGGGTATAGTCAGACTTGGGGACCTGTTTAAATAAAGTCAAGGCAGATTATTGGGGCCCACTGCTGCAGGGAGGTGGAGTTAATCATAGAGATTGGAGGTGGCATGCTGGTATGCACAGGAAGTGGGGAGGCTGTAGAGGGACTTGAATGGCTAGGAAAGTGGGCAAAGAAGTGACACATGGAATACACTGTGGGAAAGTGTGAGATTATGTATTTTTGTAGGAAGAATAAAGGTGTAGACTATTTTCTAAATGGGGAAGACTTCAGAAATTTGAAGCCCAAAGTGATTTAGGAATCCTAGTTCAGGATTCTCTTACGGTTAACATGTAGGTTCAGATGGCAGTTAGGAAGTCAAACGCAATGATAGCATTCATTTCAAGAGGGTTAGAATACAAGAGCAGGGAACTGAGGTGGCATGTTGGCTCAGTTGTTAGCATGGCTGCCTAGCAGTGCCAGGTACCTGGGTCTGATTCCACACTCGGGTGACTGTGTGGAGTTTGCACATTGTCCCTGTGTCTACATGGGTTTCTTCTGGGTGCTCTGGTTTCCTCCCACAGCCCAAAGATGTGCAGGCTAGGTGGATTAGCCATGGGAAATGCAGAAATAGGGTTAGGGGAATGGGTCTGGGTGGGATGATCTTCGGAGAGTCAATGCAGATTTGATGGGCTGAATGGCCTACTTCCACGTTGTAGGGATTTTATGATTCTATGTGCTGATGAGGCTATATATGTCTTTGGTCAGACCACATTTGAAATATTGTGAGCAGTTTTGGACCAAGAAAGGATTAATTAACATTGAAGGGGTGCTGAAAAAGTTAACAATAATTATCCCTGGAATGAAAAGCTTGGTATTGGAGGAGCAGTTGAGGACTCTGGGTCTGTATTCAATGCAGTTTAGAAGGATGAGGAGGGTTCTCATTGAAACTTACAGAATACTGAGAGGCCTGGATTGAGTGGACATGGAAATGTTTCTTCAATGGGAGAAATCAGAACCTGAGGGCACAGCCTCAGTGTCGTAGCAACGTACAGCACACAAACAGACCCTTATGTCTAACCTGTCCATGCCAGCCAGATATCCTAGATAAATCTAATCCCATTTGCCAGCATTTGGCCCATATTCCTCTCAACCCTTCCTATTCATATACCCATCCAGATGCATTTAAATGTTGTAATAGTATCAGCTTCCATCACTTCCTCTGGTGGCTCATTCCATACATGCACCACCCTCTGTGTGAAAAAGTTACCCCTTATGTCCCTTTTAAATCTTTCCGCTCTCACCTTAAACCTGTGCCCTCCAGTTTTGGACTCCTCCATCCCAGGGAAAAGACCTTGTCTATTTACCTTATCCATGCTCCTCATGATTTTATAACCCTCTATAAGGTCACGCCTCAGCCTCTGATGCTCCAGAGAAAATAGCCCCAGCCTATTCAGCATCTCACTATAGCTCACATCCTCCAACCATGGCAACATCCTTGTAAATCTTTCATGATCTCTTTCAAGTTTCACAACATACTTCCTACAGCAGGGAGACCAGAATTGCACACAGTATTCCTGAAAGACAACCTTTTAGCACTGAGATAAGGGGGATTTTCTTCAGCTAGAGGGTGGTGAATCTGTGGAACTCATTGCCAAGTAGGCCAAGTCATTCAGTGTCTTTAAGATAGAGATTGATATGTTACTGATTAGTAAGGGTATCAGTGGTATTGGGGAAAACGCAGGAGAATGGGATTGAGAGACATATCAGCCATGATTGAATGACAGAGCAAATTCGATGGGCTGAATGGCTGAATGATTCTGCTCCTACACGTTATGGTCCTATGGACAATGATTGTGATGAGGACCACTCAACACTAAGGGATAGAAAGTATTGGAGGATATGGATTACTAAATGAGAGTCTATTCTCAATGGTCACCACAAGCTGGCTTTGACAGAGACAATGTAGCATGATTGTTTCCATGTCTAAACTGTAGGCCCAAGACTTAGGGGGTAATGATGGGAGATGAAAACTTAATTGAAGAAGTTGGGTGGAAATGTGTGGAAGCTTAGTACTGATGACTTCCACAGAGTGCAAGGAAGAAAGAAACATGAAGGTATTTGGGGAATTACCTAGATTACTTGGCCAAGCCTATGACTTACTCTGCATAGCTCAGAGTCCATCCTTCTCCAAATCACAAATGCAAAATTGAAGGAAAAAGTGGCTGCCACCATAGCTGGAAAATTTGGTTTTTTTGTTTGCTTTGTGGTGTCTGAACACAAAGGCTCTATCTTGGATGATGTGTGTCATTTCAAGAGGAAATTGCATTAATCAGGTACTTACATAGTGCCGGTTAAAGATATTTGTGATCGCAATATGCTGCATGTGAAATGCATGCAGCGTCCAGTTCTGTGGGATATGGAGATTGGCCACAAGAAATCTTGACCATATAGTTGGACAAATTGGTATAGAGCCTCATCAGCTGCAGTAGAGCATGAAGCTTCTTTCCTCTCAGCTTGAGATCGCAGATAGAGGGGAACCAGTGGATGTAGTCTACCAACATTTTCAAAAGGCATCTGATAAGATGTTGCACAAAAGCTTAATCAGTAAGATAAACACTTATGAAGTTAGGGGTAATGAATTAGTATGGATAGCGAAGATTGTTTAGCTGACAAGAAGTACAGAGAGAATATTAATGGGTATTTTGAAGTTGGCAGGCAGTGAAAGATAGAGTTCCACAATAATCAGTGTTGAGGGCTCCGTTTTTTACACTCTACATTAATAGCTTAATGAAAAGAAACAGAGTAATGTTTCCAAGAATATGGATGATCTAAAGCTAGGTGGAAAGGTAATCTGTGGACAGGATACTGTGATATAATTTTATAATGCATTTATATTCAGGAACTTGGATGGAAATAGAGGATAGGTAGATTTTAGTTTTTATTTTAGGAAAGTAATTTGCTTTTTTTCCCCCAATAAAAGTCAGAAAATCATTTTTGAATAGTGAATTCAAACTTAATTTCCAAGAAAGCATGTGATTTAAGTTCAATCATTCTAAGTGGTATCTGGGTATTTAAATTGCTCAATGTATACAAACTTGAATTTTGAATAGTAAAAAGGTGAGCAGTAGCTACTAGTAAGTTGAGGTTGGAAAAAGAGATGTCATCACAACAGGAACGTTAGCTTTTTACTATGCTGAAATCTCCTGTGACAACATAACTTGTAGAGATCTCCAAGGTTGTGAGAGCTTTTAGAACTTACATGGCTGTTAAAATGGGGAATAATTCTGTGTACCATCAAAGCTAGAGAAAAGTCTCTGGGCCATCAGCACTGAAGAAAGAAAATCATTTGAGTGAGAAATGACTTAGAATTTTCAGAAGTGACTGGTATTGAATGACTATAAAGGATATTGCTGGCAAAAGGGTTGAATCTTTTTTTTGCTGTTTATGTTTATATTTTTCTAAATTGCCTTTTATAAGGTCCACTCATGCTATTTCTTGTCTTCTTCTGGTGAGAGATGTTCATTCTGGAAATTGGAAGTCTTCTTATTTCAAACCTTTTATGACAACATTGTACACGTCCAAGTCAAGCACAGAACAGCCACTTGCAAAACAAAGCTCCATCGAACTGACAGCAAGCTTCATGTTAACCCCAGGATATCACCTCCTAAGGCCCCGTTGATTTTTCTATTTCCCATAAGAATCATCTATAACATCTCCGAGAAATAAATGGCAGAGATTTCTATTATTCAGAACAACTGTGGCAAGGAAAATCGGACTACCCTGCTGGAGAGATAGCATAACATTAACTTTAGAAAACAATAGGTAAAAAGTAAGAAGGAAATAGATGATAGAATTTATGCTTAATAGAAATCAAGACCTAGATATCTGGTCAAAAGATCTGGCAATTTGTTGCTATGCTGTATACAGGGAGAGATTACTATACTGCTTCTTGGATAATAACAAAATCCTGTTGGATAAGTCATTGTTCACTGTTTAATTCATGATTTGCCTATCAAGGCTCCTGGAAATACACGACATAGTTTCCAACATGTACAGAAGTGACTGATATTTTCATATCTCAATTTAATGAACATGTAAGAATTTTCTGTGCCAAAAACAGAAGTTACTGGAAAAGCTCAGCAGGTCTGGCAACACCTTTGAAATCAGTTAACATTTCAGGTCCAGTGACCCATCTTCGGAACCCTTTCTCTGATTTCTCTTCACAAATGCTGCCAGACCTGCTAAGATTTTCCAAAACCTCTGTTTTTGTTTCTGATTTACAGCATCCCCAGTTCTTTTGGTTTTTATTGAAAATTTTCTGTAATGTTTACTGTATCCAAGATATAAAACAATCATGTTTAAAATAATATTATTCATGGACAATGACAACTCACATGTATTCTATGAACACACTCGGTAATGGTCCAGATTTTGTCCTCATAGGGGAAATAATCACACTTGTTGAACTCAAAGAAAGTTACTAATGAATGTGCATCATCTCTGTGACATGGATTTTTCCCTTTCCCAATGTTACTGTAGCTCTGGTCCAATGCAACTCAGTGGTTAGCAAAACTGCCTCACAGGACCAGGGACATGGGTTCAATTCCAGTCTCGGGCAACTGTGTTGACATTGCACATTCTCACTGTATCTGCGTGGGTTCCCTCTGGGTGCTCTGGTTTCCTCCCACAGTCCAAAGATATGCAGGTTAGGTGGATTGGCCATGCTAAATTGACAATAGTATCTAGGGACATACAAGTTAGGTGGATTAGCCATGGGAATGGTACATGGGTGGAATGCTCTTTAGAGGGTTAATGTGATTTGATGGGCTGAATGGCCTGCTTCTGCACTGTAGGGATTCTTTTGATAATTTATAGAGGATCTCTGGCATCCAACAACAGTCCTTCTAAGCAGATAATCAGCATGAAGAATTATTACAGATAGGAAGTTAAGAATTCATACCTATGTATGAGAGTACTATAAAAGTTAAAAAGTCATGTTTCCAAAATCAAAAAAAAAAGAAAACTTTTGTATTAATGGAAAATTTTGTATTTCACAAATATAATTTTTTTTTTCAGGGCCAAACAGATTGTTCACAAGTATTTATGATCTCAGTACTTCAGTAAATATAGTTACACATCATTCAACATTGCATAACTTTGTCAAGTTTTTACTACAGGATTAATGATACAGAATTGAAATTGCAGGTCAGTTCTAAATCCTAATGTTTGCATCTTCAGGGTCTTCAACAGTTCAAACTGTAGAGGAACAAAGAGTCACTGACAGCAACTTTTAGCTTTCCACATACGCAGATAACAAAAGCTACTGTCAGTTTCATAGTTTGCAAAATATCAACAATTTTACCATGATTACAATGGCTAAATCTAGGCTGTTATAGCCATAAAAGTACACACATTGACAGTAAATGAGCAGGTTATCTGTTCTGCTGGAAATCTTACTAAATCTGAGAACACAGACAAGTGATGTTACATTGCCCACAATAAATGGTGGAATAACTGAAATATCATGACTTGGATTTCACTGCAGCATTATACATTTCAGAACACTGTCAGAGTGTTTTACTTGTCAGCAATGTACTAAGATGTATTGACCCAAAATTTGCTACAAAAGTAATTGCATGTGAATGATGAAGATCAATATGAAATTGTGATGAGGAAGAGATACTCTGTGAATTACAAATCACCGTTAACTTGCACAAATAATATCCCACTATTAACTTCCTAGTGATTTTCATGAAACTGCTGTATCTTCATGTTGGTTTCTTACTTAAAAATCTCATAAAAAGTCAAACCTAGATACTGACTATGCAAGTGGAATTGCTAATAACTGTCATTAAAATTTGTGCATCAAAAAAGTAAAGAATCAGTAGCGCACAGCCACATTCCTTCAAGTAAGGCAGTTCATGGCAAGGGAAGAGGCCCTTCAGCCCATCGAGTCTGCACCGGCCAGGATCCCACTTTCTTAGATACTGGATTTTTGTGTGTGTGCGTGGGAGAATTTGTATGTCGGGAGTTGGGAGCACCTGTGGGGGAGGTGTGTGTGTATGGATATGTGTGTGTGTGTGTGTGGGTGTGTGCGTGTGGGTGTGTGCGTGTGGGTGTGTGCGTGTGGGTGGGTGGGGGTGTGTGGGTGGGTGTGGGTGGGTGTGTGTGGGTGGGGGTGGAGGTGTGTGCATGGGAAGGTATGTGTGTGGGGGTTTGTGTGCATTGGTGAGGGGGTGTATGTATGGGGGAAGGGCGTGTGTGTGTGGCAGTGTGCATGGGTGGGGTGTGTGTGTATTGGTCGGGGGGTACATACGTGGGGGAAGGGTGTGTGTGTGTGTGTGTGTGTGGCAGTATGCATGGGGTGGGGTGTGTGTGGGGGAGTGTGAGTGTGAGTGTGAGGAATGTGTGGGGTGCATGTGTGGGAGTTGAGCGTGAGGGATGTGTGGGGTGTGAGTGGGGTGGGGTGCGTGTGTGGGAGTTGAGCGTGAGGGATGTGTGGGGTGTGGGGTGTGGGGTGGGGTGTGTGTGTGGGAGTTGAGCGTGAGGGATGTGTGGGGTGGGGTGCATGTGTGTGGGAGTTGAGTATGAGCGATGTGTGGGGTGCATGTGTGTGGGAGTTGAGCATGAGGGATGTGTGGGGTGTGAGTGGGGTGGGGTGCATGTGTGTGGGAGTTGAGTATGAGGGAT
>NC_063350.1:43147716-43149498 GCF_021869965.1 Rhincodon typus | reverse complement strand
GGGATGTGTGGGATGTGAGTGGGGTGGGGTGCATGTGTGTGGGAGTTGAGTGTTTGGGGATGTGGGGGGGTGTGAGTGGGGTGGGGTGAGGTGCGTGTGGGGGGAGTGTGTGTGGTGTGTGTGTTGGGGGGAGGGGGTGGTGGTGTGCTCAATGGACCAGGATTGCCTGGGCGACCAGGCTGTCTGGTTGAGTTCTGAGGAAGGGTCACCGGACCCGAAACGTTAACTCTGATTTTCTTTTTCCTTCACAGATGCTGCCAGACCTGCTGAGCTTTTCCAGCAACACGAGTTGCCATCAAGGTGCGGGGCGGACGCTCCCGGCGCCACGCGGACGCAGTTTCTCCTCCTTGTGCCGGGCCAGGATCTCCAGGAAGCAGAAGCTGTGGTGGAACTGCAGGATGTCGCAGACCTTGGAGCACGAGTGTCCGGACAGGGGCTGGGGCAGGAGGCCCCAGGCGGCCAGGGGCTGGTCCAGCAGCTTCAGGCCCACGAAGCCGCAGCAGGAGGCGATGGCCAGCACCAGGTGCCGGCGGGAGGCCCGGTCACCCAGCACTGACTGAGCCGCCAGGCCGGACACGACGGCCGCCGCCACGTGAATTCCCAGCGCCAGCTCGAAGCCCCGGCGGTGGGCCAGCGCCAAGCCGTAACTGCACACCGAGGCGGCCTGCGTGAGCAACGGGGACGAGGCCCAGGCCCAGTCCGGGGAGAGGGCCCCCCGCACCCTCAGTAACTGGGTCACCCAGGCCGGTACCCAGGCGAAGATGGGCAGCGTGAGCCACTGATCGAGGACGGCCGCCCGCTGGGCCTGGCTGCTGAGCCGTACCCACTGCACCGGGCCGTACACCACAGCCATCCAGGCGAAGACCGCCTTACGGTAGGCCTGCCCCCGGCTCGGGGCTGACTCTCTCCGCAGCCAGTAGGCCCCCAGCCCCATGTAGCCCAGGTTAACCAGGCAGTTACACGGCATGGCCAGGAAGCGGGGCAGCCAGCTGACAGGCCGCTCGGCGTAGTGCCCGTAACCGAGCTCGGTGTAGACCCGGTCCAGCAGGCCGCTGGAGAGCACCGAGAGACACAGGCCGCACAGCAGCACGATGTGAAGGAAGGCCTTTCCACCGGGGCCCAGCATAGCCATAGAGCCTGGTACCGACTCCCCTAACACCGGGCAACAGTGTCTGCTTATCTGCCCCTTCACCCCGGGGGCGGGCAGTCTCTCTCTGTGTCCCCACCCCCCCGGGGGCAGTGTCCTTCTGCCTGACCCCACCCCCCCCGGGGCAGTGTGTCTCTGTGACCCCACCCCTCCCACGGGGGCAGTGTCCCTCTGCGTGACCCCCGGGGCAGTGTCCCTCTGCCTGACCCCACCCCCCTGGGGCAGAGTCTCTCTGCCTGACCCCCAGGGCAGTGTCCCTCTGCCTGTCCCCACCCCCTGCAGGGTGTCTGTCTGTCCCTTTCCACTGAGGTCAGTGTCTCTCTGCCCCCACCCTCTTTGGGCAATGTCTGTCTGTCTTTTTCTTTCTGTCTCACTCTGACCCTCTCCCCCAGGGGCAGTGTCTCATTGTCTACCTGGACCCCCTCAGGGCCAGTGTCCCATCGTCTGATCCCACCCCCGGGGGCAGTGCCTCTCTGTCTGTCCCACTGAGGTCAGTGTCTCTCTGTCCCCTCCCTCTTTGGGCAATGTCTGTCTGTGTCTCTGAGACAACAAGGTGCAGAGCTGGATGAACACAGCAGGCCAAGCAGCATCATAGGAGCAGAAAGGCTGACGTTTCGGGCCTAGACCCTTCATCA
>NC_063350.1:43147422-43147616 GCF_021869965.1 Rhincodon typus | reverse complement strand
TGTGAGTGGGGTGGGGTGCATGTGTGTGGGAGTTGAGTATGAGGGATGTGTGGGGTGCATGTATGTGGGAGTTGAGTGTGGGGAATGTGTGGGGTGCGAGTGGGGTGGGGTGCATGTGTGGGAGTTGAGCGTGAGGGATGTGTGGGATGTGAGTGGGGTGGGGTGCATGTGTGTGGGAGTTGAGTATGAGGGAT
>NC_063350.1:43133339-43146922 GCF_021869965.1 Rhincodon typus | reverse complement strand
CCTGCTGTGTTCATCCAGCTCTGCACCTTGTTGTCTCGGAGAACTAATCAGCTTCCTAAATTGGCTTGTGACAGTTTTTGACAACTGAATAAGCCTCCAGATTCACAGGCTTTCTTATCATTGTTTTATTTGAAAGGGATTGTAAATATGGAAGAATATCCAGATGTAAGGTTTGAGACTGGGACATTAAATTTCCACAACACTTTTCAAAGTATTATGGGGCTGTCACTGGCCACATGGAGCTAATGTGTGTTTTTTATGTCTCCTTTATTAATACAGATACGGCACCAAATACATTTTCTATAATGTACCTCTGACAGTAACAGTTTATATCTGAGGTTTGTAAATCTAGATAGCATTGTGGGCTGTCTATTGTACTTTATATCACTTAATATTAACACATTGATTTTCTCGAATCTTTTGCTGACTCATACACCATTACAGTTAAATTACAATATTCCACAGTGCCGCAGATCATATATTGAAAAACTTTTTACATAAACTATGGTGCAAAAGTGGTGTGTCATGCAAGTATATTAAAAATAATGGATTTTGACATTTATAATTGATTACTTTGATTGTGGTCTGGTAGAATCATAGAATCATAGATTGTGAGAAACTGTGAGGTAAAGCAGGTGTTTAATTTGGTGATTTTTTTTTGTGTTCATCCATAAAGGATGTCATTTCTGGGGAATGGACATATTTTTATCATTTTGGCATCAAGAAAATTTGCACATTTCTGCTCTGAATAAGCCCTCACTTGATGGGATAATGTTTCAGGGAATTTTATGATGAGATTTTAAAAGAACAACAATTGCATGGTCAGTGCTAAGAAGATGTTCGCTCTTGTGAGGAAGTTTAGAACTGAGGTCACAGTTTAATACCAACGTTTTTAAAGTTTAAGTCAGTGATGAGTAAAAATTTCTTTCTCAAAGCCTCATTAGTTTTCCCTTCCCTTTCACCAATAGCAGAGGCTGGGTTATTGAATATATTCAAGGCTGAGCTAGACAGATTTTTGATTTATGAAGTCAAGGGTTATGGAGGGCAGATGTGGACAGCAAGTTTCAATGTTGATTTAAGGTCACAATCCAATCATATTAAGTGGTGGAACTAATATCATATGCTGTAGTATTTAGGATCTGGAAGTCTATTTTTTTTTTCATAAATAAACACCACTACAAACAAAGATCTGTTCTGCCCTCATGATCTGCTATTAATGGAGTGATGGTCTTTTTACCTTCAGCAGAGTATTCACACTTGATGAGGTGATACTTCTGATCCTGTAACGTGAGAAGGAGACATATGTCATGTCATACTAAATTCAATAAGCATTACATATAGCTCCTTGTATTTACATATATTGCAATTGAATGTATTTGTGTGTCTGAGCTTAGTAATTTTATAGGTAAACTGTAACCTAATTCCCTTAGTGTGTCATGCTGCTAGAGGGCTCAGAAAGATGATGTCTGAAACTTTTATACCATCACATCATATCCCATGATGCAATGATGAACATCATGAGTACATCCCTTAAAGGTATATTGCACACTAGCTGCAAGACATAGCATGGCAAAAACTGGTTCAATGGGACTAGTCCTACTCCTATTTCTTATGATCTTATGAATTGCCTACTACACTCATTGATTTTTGCTCATGTATTCGAGGTCCCTCTGTCCTGCAGAATTTTAGAATTATATTCTTTACTTTATATTACCTCTTCTCTGTCTACCTATTGAACGGAATAATTTCACACCTCACCGTATTAAATATCTTCTGCCAATTAAACCAGCCTGTATTGTCCTGAAGTTAATCACTTACATCTTCATATCATACAGTAGTTTTAAATTTTGTGCATTTTCCAAGTTTTGTGTTAAGTAGGCCAGAATCAGAGCTAGATCAGGGTATGGTATAATAACATAAGAATTTAAGAGTGGGAGTAGGCCTTTGGGCTCCCAAGAATACCCTGCGATTCAATACAGCCATGGCTGATCTGTCCCATGCCTCAACTCTTCTTTTGCACCAGCTTGTCATAGTCCTCAACTCCCAGATACTTCTATAATCTATTTAACTTCTCTCTAAATACTTACAGTGATCTAGTCTCCAAACTCCCTGGGGTAGAGAATTCCAGACATTCACTGCCCTCTGAGGGAAGAAATGTCTTTTCATCTAAGCTGTAATTGAGTGTCTCTTTATTCTGTAATTATGTCCCATAGTTTGAGACTCTCCCACTGGTGGAAACATTTTCTCAAGACCTATTAAGGCCCCTCAGTATGTTATATATTTCAATAAGATTGCCAATCATTCTTCTAAACTCTAATGAATAACAGCCTAACCTGTTTATCCGTTATTGATAAGTCAACCCTTACATCCCAGAAATCAGGCTAGTGAATTCCTTTTGAATTGGATCCAATACCAGTAGATCTTTCTTAAATATGGCGACCAAAACTTTACACGATATTGCAGCTGCAACCTCACCAACTCTCTGTAAATTTGTAACAAGACTTCCCTACTTTTAAACTCATAACCCGCTCACCATAAAGGCCAACTTTCTATTTGCCTTTTTAACTACATGCTTCGTCTGCATGCTAACTTCTTGCGTTTCACGCACAAGAACACCAGATATCTCTGTGCTAAACTCTTCATTTAAATAATAGACTGCCTTCTGATGCTTTCTTATCAAAATGCATGGCGTCACATTTTCCTACATGACCAAACTTTTGCTCACTCATTCAAACGATCTATATCCACTTGCAGATTCTTTATGTCCTCATTACAAC
Source organism: Rhincodon typus (assembly GCF_021869965.1). NCBI lineage: Eukaryota > Metazoa > Chordata > Chondrichthyes > Orectolobiformes > Rhincodontidae > Rhincodon > Rhincodon typus. Next base: position 43,144,145 of record NC_063350.1, on the reverse strand, counting down.
ACACCCTCACATTTTTATCATCAGCAAATTTGGATAAATTACTTGTAACACCCTCCCCTAGGTCAAAACAGTCAGTATACCTAGTATGTTGATTGCATCTCATTTAATGTTATGTGCTGCCATGCCCTAATACATTGTGAACTATCAGAAAATGCTTTCAAAACTGGATGCAAACAGATTATTTGAAATACTGCTGAATATCATGTGACTTTTGGCATTTGGGCTGTAGACAGTGTTGACTCTCATGCAAATATTTAATTAACTATGGACACTCAGCCCTGGACTTCACAACCTTTTTTGTTTAAGCTTGAAATAACACAAACGGACAATAGAATATTCAAAATGCCTCTCTCCCTCTCTCATTCTGGACCAACTAAAAATCAAAAAGCAACTTGTAGCAGAAATTGACAAACAACCTGAAATCACTGGAGAAACTCAGTAGGTGTGGCAGCATCTGTGAAGAGAAAACAGTTTTTCATTTCTGAAGAAGGGTCACTGGCTGCAAAACGATAATGTTGTTTTCCCTTCAGAGATGCTGCTAGACCCACTGAGCTACTCCAGCATTTACTGTTTCTCAGATTTCCTGCATCCACAGTTCTTTGTTTTGTTTATTTGAGACTAAATTGACCTGAATCAATTTTCCTTTATATTATTATGGATTTTATTTCATCAAAAATGTTAAAGAACAACACAGGCTGTTGGGATCACGTACAACACTTTTCACCATGTTTTGTAACAAAATTCACGTGAAATAAGTAAATCAAATCAAATATATACCACACTTTACTTGGAAATGCATTTGATCTGTTTGGCAGAATTGGGTGCAAGTAATTCAAGCAGCCAAGGTGATTAAGAACAATATTTTGTAAGTAGGAGATTCCAACAGAGTGAAAGACTCCTTTTAAGCTGTAGTTTAATTTACTTTTAGTTTACTTGATAACCATATCCCAGTAATGTGATTACAAGTCGATTCATAGACACCTCTGGAGAATCCTTCACTTTACTAAACCTTCTCTTCAAATTCAAAGCATATAAGGCATACACTTGCCTCATGTGAAACCAAGGATTGTAAGTGAGAAACTGAGATAATTGCAATCTGTAATTGTATCTGACCTTTGGCTGAAGTGACTCTTTGCTTGCATGAGCGTGCATGTGAGAATGAATATGTGAAATGTTGTATTTTATATCTGGGGTAAGTGTGTAAGAATAATTAACCTTTTTTTTTAAACCTTCAAACATTTGCTGCTGAAATGATTTAATTTGAGATCCACACTCTGAGGCAAGGAAAAAATACACCTTATACATGACAAAATATTCTGACCATGGATTGGAAAGAGCACATACATTTTGTTCATGACAATGCGTATTAACTTGGTGTTACTTTCTTTGTAAAGGAATTGGTTAATGCAAATTTTAGCTTTATAGGTGCTTTTTATCCTTTATTTTCAGTGTAATAAGTGAGGTAGACAGCCACATCTAACTGGAATCAGAGGTGATCTATTTTGAATTATATCATTTAACAAATTGAATGATTCAGAACTGTTTCAGGAAATAAAAATCAGAAACCATACAACACCAGGTTATAGTCCAACAGGTTTATTTGAAATCACAAGCTTTCAGAGCACTGCTCCTTTGTCAGGTGAAGTGTCAGGAAATAAAATAACATTGAAATTTTTTCTCTAATTTCAAATTCCCTGTAAATAATGACATGAAATACCTTCCAGCAATCAATACAAAGCAGAAAATATTTCTGGGTTGTATTTTGTTGCTTTAATTTTACAAAGCGTTGGCAGAACATCACTCTAGTAAACTCAGCAGGATCTGCCAAAGAATTACACACAAGGTTTGTTTCATCTTGGCTTCATTGTTTGTTCAGAGTTCTTGAGTTATATCTGCTGTGGATTTGGAGAATTGCCAATTAAATGGAGTTTATTCTGGCTGAAAATATCAGGTCAGCTATATGCATTGGTACTTAAAAATAACATCTCTACTCCATTAGTCTAGAATATAGTATCATCATTTCTACTCAATTCAGCTATATTATACCAAGATTTTTTCACTCATGGTATTTATGGAAGATTCCATAACCTCTTCTCTGTCCTTAAGATCTGTCTCATGCTTGAGAGCTAAAAAAACAAAACTGGCCATTCAGTAGGACATTTCTGTTCCTTTGTGGTTTCATGAAATAGAAAGCCAGCTGGTAAAGTGTCTGTACGATTCATAATAATCTCATTTCGCGTTTTGGGAGTGAACTAGAGGCTCTAAAACAGAAGCACTGATTTAGATTTGGATTTGAATTTGGATTTGGATTTTATTGTCACATGTACTTAAGAACAGAAGTACAGGTGTACAGTGAAAAGTGTCTAATGTTGCCGCACACAGGGCCATCTTGGGTACAAAGGCACCTAAGTACAAAAAAATCTCAGGTACAAGGTAGTGAAAGAAACAAAGTTAAAAAATTAAACATTACAGATTGCCATCCAATCCATACAACGCAATTAACTTGGGTTAACATGTCTGTAGCTTTTATTGAGCATCCCACAGAAATTAATATCACAAAATAAAGAAAGTAGCTAAATGTCATATTTTCCAAAAGATAAGAATTCATGGATCGGAAAGTATTTGTTTGCCTTCATCATCAAGAATAAGCACTGATTCAACTTCAGTTTCAAATTCATAGACTGAGTAAAACTCTTTCTCTCCTATAATGATTAGTTTGGTATACACAGTGTAGATGCAGATAAAATCTTTCTCCTGGTTGGAGAATCTAGAAATGGGAGGGGCATGATTTAGAAATAAGGGGAATGCCATTGAGGACTGAGATGAAGAGATTTTTTTTTATTCACAGTGATGAATCTTTTGGAATCCTGTACCCCAGACGGCTGTGGAAGCTCAGTCTTTGAGTATGTTTGAAGTACAAGATGGCATAAAGGATTATGGGGATAGTACTAGTAGAAGGCATGCATGTATTAGATTAGCCATGATCAAATTAAATGGAGGAACAGGCTTGATCGGCTGAACAGCCGACTCCTGTTCCTACGTTCTTATGTTTGTCACCTTAAGGCCATCAACAGAGATTTGTAACAAAAATAGAAATTGCTGAAGAAACTCAGCAGGTCAGGCAGTATCTATGTAGGGAAAGCAGAGAATGTTTTGAGTCTAGTGACCCTTCTTCAAACACTACATTGATTTGTATTGTCTTCACAATCTTTACTGTCAAAGATCGATGGATGTAATATCAAACTGCGATTGGGGGACAATCATTTCAGGGAAAAGAACACTTTCTACACTGGGCACTCAGTGTTATCATTAGGCAATCTTGGTTTGGATCACCAAGGTACCATAGTTCCTGCCTCAGAACAACATTCGCAATTCACTGCAGATATTTTGTTTACGCCCACATCAGCAATCCCAAAGATTGTCTACAAATATCAATTCAAGTTTAAGGACACGCAGTGTTGACAGAGACCATTCTTGTGCTCTGAAGTTTCAAACTAATCAGAGATGCAAAAAATCTATTTTTAATAAGTCCCTTCTCCAATAGTTTTAATTATCTTTACCACATGTCGAGTCATGAGCTATTGAGGTTCTTTTGGATTGAGGAGTAGGGAAAGGAAGACAGAAACCATGTCAAAACAAAAAAGTAAAGGGCAATACATGCTCCCATACAATGCTTAATTGTGCATCTTTTTTTGAAGTCTTAGTTCCTCAGCATATTTGTGCTTGACCGAAGATGGCAGAACATGCAACATTTTAATGGAGCAGAATCATTCTAAGAACAGATAGTGCAAGGCCTGTCATTTTTTTGGTGTGCCCTGCAACCTGCGATTGCTAAATTGAAAATAAGTAAATTGCAATATATTACAAAATAGTCTAATAGACAATACAATTGATAACAATCTTATGGAAATTTCACATGCATACAGCGTGCAGAATGCTTTGAAAATTGTTTTCGATACCAGCTATGGCTCAAGACACAAAATGAAATTGAGAACAGAATGAAAACATTGAAATAAAATAAAGAGTGTAGGTTATAAACAAAAACAGGTACCCAGCAAAGATTTAGTTCAGCAATATCCACTTCCAGTTCACATCTAAGCCTTAATGCAATTTATTTGATTGCACAATAGGTTGAGCTGATATTTTCAGAACTGAATACAACCATATTATTATTCTTGTTATTCCATTATCTTGCATATAATGGTTGCAAATGTATATGTGCATTTCAAAATTAGAAAACTAGGTTACTAAAATAAACTTTGTGATATATAGCTAAAGTATATAGAATTCTCCTTTATTCGCAGTATGTTCAACTTTATTAAAGTGCACTTATAACCTACTATTTTTGTGCAAACTGTTTTCAATAATCTTTTGAAGGCATTTGTCACTCTCTACTAGAAGGATCAACAACATTTATTTATTCAACCTTTTATTTATTTTGTTGCCCTTTTGTGAGACTGGAAGACTATTTAACTGTTGAAGATTTCTGGAAAAAGGATTTTTGTCTTTTTCTTTACCTGGCTAATATTATTCTTATTGTTTTAATAGCATGGCCATTTATTGTTTAACATTTACATAGTTTCAACTCAGTTGTTAAAACCAATCACTTAAAGGGCCATTTATTGCTTGAAATAATATTCATGTATTTATCTTTTTGTGTAAACACACAATTGTGATATAATACAAGGATCGACATTGCAGTAAAAATTGGAGTCAAGATTGAGTGGAGTGTGTGTTAGAGCAAAAAGCATTCACAAGAAAATCTAAGAGTTATAAGCATTAAGGGACATGACTTTGCTATAAACAAAGGGTCAACTTAGTTTTGGACAGAAATGGTAACATAATTTTATAAGAATTAGTTAGAATAATTCTGGAGAATAGAGAGGAGATGGTGGCTTAATAGCTAACATTGCTGCTTCACAGGGCCATGGACCTGAATTTAACTCCAGCCTCGGGCAATTATCCGTTTGAAATTTGCAGGTTCTCCCCACGTCTGCTTGGGTTTCCTCTGGGTGCTCCAGTTTCCTCCCACAGTCCAAAGATGTGCAGGTTAGGTGGACTGCATGGGGTAAATTGCCCATTGTGTCCAGGGATGTGCAGTTTAGGTGGATTAGCAGTAGTAAATGCAGCGTTATCGGGATAGGTTCAGGGTCAGGGTGGCATGCTCTTTTTGGGTCAGTACAGATTTGATGGGTTTAATGGCCTCTTTCTGCACTGCAGAGATTCTAGGAGAGTAGTAATAGCTCAAATAGTAGCAAAAGATTCTATCACACTAATAGATAGCTCAAACATCCTAAGGGCTCGGATAGAAGCTGTATGAATAGAACTAAGTATAAAAGCAGTAGTAGTACAATTCCTTTTGTGTTTTTAGCCTACGAAATTGTGGTGAATGAGATGGATGGGGAGTTCATCAGAGAAGTACACAAGAACAATAGTGCAATAACATTGGGTGATTTTACATATCCCAAGATTGTGATTAATTCTTTTTCTGTACATTCATGGTTTTTCTCATTTTGCTGTTTTGAATTAGTCTTTCGGCTCAATATAATTCATCATTTTTTTTGCATCTGAGACTTTCAGAAGGCAATGTTATTGTAACCAGGTAGAAAACTAATATTAGACCAATCCTTTCAATAGTGGATAACATTGCAAGATAGAGTGGAATAAAGTTAATGCATGCAAACAAATGGAAAACAATTTTTACAATCTATCTGGACTTAGCCTGGGTCACAATGCTTCCAGTAAAACAGGGAAAACAGATTCATTAAAGGCAAGATACAGCTGATGTCAAAAATATGAAATAGAAACAGAAAATGCTGGAAATGTTTATCAAGTCTTACAGCACCTGTAGAGAAAGAAATAGAATTCAGGTTCCAGCACGATGATTTTTCATCAGAACATAGCTCCTCATTAGGAAAAGATATTTAGTGAGATGTTCCCATTTGTACTTAGTGTGCTGGCGAGTGCATTTCATGGCATCCACTCTGTCATGACCTGGGACAAATTTTAGAACAATACAGCCCTTTTCATATGATGTTCCACTTTTCAGCTCATTGTGCAAGCGAGCTGATGGACACATTTCTCAGAGAATCTCATGATGAGTGAGACAGAACTTCTCAACACTATGAGGATCTCCTGGCTTCCATGTTTCTGACTCCATATTTTAAGCCTAGCTGCCCATAATGCAGATGCTGAGAGCTAGGACTGACCCCTCAAACTGTGCTGCTCAATGCTAATTCACCAAAGAGAAGACACAGCAGAATGGTAAACTTCATGAACAGACATGTGGAGGTTCTGGTGGACGAGGTGGTGAAGAGCAGATCAGTTCTCACCACAGTCCCAACACAGACACAGGCAGTCTGGACCCAACTTGGAATCCAGTTGAATGCAGTGTCCAGCATGAAGGGGGAAATACAGCAGAGTAAGAAGAAAGGCAATTATCTTTTGTGCTCTGCTCATAATGTTGCCTTACACTCACAAGATCATCAATCTCTCTAACTCTGTCATGGTAGATAGCTCTCACCAAGGCCTGTAGACTGCAACTCTTACTAGTGCAATAATAATGTTTCTCAATGACACTCACCCAATTCATCCTCTGCAATCACTAACCTTTTCTGCCCTCTGCACTTTCTACTGACTCATGTATCAGCATTAATGACTCTCACATCCACTTCCATCATACTCAAATCATCCCTTGTTTCATTGCAGGAGAAACTGGCCTACAACTATGCCAAGATGTCTGAGACTAGCAGGATATGGGGTAAGGTTATGGTGGACATCTGCCTCCTCATTCCTAGCTGGAGAAAGTGGTTGAATTTATTGGAGAAGAGTGGGACTGTTTACATGGAGATGCGGAGATACCATGGGCAGCTAACATAGGAAGCTGCTTTGTGTATTGCTGTTTTCCCATTATCAACAACATTAACTCATTCTTCTTCTTCACCTGCTTTTATCCATCTCCTAAAACTAATTCTATCCCTTCTTACTGGCGCCACAGAGTGATCCTTAGAAAAGAAGCCAGCCAGAGAAGCTCAGTTCCACCACTGAGGAGAGAGGAATTTAATCCTCAGAGGATGCAGCTGCAAGACTTTCACTTGAACCCTCCACCAACTCAGAGACTTTCTCCACATTGGGTATTCTACCTAAGAGAGATTCAAGGCACAACTTGTTGAGTACATCAGCAACATGTCTCCTTAGCAGGTCAAGGAAGAAATGCTTGAGGTTTCTGGAACTCAGAGAATTGCAAGAGACCAGGCAGCTGCTCAACCCCTATGGGATATATTGCTTGTTCTTAGCCATAAATGACTCAGTCTGTTGCACTTTCTCAATGGAGAAAAAGAAAACTGGAGTGCAATATTAGTGCAATGGCTTAGGGTATTAACGATGTGCAAATGCATGGAAATAAGTTAGACCCACTCATGAATTAGTTTCTCAAGTTGTCACATAAGACTTGAGGGGAAAATTGTTTGAAGTTGTGAATCTGATTTTTCCTCTGCTCTTGCCCTATTTAATCACCTTGTAGAGATCCTCAAAAGTAATTTTTTAAAATTTGTCTCTTTTTCTATTTTAGAGCTGTGAGTTGAGATTAAAAGTTGAATTTTGAACAGCAGTTGCTTTAAAATTGAAGAGAACAAAGATAGGTGTTTGCTGTTGAGAACTGTCCTTACAGATAAGACAACTTTGTTATTGTTTTAAGGACACAGTAGATGAATTGGCACTAATCTGTTGCTACGCTCAGGGCTGGCAGCTGGTTCAATATTGAATTGGTCATTCAAAGGAGACTGGTGCTTACCACCCAACCGCAGAGAACATTGATTGGAAAGAGAAAATAAAAATGGTTCTGACTGGGTTTTGGCAGGAGGATGGTTTTTAGAAGCTCTAGAGACTACTGATTTTGATTTTTTTCTACTCGCTCTCTCGTTTTCTGTTGAGTTATATGTGGCTGAGTGTTCTGAGAGAAGAATTCCAGCGTGTAGAAAATGGGTGAACAATTCTGGAAGTCTGCTAAAACTGCTTGCATTGACCAGTGACTTTAGAATTCAAGCAGCATATACAGTTCTATTTGCCTGTGAACAACTCATTGTCCAAGAAGGCCTGGTATCAATCGCTGGAAATTATTTATTGAACTGATTACAATTCTTTTTTAAAACAATTATCCCTTAATTGTGCCTGCCTGTCTATCTTTGAGTGGGGGTTATGATCAAACAGTATTGGCTTTAGATTGTAGACATTAACTAGATTGCCTTGTTCTTTATCTGTGGTTAGCTATCATTACATTATTAATAATAAATTGTTGATTTTTGTTTAAGTTACCAACATAGTGTCTAAGATCTGTTACCTGTAAAATTTGCTTGTGAACAATTGAGCAGTTTGGAGAGTCATTAGATGTTTTAATTTCACTGTGTTGCAAATCCAGAGGTAATGAGATTGACTTGGTTTGGTTTGCTATTCCTGTGTTGTAACAGCCTCGCCTAACAGTACTGCTGCCACACCCAGGAAAGGCAAATTCTATCATTGTTTCATTTGGTCTAAAGAAATGAAGTCCGACATAGTGCAAAAGTGAGTCTAGAGGAATATTTGGAAAATAATGAACACAACACAGTTAAGATGAAAATACAAACAGAAAGAGGTGAAGAGTTTATGAGAAAAAGGGGCATTTTAACTACGAAAAATGGGTGAGATCAGGGGAGGAAATTAATTCAAAAGATTGAATTTGACATTGCAATTGCAACCTGTCTGCAATACATACACTGATGGGGGTGTATTTTGAGACCTGTTAATGAGTCACTGTCAAAGCTAAGGATTTAACTGGTGCATCTGGTCTGTTAATTTATACAGCAATTGAAGAAGTCAATGAGGTGTTCTTTTATTGAATTGAACATATCTTTATAAGTTTCATATTCAGCATAGGAGATTGACCAGTGAAACAGAAGGAAGAGTGAGCTCCCATTCGGATAAATGTTTCAACTTGTGATTGACTCTTCTGAATAAAATCTCATCTATTGCAACTGTGTCATGTTTCTTTCTGGCAAAGACTGAGCAGTGAGCTCCAGTTTGGATATAACTTTTATTATATTTTATGGGCTTTCAAACTGACAACAACAGTAATTGACAGTGCACACCAGAAGAGGAGGACCATCCTGGTTGAGACTAGCAATGATCTGCAGTGATGGGATCGGCAGGACTGCAGGAAAGAGGTGCACAGAGCCAGGTCAGGGAGTTGGGTGCGGTGTTGCAGGCAGTGCCACAGGAAGGAAGGCAACATCGGGGAATTGGCACTGGAAGAACAGAAACTGGTGGGAGTTGCACAGGAAGGAGGCTAACAGCAGGGCCACATAGGATCGGATCATATGTTGTGTCATGGGCTTTGCTGATAGATGTTTAAATTCCGTAACCTGTCAGAAAAAATGAATGCTGCAGCAGACAGCATTTATCACATCTGATGATAGTAATCATTTGCAACCCCACTGAAGAAGACTTTGCTAACTGATGGACCGAGCTGTCACACAAACTTGTGCTTGGAAATCTCATGACTGATATCAACTGTTTTTATGTCTTTGTTTCATTTCAGAGACAGCTGGAGGGAGTATCAGACTACTGAATATGAATGTAGAAGGAATGTATTGTTTGCCAGGGTTTGTTCTTATGTATACTTCATCTGTGATGACAATAGCTAGAGTGGGTGGACTCTTGGTGTTGCCTGTCTGGCTGGATTCCAACAGGTACAGGGTATCCTTGTCCCCACTGTGTGGAGCTGGAGGAACACAGCACGTCAGGCAGCATCAGAGGAAAGTCGACGTTTCGGGTCAGGATTACCTGATGAAGGGTCCCAACCCAAAACGCTGACTTTCCTGCACCTCTGATGCTTCTGACCTGCTGTGTTCCTCCAGCTGTACACTGTATTGACTCTGACTCCAGCATCTGCAGTTCTTGCTATCTCAGGGTATCATTGACTGAACACACTTGTCAATCTTAGCACTGCAACAGCAACTTGGAGTTTGTATAAACAACAAAGGATTTACTTCTTGAATGAATAACCTGTTCACAACCACAAGAGAGGTTTATACAGGTATGTATCAGGTATGTGCCAAGTTTCCTGGGAGATCTGATGTCTTCTCACTGTGACATTTGAACTTATCGTGCTCTTGCATTACATGAAACAAGTGCAGCATGTCAGGGATAACTGATATCTGAACCGGACTGGTTACACCTGTGAAGAACCCAATAATGAGGCACAGGAGTGATACACTAAGAACTACATGATCGTATCGAACAAGCCATCAGAATGTCAAAGATGTGCTTTGGGTGGCTGCGTATTTCAGGAGTGTCCTTCAGACCTTATCTGCAAGGGTTTCTGGAATAATGGTGAGGTGTTGCATTCCATATAACATTGCAGAAAAGAGAGGAACCCAGGAGGAGAAGAACAATTAATGAATGAAGTAGTTTAATTATCACATGCACTCCAATGAGTACAGTAAAAATGTTTGTTATATTGCCGCTTACAAGATACCTAGGTACAGATACTTAAGTATTTGGAACAAAATTGAAAGAATGATAAATAAAAGTCCAGCATTAGAATAAACAGGTAAAGAAAAGTGCTCAATTTACAGTCCTTTCACCCCAGTCTGTGCCAGCACCTAACCTTCAGACCACACTGGGCTGCAAAACCTGAGGCCTCACCTCCAGTCCGCAAGGGCCTCCAATCTGGGACTTGTCATCCTGCGCTGACCCCCAGTCTGGGACTTGTCACCCTGCGTTGACCCCCAGTCTGGGACTTTTCACCCCGCGCTGAGCCCCAGTCTGGGA
>NC_063350.1:43129373-43133329 GCF_021869965.1 Rhincodon typus | reverse complement strand
CCCCAGTCTGGGACTTGTCACCCTGCGCTGACCCCCAGTCTGGGACTCACCTCCCTGCACTGAGCCCCAGTCTGGGACTTTTCACTCCGCACTGACCCCCAGTCTGGGACTTGTCACCCTGCGCTGAGCCCCATTCTGGGACTTGCCTCCATGTGCTGACCCCCAGTCTGGGACTTGTCACCCTGCGCTGACCCCCAATCTGGGACTTGTCACCCTACGCTGAGCCCCAGTCTGTGACTTGTCACCCTGCGCTGACCCCCAATCTGGGACTTGTCACCCTGCGCTGAGCCCCAGTCTGTGACTTGTCACCCTGCGCTGAGCCCCAGTCTGTGACTTGTCACCCTGCGCTGAGCCCCAGTCTGGGACTTTTCACCCCACACTGACCCCCATTCTGGGACTCACCTCCCCGCAACAGCCTCCACTCTGCGCTTCGCCTTCGGATATCACCTCCCATGTGTCCTCTGGTCTGGAACTTGCCATTAAAGAGACAGAGAAAAGGGCAAGAAAAGGAATAGAGAACAGAAGGTTAATGTATTGTATGGCATTCATAATATGATGAAGAAAAGTGATCCAATGTTATTTTTTAAAAGATTATTTGGGTCCACATAAACATATCTTGAACTTTAAAACAAAGGACTTGACTAAGGAAAAGGCCCTAGACATGAGAGTAATAATGTTGGACCTGCAAGGAACGTTGTAGTCAGACAGTTTTGTGAGCTCTCAGAGACAGGTCAAATGACCCAGTCTGTTGATGCTCTGTCATCATAACTTCAGTATATTGTTGTTACTGCTGAATTCTGCCAATGTTACATCAAGGAACAAGAGTAGCCCTGAGGAAGTTTACCCTCATGTTCTTCCTTCAGTTACTCTGACCTATAAAATAAATGTAAAAAGGCAATAGAAAGAAGGGACATGTTAAGTAGAAAGTCTGATAGTTCTTTTTCAGGAACAAACCACATAGAGAATGGACAATACGAGAAAGAATTGTTTCAGGCTTGTTTGTGTGTCAAACAAAAAACTCCACTTTTTTACCTCTCTTCTATTATTGTTTTATCCACTCAAGACTTAGTAACATTATAAACATTTCACCTTGACCTTTGCCTTCAAATGTCTATTTCAAACATACATCACCTCTATGCGATTGGTCATGTCTTATCTGCGCCGTCACCTTCCTTCTTCTAAGTTTTATTCCACAACTAATACATTTTCTCTTGGAACTGACAGCTCCTCACTAGGTGCTCCAACTTGTTGGTAATATTAAGGAATATACTGGTCAGCCACCCTTTCATTATATCCATGGTTTGGTAGCACTTACAAAAAGTAAACTAAATATAAAATGTAGAAGTGAAACAGAGAATGAACACAATAAATTGATGATGAAGTAAGCAGAATTAATTTGTTGACCTATTTTATTTTAATTAAAATTATATTGAAGCCTTTATATGGTAAATTGCAATTGACATCACTGTAATACAGATGCACCTGTCAATTGAGTATCTTTATTGCTAAAATATCGGAGATTAGTATATATGCAGAATGCATGAACTGGAAAATTACAAAATAGGCTGGTTCAGGATAGAAATGTTCATTCGGGAGCAATGTTAATGCAGGCACCCAATAATGTGGAATTATTCACCGAGGGATATCATGAACTCTTTTGCTTGAATCGATAATATGTAACTGCGCAGAGCAAACAGAATTGAAATAGGCAAAATTACAGGGAGCTAGGAAAGTTATTACAGAAAATGCATAGTAATTAGCTTATAAAAGAAAAGTAATTATATTACTCTTTTAAAAAGTATCTAAACATATGGTTAGAAATAGTAAGTATTCAACCTGTGTATGTGGGGCATCTTCACCTCCCACCACTCTTCTCCCACCTTTTGGAACTGATAGCCAACCTCACCACCCCTGGACCCAGTACCTCCTGACTACCGGAGGCAATCATTCACTTATCTGGCAGCCTGACACTGTACCCATCTGATTCCCCACACCCTACCCTCTTGTTACCCTATTCACCTTACTTATCTGACACCCTACTCATCTCACCAGGCAGAGTGAACCCCCCACCCACCTAGCACTCTACTCTCTCAACCAACTACCAACCTAACCCCACATTCACATAATATGCCTACCCTTTTACATGGGGCTGTCACAGTATTTATAGTCCTTCTCTAATATCCCTTGACAAGTTGTTGGTGAGCTTCCTTAAACTGTTGTAGTGTATGTGATGGAGAAATACACACACATTTGTAGGGAGTGAGTTCCAGACTTTGACAGTGATGAAGAAATGGTGAGATAATCCACTCAGGGAATCTCTTCATTTGGAAGGGATTTGGAACTGATGAAGCTCTATGTCACTTGACGTTTTTGTTGCTTTGGAATGAATGGATCTGGAAATAGCTTCAATTTGGCATTTTGTCTACAGTGCATTTTAATTATGGCATGTGCTAGTGTTGGATGGAATGAATGTTTAAGGTGGCGAGTGTAGTGCCAATCAAGCAGTTACAGCCTTAAGCTTCTTGATTGTTGTTTGAGAGCCTTGCTTTTTTGTAAGGCAGACTTGGGCAATTGTTTCACTTTATTGTGTAGATGTTAGTGTTGTAGCTGTACTAGAAATTGTATAGCAAGAGCACCGATAGTTCTGAAGTGTTGCAAATTAAAACCCATACTTTGTTAGAGTCCTTAATCTTTGCTGCATCTAGTTTGTTCAGCTATAGATATTGTAAATTGACTGGAATTAGCTGAAGACTGACTGTTTTGCTTGTTGCATAAGAGGGTAACAGTCTGAAAGGGTTAATTCTGAGGATTGCATTAAGCACTCCCTCATAGTTGTAGTAACAATGTAAGTATACCAAAATAGCATGTAACTAGTTGCTATTATTCAACAAAACACATTTTGTTCAAGGCAAGACCCTCTTGTCATTAGACTACCAGATGGTTTACCTTTCCCACAACAGACCAACTAATCCCAAGTGAAGAACACATCGTTTTATTTTCCTTTATTTTGCATTGTTGCCAACAATGGAAAAAGTGATCATTTTAAACCAAGGACTTTGGAAGGAATTGCTGCACTTTTAAAAAAAAGGTTACTGGTGCTCCTTGTGACTTGTGTTTGAACTGTTGCTTTGGTCAAGCAATGGGGGAAGATGCCAGAGTACCAGTGGTGAGTGTGGTAGAGTGCGATTTACCCAGTGACTGGTTGCTGACTGGTTTGTGCATTCAGAACCAGTTGTGGATGCCAGAAATTATCAGCGTGGTGACAGTTTGAGCATTTTGAACAACTGAATAGGAAGAGAAGCCTTTCGATTTAAAAAAAATATAGAAGAGTCTGAATCTTATATTGTTATGGTTAAGTGCTAGTGGTGTTGGGCATCTCATTAACTAAGCTAACCTGCTCCTATGCCATCTTTCATATTTAATTCCAGCCCCATCTTACCACGCACTATTTCCAGATCATCTTGCCACACCCTGGATATCTGAAAACAAGGTCAACATCTCTGGCACCCTTGCCGTACTGGAAAGGATGTTGTGCACCTAGAAAAGCACTGACATTCTGAGGTTCTGGGTCAAGGGCACAGTCTCCACATGTCAGAGAAGAAGAAGATGGCACTGTGATTCTCCAATATGAATGTGGCATTCCTAGTCAAGGAGCGTTGCAAAGGAGAGAAATCCTCTTCCCACAGGACTGGCAGGACAGTCTGCATCACCAGGTCCTGACAACCTAATCCAAGATCACCACTGGGTCAATGTCACCCTGATGGTGAGGAGGAACAAGCTACTGTAAGAAAATAGTAACATTTAAGAGGCAGCTTGACAGATGCATGAACAGGCAGAGAATAGAGGAAGACAACAAGGTGCAGAGCTGGATGAACACAGCAGGCCTAGCAGCATCATAGGAGCAGAAATGCTGACGTTTCAGGCCTAGACCCTTCATCAGAAAAGGTGGAGGGGAA
>NC_063350.1:43110120-43128873 GCF_021869965.1 Rhincodon typus | reverse complement strand
GATGACACCAAAGTCGGTGGAGTTGTGGATAGTGCGGAAGGATGTTGTAGGTTACAGAGGGACATAGATAAGCTGCAGAGCTGGGCTGAGAGGTGGCAAATGGAGTTTAATGCAGAAAAGTGTGAGATGATTCACTTTGGAAGGAGTAACAGGAATACAGAGTACTGGGTTAATGGTAAGATTCTTGGTAGTGTGGATGAGCAGAGAGATCTCGATGTCCATGTACATAGATCACTGAAAGTTGCCACCCAGGTTGATAGCGTTGTTAAGAAGGCGTACAGTATGTTAGGTTTTATTGGTAGAGGGATTGAGTTTCGGAGCCATGAGGTCATGTTGCAGCTGTATAAAACTCTGGTGCGGCCGCACTTGGAGTATTGTGTACAGTTCTGGTCACCGCATTATAGGAAGGATGTGGAAGCATTGGAAAGGTTGCAGAGGAGATTTACCAGGATGTTGCATGGTATGGAGGGAAGGTCTTATGAGGAAAGGCTGAGGGACTTGAGGCTGTTTTCGTTAGTGAGAAGAAGGTTAAGAGGTGACTTAATAGAGACATACAAGATGATCAGAGGATTAGATAGGGTGGACAGTAGGAGCCTTTTTCCTCGGATGGTGATGGCTAGCACGAGGGGACGTAGCTTTAAATTGAGGGGTGATAGATATAGGACAAATGTCAGAGGTAGGTTCTTTACTCAGAGAGTAGTAAGGGCGTGGAATGCCCTGCCTGCAAAAGTAGTAGACTTGCCAACTTTAAGGGTATTTAAATGGTCATTGGATAAACATATGGATGATAATGGAATAGTTTAGGTTAGATGGGCTTCAGATTGGTTTCACAGGTCGGCGCAACATCGAGGGCCGAAGGGCCTGTACTGCACTGTAATGTCCTATGTTCTATGTTCTAAGGCTGTTCTACAATTCAATCATAGCTGATATGTTTCTCAACCCCATTCTGCTGCCTTCTCCCCGTAACTCTTCATCTCCTTATTAATCAAAAACTAACAATCTCTGACCTAAAGACACTAAATAATGTGGCCTCCACAGCTTTCTGCAGCAATGTGTTCCACAGATTTACCACCCTTTGGCTGAGGAAATTCCTCCTCATCTCAATTCTAAATGAATGTCCCTTCATCTGAGGCTGTGTTCTCGTCTTAGAATCATAGAATTCCTACAGTGTGGAAACAGGCCCTTCAGCCCAACAAGTCCAAACAAGTCATGTCCTATCACTAGAAACATCCTCTCCACGTTCACTCTCTCAAGGCATATTCTGTACGTTTCAATCAGATACTCCCTCGTCCTTTTAAACTCCATCAAGGACACAGCCAAAACTTTGTCCTTAACACCATTTCACAGTCTCAAGTCCTGCACTTTGTCAAAGCCTTCTGGAAATTCTAATAGATCACGTCAACTGGCTCTCCTTTGTCTAGCTTGATCATTACCTTCTCAAACAATTCTAACAGATTTGTCAGGCATGACCTCCCCTTGATGAAGCTATGCTGACTCAGCCCTATTTTACCATGCATTTCCTAATTACACTGCAATCTCACTCTTAATAAAGAACTCTAAAATCTTACCAATGATTGAGGTCAGGCTGATCAGCCTATAATTCCCCATCTTTGACTCTCCCTTCTTAAACAGATGTGTTACATTAGATATTTTCCAGTCCTCTGGCAGCCAAAATGACTTTGAAAGATCACCACTAATGCTTCATAATCTCTTCAGCTATCTACTTCAGAAACCTCAGATGTAGTGCAGCCTGTTCTGGTGATTATCCACTGTCAGACATTTCAACTTCCCAGAATCTTCTCCTCAGTGATGGCCGCTACATTCAGTTCTGCCTCCTTACTCTCTTAAATTTCTGGTATGTTTCTGGTGTCTTTCTCTGTGAAAATTGATGCAAAGTACCTATTTAGTTCCTCCATCATTTCTTTGTTCCTCATTACTACTCCTCCAACCTCATTTTCCAGGGGTCCATTGTCCCCTCTTGCCTCTCTCTTGCATTTTATATATCTAAAATAAATTCTTGCAATTTCTTTTTATGTGACCAGCTACCTTACCGTCATATTCCACCTTCTTCCCCTTTATTGTTTATTTTTGTTGTCCTCTGCTGGTTTTTAAAGGCTTCTCAATCATCTTCCTTTCCACTCATCTTCATCACATTGTATGTTTCCCCGATAATTCCTTTGTAGTCTGCTATGGTGGGGATTCTGCAGATTTCCCATGTACAGATTCCAGCTTTGTTTCAAAAATGACTGTCTGGCCAGTGGAAAATCTGGGACATTAAGGGAAAACTGGTTTCAGAAATAAGACTAAAACCCTGCAAAACACCCAAATACCAGCAGAGATTCATGGGAAATTTAGGCTGTTCAAAGGTTTGTGGTAATTTTGTTAGCCAAGGAATGTTGACCTAGGAGATTTAATAACTGCAAAACTAAAAGGGAAAATCAAAACATTCAGATACTTTTAACGTTATGAAGCACAACTAACAGCGCACCCAGAAAATTGGAACTGGAGAACTTTTACCAGCAGCAGATTAGACCAGGACCTGAACATGCTGGCCTTCCATTTCAGAGTCTAGGCGGGACCAGAGGATCCACTTACTAGCAGCAAGGCTAAAAAGTATAGAAGGTGCAGTGCCGAGGGTGCACTCTTCCTTTGTCACTCCTATGGGGAATCAAATATTGTGTTGGCAGCGTATAATTCATAAAATCAGATATACTTACCCACTGAGTGGTGCATGTGGAAAATATCTGGAATATTTAGCTGGCATCACAGAGATATATTACGAGGTATTGACAAGGCATATGAATTCTACATGGTAAATTCCAGACAAGGTGTGTTACGGATGAAGATGTACTCCCAACATATTGTGCTTGCCCAATCATGGTCGATAAAATAATTTGATTTCTGAAAAATTATGTATATAGAATTACCACCAGCACAAGAAGTTCTGCCTAGAAACTGTATATATTTAAACCAGATTTTGGAGCAAGGAACTGTAGAAATACAACCATGAGTGCTTTTTTGTGTACTAAATCTACTATTCCATCGATGAATATCCTCTGATTTTTTTTTCAGTACTTCTGCATCCATTTCACCCTGGTAGATCCATTCCTGTTGATTGGAATATCCACTTGATCATTTCCAAAAACAGATATTCCTCCTATCCCCATGTAATCATCTTTAATGTACCTTAAGGCTTCATCCTTGGTCGTCTGACATCCACAATCAGATGCTACCTCTCAGCAACACTACCCATAAATATTTTGCATTAATTTTCAACACTGTCTTCATTCCAAACTATCCCATGCTATTAGACCATCTGACCAACACTATGTTGTGAATGAGCTAGAACTTTGCGTAAAATATATGGGAAGTTTTTCAGCTTTTATTCTGTTCAGCCTTTCGCACCCTGTTTTTGAGCCAATTTTAGTTCAAGTTAGTAAGCAGCGAAATATATACACTTCACAATTTTTTCAAATTGCTTCCAGTCATAAATGAACAGTGTCTCACCAATGGAAACAATGTCATTTGTCAGGAATTGTGAAAGAACTAATTCAATGTGAAGTGGGATTACGAAGTCAACAGTGGCTGATGAAACCCCCTTAATGATAACATCGACTAAGATAACATTAAGTATCATTTCATCTTTGTTATTGTATCTAAAATGAAAAGCTGAAGCTTCCTGAGAATGAACTGAAACACTGAATATTTAATATTTGCTGGAATTAAATTGATATGAAAATCTCTCCACTGTATTAAGCAATGCTAATCTTACATCACACATTTAATGTAGCTTACTCTTTTTTTTATCTTGGCTTTGTTCTTCTGTTTCTCTATTCAATTGAGGTCATAAAAATAAATGATAAGAGATAACTCAGTATGTTGGCAAGGAACTTCCAAGGACTTATTTATAACCTCAGTGTCTATGTGCAATTCATTGAAGTTGTCACTCTAAATACTGTGATGTATTGTAATGTGTTGTTGTGTTTACAGAGAGACTTATTGCTCTGAGGGTGTTAAAATGTGCAAGCAAATAGCAATGGATTAACAACAATGTGGATCATGGAACGGAAACAAATAGAAGCTTTCAGTTTCAATACAACACCACAATTATTCAAGCTGTATTTAAATGTTCACTTAAAGTTAATTGTACCCATCTCTTTGCTCCACAGTAACACCAAAAGGAAAAGGCCCAGTCTAAATAACTTATACAGAATATTCCCCTCATTTCAGGTTCCTGGAAGAAATTAATTTGTATAATTTAATCTATGCCATGAAAACAAATTACATTCCACAGAGACCAGCCATTGATTGTTGCAGACAGATCATCATTAGCTTTCCTTTCAGCAATACTTTTCAACCTGAAAGGCATGTTATTAGAAGACTCAGTTAAGGGGTTGTGTTTTATAGCTGGAGGTGGAGAGGAAAAAGGGAGGAGCTGTGCAAAATTCCATGGTTGCCTTTCCCTCTGCCTACCTACTCAACCTCAAACTGGAGGAGATTTAATGGTGACACGCAAGCCCTCATGCTATGTGAGGTCATGAAGTGGGCAATTATTGACAGTTGAAGGGCCATCTCTCATCCAGCCATGATTTTGCAGCCCTACAAGGAGGAGATAACAGGAAACAGGACAAACAAACCTGACTGTGCCTTGGAATAGGAAGGGTTCCCTTTTCTAATCGGAGGGACCTCTCCAAAGTCAGCCACTAACAGGTGTCTCCACCCCTAGCTGTTGCATTTTTGTTCCCCAACCTCACATCACCTCTATCCCATCCTATCCCGGTACAACCAAGAATATCATCCCTCCCCATATTTACATGTCAATCAACTACTGACTATCTTCATTTGGTGGGGCTGGGTATAGTCCAAGCAGTGTTACCACTCCCTTTGACACTACTAGGATCAGAGATGTGCCTGCCAATCAGATTGTTCAGCAGTTCTTGGAATGTGGTCCCCAGATGAGGACAGAATATCTGCCTCAAGTCTGTTAATGCTTCATGGGATGTTAAGTGTCTGCGAGAATGCTTATCAGAGAGGAGGCAAGTTTTACAGTGAGTTATCAGTGGCAGGACAGAAAGCCTTTTGATGTGTAAAATCCTGCCCAGCAATTGCAATTACTGTCCAGAAATGGGGATGAATTAGTAGCTCTGACAGACTAACAAATGTGACAATGTAATTCGACATGCTGGACTTTTGCAATATGATCTATCTTGTTTTGCTCTGCACTGCTTCCTCATTTATCATTTTCAGAGCCCACTCTCTAATACACTCAACATAAGGCTAATATAATCCTAATCTCATTAGGCATGACCCCGTAATGGGATATTTATGAAATCAGAGTATTTCCATTTATTATTAGTCATTCTCCCATTTTAAAGTTGCAACCTCAGTAAATTTATTGCATAGAAATTAAGTTGCTTAATATTATCAACAAACATTTAATATATTTGCATTAAATCTCTTTTTTAGTTAATTCAATACAGGTGTTAACCTTTTATATTAAAAATGTGTTAAGGGCTCTATTAAACACCAGGCAAAGGAATATTTGACAAATGGTTCTTCAAATTCAAGCTAGCATTAGCATTGCTGCAATTAGTGAAGTTAGACCTCTAAATAGGGAGATTTTTAGCAAAGCCAACACTTTATGAAAATGTTGACCTTTCTCTTAATTAACACTCATTTTTAGTTCCATAATCCAGACTAAACCATGCAGGTGAAATAAGAAGAACTAGGAACTTAGAATAGTGAACAGCATCATTGATATATTGCATACATGCTTCCTATGCATTTACCTGAAAGTCTGGGTTAAGGTCTAAGATAAAATAACCTTTGCCTGAACCCCTTGTGTATTGCAAAAGTAAATTCTGTTGTTGCAGATTAGTATATCATAGAATAGAATCCCTACAGTGTAGAAACAGACCATTTGGCCCAACAAGTCCACACCAACCCTCTGGAGAGCATCCCACCCAGATTCAACCCCCCACTATATCCTTTTAACCCTGCATTTCCCATGGCTAATCCCCCTAGCCTACATATCCCTAGACACTCCAAGCAGTTTTAACATGGCTAATCCACTCAACCTGCACATCTTTAGATTGTGGGAGGAAACCGGAACACCCGAGGGAAACCCACGCAGACACGGGGAGAACATGCAAACTCCACACAGACAGTCACCTAAGGCTGGAAATTGAACCCAGGTCTCTGGCACTGTGAGGTAGCAGTGCTAACCACTGAGCTTCTGTGCTGCCCTTGTATTCCTGTTTTCATTGCATGGCTATGTTGACAAAGTTTAAGTAATTATGTCAAGTATGGTGCTTTTCTTGTTGTATACTGGATCTGTTTCACTTTTGTTGGTTTTGTGAGCTATACTCAGCACCAAGAGAGTAGGTTTCTATGAAACTAGTTCCATCTCAGGCCACTTGCATTATTAATTGCAAGATATTCCCAGTTTCTGAATCTTTCACGCATTTGTCAGTTTCAACTTAGTCTGATTAAGATATTGATATTATCTATTGGACTATTTGGGAAATATCTTCTTAATCCTAAAGCAGCAAAACAAAAAAAAAAGGACATTGTGTTTACCATGATCATGCTGTGAAGTTGAAGGTATAATTCACAATTTATTAAATAAAGCTCCAAAGATGGAATCTCTCATCTCTCCCACAACGATGGTACTATTTAATTTGGAACATCTGGATTCTCTGAAGATTGGGTTTGCTCTTTACCAGAGCAAACCATTTGACACCAGGATCCCTCATCAACGGGAAGGACGACAGAGATGATATGATCACTCTATCATTTCTAAGTAAACAGACCATGGCATAGGTCAGCAAAGCTCTCCAGCATTTAGACTTTTAAGGGTTGTAGCAACCACAGGTATGCAGAGGAGACCTGGAAAGTATTCTTTACTTATCCTCATTTTTGAAAGTGTTGCTTTTTCTGATTTATATGAACAATTTGGAGATGGGTATTGAAGGTAAAACCTGTAAACTTGCAGGTGATACTAACCTAGTAAGAATATTGAATTATGAGCATGATGCTGAGCAACTTCAGAGCGACATTGACAAGTTGGCCAAAGGGGCAGACACCTGGCAGAAGAATTTCAATGCAGAGAAACAAGAGGTAAAGCATTTTGGTAGATTAAACACAGAGAGACAATACAGACTCAATGGTACAACTTTGAGGGGTGTACAGGAGAAGAGGGATGATTCACGAGTATGTTTATCTGAAGGTGGCCAGGCAAGCTGAAACAGTTGTTAAGTGGATTCATAGGATCCTTGGATTTACAAATTGAGGCACAGTGTACAAAAGCAAGAAGGTGATGCTACACCTCTACAAATTATTGGTCAGACCACATTTGGACTATTGGATTCAGTTCTGGGCACTTTATATAAGGAATGGTATTAAAGCCCTGGAGAAAATTCGAAAGAGAATTACTAGAATGATAGCAGGAACGAAGGATTTTAGATACAAGGAAAGAGTAGAGAGATTGGACTTATTCTTCTTGGAGCAGAGAAGATTACAGGTGACCTTATTCTGGTGCTCAAATTGAAGAACAATTTTGACAGAGTAAAGAAGAGTATTCTGCTTCCATTAGTTAGTATGTATAAGTCGGAGTCACAATTTCAAGATTGTCAGCAAGCGAGCTAGGAGTAAGATGAAGAGAAACTTCTTTATTCAAAGAGTTGTCAAGATTTGCAATGCACTGCCTGGGAGAGTGGTGGAGGCGGATTCCATCGGAAGTTTCAAAAGAAAGTTGGATATATATTTGAAAGTGAAGAAGTTAGAGGGCAACAGAGATAGGGCTGGAGAGTGAGACTAGCTGTGCAGCTCTTTCTGTAGCCAGAACAGCCAGAACATGGGTCAACTACCCTTCTTCCGTGCTGTAAAATTCTATGATTCTAGTTACCTTTTAGACAATGATGACGCTCTCAGAGATAAAGTGTTTTGAACAGCAGCCTCTCAAATGCGTAATCTGGTCAAAGCCGCACAAGCTGCCAGCATCCACCCCCTCCCAAGCCCCTGAAGAAGTACTTCATATTGTGTACTTCCCTCAGTTGCCGTGGCAAGTTTCTGACCAATCAGCTCTGTGGCTGCAAGATCCGGGAATCAAAGCTGAAGCAGCTTACATTCTTAACAGCTCTCAACAAGCTCTTACTGACTTTCCCAACTGATCCCACTCACTTTACCGAACTAGCTTAAAGATTGAAGAGATCAGGATCAGGTTGGGATACTAACACCGAAGGTCCATTTCTGAGCTTTTATCACCTACCTGCAACGGCCTGGGAAAATTCTGTTCCCAATCCCGCAATTCAAAAGTTTCAGTGGAGGTCAAACAATGATGAAAAACCTAAATTTGCATCTGTCAACAGCCTCCTGCCAGACAGGTGTTGCTTGTTTATTTGCTAATCGGAAATGCACAGCATAGAAGGCAGACTTTGGGTGTTGAAGGGGGTCCCACATCCCCTCCTCAGTTTTCAAGTAATGGGCAATTGTTCTCAGTGATCTGCAAGTTTCTCAAAGGTCAACACTTGGAGTAAAGTTTTGTTTTCCTGTAATATTCTGATTAAAACTTGTCTGCTTGCTAAAGGTAATTTGGCTGATGCTGCTAAAGTTCATTGTTGCAGCCGGATGATTAAATGTTCAGGGCCATGGTAATCCTGACAGCCATGCTATTCCTGTGATGGAAGTTTGCTGGAGGTCAGATTTCTGGGAGATTGTATAATTCAGTCACATGCTCCCTTGCAAAAAGAAACAAGCAAAGTCAGTTTTGATGTGAGATTCCTGGGTAGATGTGACTCTGTTGCTTAACGTGACTTTGACGCTAAATGCAACTATGAATAAATTACCCCTAAAGATTTGCCATGCAACCCTCCTTTTACGTTCTTATGCCTACACATAAAGCAAAGAAAGATTCCTTAATTGCCTCGCTACCTATTTTGTAAATGAGAATTACTACAGGCAAATATCTGTCAACCCAGAACACTGGTGAATCATTTAAAAATATAGAAACTAATACTGAAACATTGGCACAAGTTTGAAGTCTGTTTATAATAATCTAAACCTTTCTAAATCCATTCCCTTGGTACAATAAAAAGGTTGTTCTTTAGTTCTAGTCATTAATGGCCTTAAAATAGTAAATGTGTAGTAATTAGAACAAATGTCAAGTGGATCCATTGACAAAGAGATCCTTCATTGGGGTTGTTAACCTGGGCCAATCAGGGAACCCTGGCTGACAGATATAAACAGGAAATTCAGAGAGTCTCCTCATTCTAGAGACTGGCTCTGAGCTGGCTGGTCAGAGCCCATTTACTGTGCATATGTAAATAAAGGGTGGCTTCGTGACAAGATACCAGTTTCCTTGCAGTTATTTCAGAATGTAATAAGGGAAGGCTCCTCACCATTTTTGCTGGTGATATCTGAATGCATCAGAAGTTTCATGGAAGATTATGAAGGTTCCAGGTGGCTACCTACAAACTTGGTTGTGTCTTTAATGTGCTTTCTGCATTGTAGCCTGGAGTGTGGCATATCTTGCTGTCACTGATTTCATTCCTGGGCCATCTCCAGCCTTGATGGTTCTCTTTCCCTTTTACTGGGGAGAGTATTCCTCTCCAAGTGCTCGCTGAATGTGATACCTAATTAAAACAGGGTTCAGCGCTTGACCATCCTGTATCCCTACTGAGAGCTTACCTTTTCTCTATTGGAAGTCTAATCTACTAATTCCATCTATAAACTAGCCTATTAAATGCTTTAGTTGAAATTACTTTTTATGTATCTGCACAACACTCACGAACATATAATCTTTGACATACCCTGTCACGTAATAATAAGCTGACTGCATTGAAATGTTTTGTACTGACAAAT
The DNA here is from genome assembly GCF_021869965.1 of Rhincodon typus. Taxonomy (NCBI): domain Eukaryota; kingdom Metazoa; phylum Chordata; class Chondrichthyes; order Orectolobiformes; family Rhincodontidae; genus Rhincodon; species Rhincodon typus. The sequence goes on along the minus strand of NC_063350.1, from coordinate 43,119,012 downwards.
CGAAATGTCTTTTATATCTCGTATCTAGTATCATTGTTCCCTCCTCTGAATGCTCCTCAACATCGACTTTAATAGTTGCAATTTTTTGCTACCCGCCCTTGTGGCATAGGAGTGTTGGGATGTGTGGGTGCATAAAGCGATATATGAAAGCAGAAAAGCAAGTGATTGAATGTAATCCTTGAAAATTTCCCTCAATTCCGGAAAGGTTGCAGTGGATTGGAAAACAGCACATGTAGCAGTACCATTCAATAAGGAGGAAGACAGAAAACAGGGAACTATAGGCTAATTAGTTATTATATTCTTTTATGGGATGTGGAAATTGCTGGCAAAACTAGCATTTGTTGCACATCCCTAATTCCTTCAATTAAGTGGCTTGTTAGGCCATTCAGAGGAGCATCGGAGTTTAAATGTTGGTGAGACAGAGAGCAGGTATGTGATTTTCTAGTTTTATTTCACCTCACATTCCACCAACTCCCACCAGCACTGATTACTTGTTTTCTATATTCTGTAAGATTTCACCCAATTACCCCCAATTAACATATAACTGACATGCGATCCTTAGCTCCATTTGGCTTTAGGCATTCCTGTCAGGCCTGAGTAGATAAGAGCAGAGTCTCCTTTGCTCCTTTAAATGAAAGAATAAATACAGTAGTATTGAAAAAAGAAACAGAATTATAAAATAACAACACACTTTAGTCCCACTTTTTTTTAATCGTGTACATTGGAGTTCCAAGTGTTTGGGGTGCAGGAAAGCAAAGGACCTCAAGACAAGAAGTTAGCAACTTGAGTTCAATTTGGGTATTTCTACTGAACTGTCTTGAACATATTAAAAAATATATAGACTTTAATGTAGATTAAGTAGTGTGCAATACATAAGAGATAAGATAAGATCTGTGGTGTATATTTAATATTTTTTAAACAAGACTATGTAATATAAAGTGAGGAATATAAAGATAAGTCAAGGCAGACCAGCTCAACCAGGTGGAATGCGTCTCTCGTGGAATGTGGACAGTGAGAAGCACATCCAGTATCCAGGATGTCCAGTCTCTCCAGCCACAACTATTTGAGATCTTATTCAGAGAGCCTTGTTCACATTTTAAATAATCTAGTCCAACAACTGTAAACAGCCATTGTCTAATACTGTACAATTGAGAGATTCTGCTACCAATACATTCCTCACTGGACAGAAACATTTTGGGAGCAATCATATGCTCCCTTTCTGATCTGTATCCCCATCCACTTCCTTGAAATCTGACATTTTATGTTAAGTTTTGAATACGCTATTACACCATTTGGGATAATTTCCAGTGTAATACCACTTTGAATCATACCTGAATTGTCTACATTCTGGGCATGTACAGGGTTTAATCTTTCTTGTAAGTCACAAATTCTCTTAGCTTCTCAAAATTGTTGAAGTCATTCTTATACTCATTTCCCTTAATTAAAATTCTTCTTTCATACTGCCATCTGTGATCTTCAACTAGAGGGTGTCCCCAGCCTGTTAATATTGTGTCCTCCATTTTCTGTCAAATGGTTGAATGCCCATTTGTGCCATGAATGCTTCTGGAAAGGAATATTTTCCAAGAAACCTTTTTTTTGATGCTTACGATATTTGGTCTAGCAATGTGTGCTCACCTGCAAAGCTAACTCTCATCAAAAATAAGTGTTTTTAATTCCATATGTTGTGCTATAAACCAAGGGTTGACCCCATCCCCCTTTGTGAACTAAAACCAAAGCACCCATATCTTTTAAACGCCTCGCCATTTAAAAAGGAGTGTGAAAAGTGGTGTAACCTGCCTTTCAGAAACTTCTAGTAATTAAATAAAATAAATCCCTAACACTCACTTTACAAGTAACAATTTATTTATCTAACTCTAACAGTGAAAAAAATTAATTAAACCATTAACAAATGATAAATCTCTTCTAACTATTAATAATTCCCAAATCAAATAAGATTCTAATGGTATGCTGTTCCAATAAATATAAGATTCACTTATATAAAGTAAAAAAAAATAAAATTTAGTCTCTCAAAATTGCAGTCAGGTTAGTGTCTTCTGAAATGTTCAGTGCCTTCTTCATCAAATGTTCTGTCAGGAACACCTTCTCTGTCGATTTTTCTGTCAGGAATATTAACTAGCTGTGCTGTAGGTACCTTTATTCTTTAGATGGTGCTTCCTCTAAGAGTTAGAGAAGGTTGTGAAAGCCAACGATTGTCTCTTGAGAGCTGAGAGCTGTTAACCCTGGTAGATGGCAGTTAGCTCTGCTGTTTTTGTCCAGCTGCTCTCTTCTTTTATACCCTTGGTAACATATAAATTTCTTACACTAGGATTAGTCCTATGTTGTCAGAACCATCAGATTTAAATTTAATTGGTTTTTGGTATCTAAGTGCCTGGTTCAAATCAATTGGCTAAATTCAAAAACTTTTTGCTGTGGTAAAAAAGCTGCTGCTTGGCCAGTTAACTGTATGGCCTTTTGATACAAATGTTTCAATTCAAGTGCTCTCTGTGCACTTGCAAACTTTCAAGCTGCTGCTCACAGACATCCTTTTTAAATTTCTAAGCATAGAAAAAGCACATCATCCTTTAAAGGTATTAAAAAAATGTTTTCTCCCCTAGCATTTTACAAACACCAAATTCTAACTTCCTGCCTTCCAATCCCCAAATACTCTCCCCAACTTCGCAACACCTCCCCTCTTAAGAAAAAAAATGAACCATCATTATGAAAAGATGACTTCTTTTTCTTCTTTTAAAAACTTAACTCCATTATATTCCTACACCTATATCTCATTAATCCACAGTTACACATTTCATTATAATTCTATATGCATACAACATTGAACACTTCAGTTTCTATCTTACAAAAACAATTTTCTTTTAAACTTGCAATAAAGCATCCAAGATAATTTTTTCACGACCCGCACCATATACAATATGCAAATTCAATGCTTGTAGCATAAGACTCCAATGAAATAATCTGGTTTTCTTGTCTTTAAATCATTCCAGAAAAGTCAAAGTATTGTGATCAGTATACACACTCTTCTCTAATGCATCGTTTGCAACATAAATATTAAAATGTTGTAAGGCCATTGCCAAACCCAACAACTCATTTTCAATGGTTGAATTTTTCTTTCTGGTGGATATTGAGTTTTTTTTAAAAAAATAACCAATTGGCCTTTCAATTCCACAATCACCCTCCTGTAACAAAACAGCTCCAACACCTACGTCACTTGTATCTATGGCAACTTTGAAGATTTTCAAACAATTTAGCAGTGCATTGGTTAAGACTGCTTTTAAGTTCTGAAAGGCCTCCTGGCATTGTTCTGCCCTCCGAAATGTTGTGTTCTTTTTTAACAAATCCATCAACAGTGCCACTGCTCTACTAACGTTTGGTATAAATTTCCTGTAGAATCTGCTCAATCCTAAAAGTTGTAGCACTTCCTTCTCTGAGGATGGTCTTGGAAATTCCTTGGTGGATTTTGTCTTCACATTCCTTGGTGTCATACGTCCATGTCCGATGTTGTGCCCTAAGAATGTCACTTCTCCCTTCGCAAATTCTGTTTTTTCCAAGTTTGTGACCAACTTTGCCTCCCGTAGTGTCTCAAAGAGCTCTGCCAAATGGTCCAATTGATCTTTCCACAGTGGCGATAGATCACTAAGTCATTGATGTAGATGGCACATTTAGTCAATGCTGCAACAACTCTGTTCATAAGTCTTTGAAAAGTGGCTGGTGCATTTTTCATTCCAAAGGGCATGGATTTAAAATGATACAGCCCATTTGAGGTTACAAAAGCAGAAGTCTCTTTCGGCCTCTCCGAGAAAGGTACTTGCCATAACTGCAAAGTAAGTCCAACTTTGTGATGTAAGTGGCTTGCCCTACTTTTTACACACAGTCCTCCAGCCTTGGAACTGGGTATGTTTCAGATTTGGTCACAGCGTTGACCTTCCGATAATCTGCACAGAATTGTTGAGTACCATCAGGTTTGAGAACCAACATGATCAGCGAACTCCACTCTCTTTGATTCATCTCTATGATATCTTTTTGGAGTATTGCTTTCACTCCTTCTAAACCTGTGTTACTTTGAGAGGACTAAGCCTGTAGGAGTTGTTTTATCGTAACAACATTCCCTACATCAACCTCATGTACTATGGTAACCAAAACCAGAAGTTGGTGGAAAAGCTCAGCAGGTCTGGCAGCATCTGTAAAGAAAAAATCAGAGTTAACGTTTCAGGTCTGGTGGCCCTTCCTCAGAACGTTTCGGACACAAAACGTTAACTCTGATTTTTTTCTTCACAGATGCTGCCAGATCCACTGAGCTTTTCCTGCAACTTCTGTTTTTTGTTCCTGATTTACAGCATCCGCAGTTCTTTCAGTTTTTATCATGTACTATGGTTTAAATCCTCGCCATTCCATTTCTACATGGGTTCACCTTGCACTGTAACAAGTCTTTCAATTCAGTTCCCTGATAGCTCACTACCCTATCCCATTCCTTAAGGACGCCTCATTATTCAGTTTATTCTGAGGCACATCAAAATCCCAATCATCTGGATTTGATTCCTCACTCTGAGTGACAGTAACTAATACTTGTTTCTCTTTATCCCTTTCTCTGTCATAGTAAGGTTTCAGCATGGTCACATGACATACCTGACTTTTTTTTCCTAGCTGGCAACTTTACCAGATAATTCACCTGACTTAACTTCTCAATCTGATAGGGACCACTAAACATCACTTTGAAGGAATCTCCTACCATTGGTAACAGCACCAATTCTTCATCCCCACGGGCAAACAGACAAATTTTAGATTTTTTATCTGCTTCTCGCTTCATTAAGTACTGTGCCACCTTCAAATGTTGTCTAGCTAATTCATCTACTGTTTTAATCTTTCTCTCACCTCAGATACATAACTCAATTGTGAGATCACTGACTTCCGACCTATTAATTTTTCCTTAAGTAATTTTGAAGGCCCTTTTACTTCACATTCGAATATCAATTCAAATAGAGAAAACTGAGTCGATTCATTTGGAGCATCTCTAATAGCAAACAAAACAAATGGGATACCTTACAGTTATTTGTGTAATCCTGGCCCTCAGCATTGTCTTTAGGGTCTGATGCCACCTTTCCACTTCTGCCTGGGATTCAGGATGGTACGCACTTGATTTAAAGTGTTGGATGCCTAAACTATCAATGACCTCCTTAAATAATCTGGCAATAAAATTGGACTTTTGGTCTAACTGAATCTCCCTGGTAGTTCATAATGGGCAAAGAAAGCAAGCAACTACTCCACAACCTGTTTTGCCTTGACATTCTGTAATGGAATTGCCTCTGGAAACCTGGTAGACCATCCATTATGATTAGCAAATACTGGTTCCCACTTTTGGTTTTAGGGAGGGGGCCTACACAATTGATTATAACCCGCATTGAAGGTTATTCAACTGCGGGAATTGGCATCAAAAGCACTAGTTTTATTACTGAATGTGGCTTTCCTACCATTTAACGTGTATACAGGTACAGCAAAATTCAACCACATCTTTAAGTAATTCAGGCCAATAGAAATGTTTCTGTACCTTAGCCTGAGTCTTCCTCACTCCTAAATGACCTCTTACAGGTAATTTATGTGCTACCCACAATACTTCCTATCTGTATTCTATCAGCAACACAATCTGGTGAACATCCACCCACTTCCCATCTGCACTAACCTGTCACAGTCTCTAATTCTGCCTTAAGATTTTATCCTTAAGGTAATAGCATTCCGGAATACATTCTAATTCCTTTTCCTTTGTGAAATAAATCCTTTATCATCTCATCTTTTTGTTGTAACACCATTAACCTTTTACAATTAAACACCTCTCCTTGATCTGTTTGAGTTTTTCTTTTTACCACCTCATCAGAGTGTCAACTAACTGGACCTCAATTCCTTCATCTTTCTCTTTTGATTTCCCTTCTTGTTTTAACTTATGGCTGTGGGATCTTGTCACTACACAGTCTGGAAAAATTCCAGGGTATTTTCCTTTTAACTCCTCAGTTCCCTGGTCTTCTTTTGATATCTCCACTACAATGGTTATCACTCCCACGTGTGATCCAACTTTGTCGTTTCCAAGAATAAACTGTATTCCTGGAACAGCCAATTTTTCCATCACCTCCGCTATCACTTCACCAGTCTTGATTGAACTTTCTAGCCTTATCTTACACAGCGAACATAACTCCCTCTTCATTTATTCCACAGATTACCACTCTCGCAGGCGATATTTCAGAAGGAGCGCAAATATTTTATTTTCTTACTATTAGAGACTGATTAACTCCCGTACCTCTCAATATTTTAACTTGTTTACCTACTCCCCTTGAGTAAACCTTATCCACACAGGTGAAGTCTTCGAAAAGCTTGGGAGCTATCTTACTAACGAGCCCTTGACTAGGCTGTGCACGGTCCTGCAGCTCCTCCATTTCCCTTGGTATTCCCCTCACTACCTCAACTAATTCCACTGTTTTGGCCTCTTTTACCACATCCTTTTTCCCAGTGCCTTTCTTGAAACACGAGCACTGTGACTTTGTGTGTCCCACCTTATAACAGTGGAAACACCTGAGATCTTTCACCTCTTTTCCACCCTCTTGGCTTTCTTTTCTCACATGTGGTAAACTGTTCCCAGTGTGATCTAATTTTTGCTTTTCATTGAAGGATTTCCCTCTTTCCCAATTTCTATCCCTCATGGAATGAAATTACTGTCAGAAGCTAGATTTCAATTTATGCACTAATGCATATTCATCCACCATCTCTGCAGCTCTTCTCGCTGTTTTAACTTCTGTTCCTCAACATGAGTTCTTATCACTTTTGGAAGTGAGTTTTTAAACTTCTCCAGCAGAATAATATCTCTGAATCTCATATGTCTTTTCTATCTTTAATGCTCTCAACCATCGAAGTTGCTCTGTTTAATTCTTTCAAACTCAATACAAGTCTGACTTGGTTCCTTTCTTACATTTCTGAACCGTTGTCTATATGCTTCTGGTATCAATTCATAGACACTCAAAATAGCCTGTTTCACTTCTTCATATTCTCCTCACACCTCTTCTGTCAGCACTGCAAACACCTCACTAGCCCTGCCTACCAACTTGATCTGAATCAACATTATCCACATAGTCTCTGGCGAGTTCATTTGTTTAGCCCATTTCTCAAAGGAAATGAAAAAGGCTTCTACATCTTTTTCATCAAATGTTGGTAATGTTTTGACATTTTTTATATATTCCTACCAGGCATTTGGCTATGATGGGTTTGTTCATCATCACTGTCCTGCTCACTAAGCCTACCTTCTACTTTCATCTCAATTCTTTTAAATTGCCTTTCTTTTCTAATTGTCAACTTTCAAAGCTAAAACTCTCTCTTTTTCTTTTTGGTCAGGTAGGAAACTCCTTTCCCTTTCTTTATCTTCTAATTTCAATAGTCTAATTGTAATTTATTTTTGTTCTGAATCTACTGCACTTGACTATTTTTTCTGATATACCTAAATGCTTGGCTAACTCCGTTACAATTACAGCTTTCTTCTTATCCCTAGTTATACGCAATTCTAGCTGTCTGCTAATGCTAGAAGTATATCCTTTTTCTGTCTTTCTAAACTTTCTTGGAAAACTTGGGAAGCATCTTTGACCCCCAGAACTTCTTTAGCAATGTTAAGTGCCATTTCCCCATTTTTGACTTAACCAGCAACAAGCAACCGCAGTTAAACAGATTATCCACTTGTCACTTAAGTTTTATTTAAACATCTAGGACACTCATCCTCAAGTCTGTTTGAATCTGCTGGGACCTTTCGTACTCTAAATCTGTTCAAATCCGTCCAAATCTATTCAGATCAGTTCAAATTTGTTCAGATCAGTTCAGATCCATTGAAATCTATTTGAATCCATTCAAATCTCGGATGCCCTTCTGATAACTAAAACTGAAACACCCAAAAAGGAACACCTCCCCCTATAATCTGTTAAAAAGGAGTGTGAAAATTGGTGTAACCTGCCTTTCAGCAACTTCTAGTGATTAATTAAAATAAATCTCTAACACTCACCTAACAATTAACAAGTAACAATTTACTTAGCTAACTCTAACAGTGAACAAATGAACTAAACCATTAACAAACCGAATAAATCCCTTATAACTACTAGCTATTCCAAAATAAGATTCAAATGGTATGCTGTTCCAATAAATACAAGACCCACCTATATAAAATAAATAAAAACCATAGAATTTAGTCTCTCAAAATTACTGGCAGGTTAGGTGTCTTCTGGAATGTTCTATGCCTTCTCTGTCAAATATTTTGTGAGGAACACCTTCTCCATTGACTCTTCTGTCAGGAATAGCAATGAGTTATGCTGTAGGTACCTGTGTTCATTAGATGGTGCTTTCTCTAAGATTTAGAGAAGATTGCGAGAGCTAGCAATTCTCTCTTGAGAGCTGAGAACTGTTAACACTGGTAGATGGCAGGTAGCTCTGCAATCTTTGTCCAGCTGTCCTCTTCTTTTATATCCTTGATCACATATCAATTTCTTACACTAGGGATTTGTCCAATCGAGTCAAAACCATCAGATTTATATTTAATTGGTTAATGGTATCTAAGTGCCTATTTCAAATTGATTGGCTAATTTCAAAAACTTGTTGTCATGGTTAAAAAAAAAAGCTGTTGCTTTGCCAGTTAATTGTATGGCATTTCAATATAAATGTTTCAACTTAGGTGCTCTTTGTGTAATTGCAAACTTTCAAGCTGCTGCTCATAGACAACCTTTATAAACCTCTAAGCATTCATCCTTTAAAGGAACCACACAATGGTTTCCCCCTAGCATTTTAAAAACACTTCATTCTAACTTCCTGCCTCCCAATCCCTAGGTGCTCTACACAACTTCACTACATTTGATACAATCT
>NC_063350.1:43053940-43109620 GCF_021869965.1 Rhincodon typus | reverse complement strand
ACCTTGTTGTCTCGGATTCTCCAGCATCTGCAGTTCCTACTATCTCTGATTCAATTTTAACCCCACTGTGAAGCCTCTTCTAAGGATGCCTAGCCTGAAGAAGTTACCCTCATCCCTCCGGACAAACCTCAGGGGATCTGTCTCCCACTGCAACTCTCTCCACCTATCCTCTCCTTTATCCATCTTCTATCCGCCTCGCCCTCTCTCCCTATTTATTTCAGAACCCCCTTCCCTTCCCCCATTTCTGATGAAGGGTCTAGGCCCGAAACGTCAGCCTTTCTGCTCCTATGATGCTGCTTAGCCTGCTGTGTTCATCCAGCTCTGCACCTTGTTGTGTCGGATTCTCCAGCATCTGCAGTTCCTACTATCTCTGGAAAGAGATATCATTAGGTTAAGTGAGTGGATGAAAAAATGCTGAATCGATTATAATGTGGGAAAATGTGAAGTTGCCTATTTAGTAAAGAAGATAGGAAAATAACAGAATGTTAATTAAATGAAGAGGGAGGTGTTTTGATTATTTTGGGTATCTTGGATATATGAATTACAGCCAGTTAACATGCAGACACAGCATGTAATTAAGAAGGCAAATTGAATGTTGGCCTTTATTGCTGAAGGGAATGCAACGTAGGAAAGTCTTGCTACACTTAACAATGAGGCCATAAATTGTAATAGCATGAGTAGGTCATTTAGCCCACTGAGTCTGCTCTGCTATTCAATAAGGCCATAGCTGATCTTGATAGTCCTAACCTTCACTTTCCTGTCTTTTCCCCAAAACTCTTGATTTCCTTGCTGATTAAAAGTCTGCCAATCTCAGCCTTGAGTATACTTAATGCTGCAGACTCAACAGCTCTCTGCAGGAAAAGAATTCTACACTTTCACTATCCAATGAGAGAAGAAATTCCTCCTCGTCTCTGTCTTAAATGTGCGACCCCTTACTATAAGATTATGCTGTCTGGTCCTAGCCTCACCCACAAGGACAAACTTGTATGGGTAATTGGAAAGACCATACCTGGAGAGCCGTGTGCAGTTTTGTGTCCTTACTTAAGGAGGACATGCGTAAAAGCAGTTCACAGAATGCTTACTCAGCTGATTTCTGGGATGAAAGATTTGTCTTCTGAGGAAAGGTTGAGCAGTTTAAACCTATACTCATTGAAGCACAGTGAGAAGTGATACTATGGTGACATGGAGCTGTCTGAGGGCATCTAGCAGGAAAAATGTTGGGAGGATATTTCAGAGGCAAACTAAATCAAGTGAGGATTAATTAAAAATTAGAAGATTTCCGTTTAAGATTGAGATGAAGAGGGAATATCTTCTCCCAGAAGGTCATTAATCTTTGGAATTCTTTTCCCCAGAGTGCAGCGCAGACTGGCTCATGATTATGTGCAAGGCCAAGTTGGAATAATGTTTGATTGATCAGAGATAGAACAAGGACAAAAGATGAGTTATGACCATGATCAGCTATGATCTATTGAATTTCTGAGCACATGCAATCAGCCAAATAGCCTCTTCATGCTGCTATTTTTTATGATCTATAGATTTCACTCTATATTCCAAGCATACTCTGAATCTCTTTGCTTCCGTTAATTGTTTTATCATGTTGTTATCATTTCTGCCACTCTATATTCTCCTGTCCTCTACCTAATCACGAGCTCTTTATTATGTTTTCCCCTTCACTTTTCCCTGGCTCTGTTCCTCAATGTATTCAAAAGGTACATTGCTCTGTCTAAAAACATTACTTGTGTCGATGTTGTAATTATTATAGGGATTGCTACTTCATGCTTCTAGCTGCATTGCAAGTTGTGTTTCATACTGTAAGTTCTTGTGGTTTATATTGTGAATGTGGTCGGTAACCTGCTTTCAAATGAGTTGGCCTCATTTCATAATATAAGGTTATTGCTCCAGCTCATGTTGTGTGACAGGCTAAATGTGAATTAAGCTTGTGAGTGCCCAAAGTGAAGGGTTGCTCTAAAGAAAAACAAGAGACTAATTGTTTTTTTGAGAGCCAATGATGAACATGAAAGTACACAGAGTAGCAACATAAAGGAAAGAAAACAGAGCTTCTCCTTCAGAATCTATTTTTAGTTAACATTGAGTCAAGAAGCACTGCATCGCTTCACTTAGCTCTCTGTAAAATACAATTTGTGCCCATAATCAACCTTATATGATTTCTTTCCTTCGTAAAATGTATGAATTCCAAGAGTGATTCCAATTCAAAATGGAAGGAAATGGCAAAGCAATTAGCCTAATGGAAGCTTTAGTCTCAGTGTCTGACAGGACAGAATACCAACGGTTCAATGCAATGAAGGTCCATCATTGCTTTATCAAACTTTGTGCTAAATAAGCACTAGACCTCTCCATCATTTCAATTTTCTATACTACATTCTGATCATTATCTCTATGGATCTGTAAGCTTTTTTTGAGGCATGTCATCCAGCTTTGGCATAAACATATATTTTAACACCTATAAATTAGCTGCTTGAAATATAAGGGATGTTTGATCTCATTCCGTCTGAACAAACATAGCCCTGCCGTGAATGGTATTTTTCGACTGGTATTGTCAAATACAACTGGGAACAAAGTTTCAAACAAAAATCAGACACGTAAGCTAAGAACTTGCACTGTGAGGTGCAACTTCCATAAACTCCAAATACCACAGGAGACAGTTGTTTTCTAAGAATGGAAAGGAGGTTTTAAAACTGAAAGATAATTCTTTTATTCCACCTTATTTTTCATTTGCATACAATTTCTCTATTTCCTTATTCTTTGCCAAAACTTTTGAATATCTGAAGCTGTTTCCCCTAAGTCTTGTGACTATGTGGCATTCTGGGATTGTACAGTTCAATAAATAGGCCATGGGTATTGAAGAAAAGTTAGAGAGAGCTTTGATCTCCATTTCTTATTTACAGCTAAATTAATTGGTCCTTTTGGTCTGGGTAATGGTGGAGGCCTGTGACCAGTGGTGTTCCACAAGGATCCATGGTGGGTCCACTTTGTCATTTATATAAATGATTTGGACATGAACATGGTTGGGAAGTTTACAGATGACACCAAAATGTCAGGTATAGTGGACAGTGAAGAAGCTTACCTCAGAGTACAATGGGATCTTAATCAGATGGACCAATGGGCTGAGGTTTGGCAGATGGAGTCTAATTTAGATAAATGTGAAGTGCTGCATTTTGGAAAGGTAAATCAGGACAGGACTTATACTTAATGATAAGGTCCTGGGCAGTGTTGGTGAACCAAGAGAGCTTGGAGTGCAGGTGAAGAAGGCATTTGGTACGCTTGGCTTTATTGGTCATAGGAGTTGGGAGGTCATGTTGTGGCTGTGCAGGACACTGGTTAGGCCACTTTTGGAATACTGCATTCAAATCTGGTCTCCCTGCTATAGGAAGGTTGTTGTTAAACTTGAAAGAGTTCGGAAAAGATTTACAAGGATGTTGTGAGAGTTGGACGGTTTGAGCTAGAGGGAGAGGCTTAATAGGCTGGGGCTATATTCCCTGGAGCTTCAATTAATATTCATTCGCAGAAATACTGGACATTCCACTTAATCAAAACACATTTACACCTACTCTAAACTATCAGGAAGCCAATTCCCCATAAAGGGGACAACAGAAACACAATAGATAACACAGATTTGTGAGGTGATAACGGAGAACACAGCATGTGTAACTGTTGATAACCGAAGAAGGGTCCAGACTTGAAACATCAGATACTGCTTGGCCTGCTGTGTTCATCCAGCTCTACACCTTGTTATCTCAGATTCTCCAGCATCAGCAGTTCCTACTATCTATGTATAACTGTTGGCCCTGATTTGGGTGAGAGAGACAGAGAGCCATGCCTGCAGCTACCAACAGAAGAGGGATCCCAGACAGCTACTTTCCCCGAGAACTATCTGCACAGCTATCTCCCTGAAACCTACTGACATTACACAACGTCTGTAAAAATGCACATGCAAATGACACTGATATGCTTTTCCTAACGTTAACACATAACAGGGCAACATTTACTTCAAATGGCAGAATTAAACAGCATGCACCGCAAAATAGATTCTGGAAATGGTCAGCTCTTTCCATTATTGTACAACACACATTACACTTCCATTTATCAGCAACCAACAAGTATACCAGCTGAAACATCAAAAGCCACATTTTGAGACTTCCTGAAAGGTTTCACATTCCAGACTTTGAAATTCTTTCAAGTGTTTCTTCTAGCCAGAGCTACCTCATATGTATACGCTGTTTTAGAACTTTCCCTCAAATTAACAGAAAAAAAATTGAAATTAAAAAGCATTCCCAGAATTAAACTAGGAGCATATTATAATAAATACATTTTTTTAAAAGAACTGTATATTTTAGTTTTTATTGTGCCTATCTATCTAAATTTCAGAATCTAGTTCTTATTTTGCCTGAGTTCCATTATTGCCTGATGAGATTGCGAGACGAGAGCGCAGAATCCAGGCAATTCCCTGCCCTACAAACTTGACAGGAAAAAGTGCACTGAAGGTTTGCATTTGGAAGGAAGGAAGAATTGCAAATAAAAATGCAAGTCATGGTAGGAAAAACTACAAAGTCTTTGGAGGCTGCTGATTGCACAGATGGGTTGTGTGGCAGCCCTGTTGGGGTCGACCAGCACTTTATAAAAGCTGTGAAAAATATCAATAGAACAGACCTTATACTCCACACAATTCCCCATGCCATGTCTATGCCAAACCCATGTAGCCTTTCATGTCCTTTATGCCAACACGTACCCTTCTACCCCCATGTCCCTTTACAGCCCCTGTGTCAATTTATTGCCAATTCCTTTACACACCACCCTTTGCTATTAAACCTTTCCTGTAAATTCACCCATGTTTCCCCATGGCCATACCTCAGGACCACATTCTGAGATTAAGCAATTTAAGTATCTATTGATGAATTTGCTTTCTTTAAAAATATCTATCATTGATGAAACACCACCATTGACCTTTAACATGATTTAATCCCTGATAAAAACAAGCATTCAAGTTCATAGTCCCATTTCAAAGCATTTAAAAGCACTTGGAGCTATCAGTCACATTTTGAACAGACAGCTACCCAACCGTGATAACGAAATGTTGTAAAATCAGCCATGCAGTACAAATCCTGTTATAATAACTGCCAGGAAGCTAATAATAATCCTGCCATAATAGCTGCCTGTCAACAGGCAGAGTGAAATAGAAAAAGCACTGCAAGTTTTTTTCACATTTTTAAGGGACAGGAGATGCAAATAACAATAGTTTGAGAATTGTCTCTCGACAGTTCCAATGATCTTGATAGGTTCAATAACATTATGTACATTTTACACAAATTCATATCCAGCTTTAAGAAACTCAAAGGGCACCTTATGACTCCCAAAGATGCCTTGAATTCTTTCAAAAGGGGATCCTGTCACTATGTCCAAAAGGTTATCTTACATCTCCAAGAAGGAATCCTACCACCTCAAAGAGATCCGGCAACTTTAGGCATTCTCCTTCCAGATCTAAAGTGCACAAGTCATGTTTTGGATATTCCACAAATCAGACTTAACTCAGGCAGCTGCATCTTTAAACGCAGAAATGGGAATGGTCAGTTTCAATGCAGGGACTATCTCAAATGGTCCGCCATCATTTCCACTAATAAGAGAGCAGGCCCCTCCATCTGGATGAAAATTCAGATCTTTGATTCTATATAAAGTGTTAAATGTAGTCATGTGTTGACTCTCAACTTTACAGAGTGGGTGAGATGTAAAATTCCTTTTACCTACCTCCAATAATTAACTTCAACTTCACAAAAATTTTATTTCACTCCTCCAAAGCTCCATTTCTAGCTCTCAGAGCAACTGGCTTTCTAAGTTCTCCGAGAGAAGTTTGATAATTTATGTTGGGAGCCACATTGACCAGGAGTGGGATTATGGTTTCCTGAATCTGTTTCATGCAGGGTGAACCATTCACCCTATATAGTCTATTTGAAACTCAGGTTTTGGAGATGAAAGTACAGTATATAACACCACACTTTGGTCTTTAAACTGAAGGTAAGATTTTGCCCTAGGGCAGTTTCACTGCCAGGAAAGCAGCAAGTCAGGACTCCTGTTTGATTTGCCTATTCTGCTGTAACACAAGTCCATATTGTACAAAATAGGGCTCTGTCTTAAAGATAGAATAATTCAATCATTTGGACACTTCTTATAATATGTTAAGGAGAATGAGGTAGGGAAGGGTCATTTAAAGAAAACAGATATTTCTAAAAGATGCTCTAGCTGCATGCAAGGTCTCAATACTCGAGCTTCTCCCCCCTACATAATCAGCAGTTGAATTTCCATTGCTATCCCGCGATGTCTCAATAGGGAAAGGCAGAGAAGATGAGAAACAATGAAATCACATGTTTCCCCTGTCTTAGCACATTTCTGCCAATTAGATGTGACAAGGTGAGCAAAGTCGAGACAGTTGGATCCTTGTCAGAGGACGATTCCAAATGAATGGACAAGGAATGGACGTCCAGTAGTGGAGCTCCCTGTTCCATTTTCTAGCACAATGCCATCTGATTTCAGGTAGTTTATCAAAGAAAACAAAAACAACAGAAGTGTATGAGGTGGTAATAATTGGAATGGAGTTATTCAAGTAGTTCTAGAATACCTTCCAAAGTGTCGCCAATTATGCATAATTATAGACAACAAGGTGCAGAGCTGGATGAACACAGCAGGCCAAGCAGCATCATAGGAGCAGAAAGGCTGACGTTTCGGGCCTAGACCCTTCATCAGAAATGCATAATTATATGCTGATAGTTATTGTGTAAACATTATTATATAGAATACATTCCACATACACTATATACCCATTAACCATCAGTGTTTCATTAAGGGGTTCTTTCCTGAATGTTAATTAATTACAATAAGATAACACTTTATTTTCAATGATATGAATTATCACCCCCCTATGCTATGGATGCATTATTAATAATTGTACTGTAAATATATGAATTTTGTTGGAAGTGTTATAATCAGGTTGTTCTGACCAGATTTCCTTGTGCAAGTATCCTGCTGCTAGTTTCTCTAATAAATCATCACTGAATCTTTAATAAAACATCACCTAAAGGTTAGTGACTGCTTAAACCATACAATTTTGGAAAATCTAGCTGTTTAATACCTTTTGTTTTATATGAGAGGTCACTTGGCCTTCTGATGAAATATGGCTACTCTCACAATGTGCACATTGTGATCCCTGGCCATGCAGACTTATCTGTTCCACTGGGGAGGAGATCTTGTCCCAGGGGCCTGGAGCTATTAGCATCATCCTGCCAGAAAGGTTTGAGCCTTCGGGGGTACTCTTTCTTTTTGAGAAGGTTGATATTGTGCCTTTAGACTGTTGGCCAGTGTTGGAAAGGGTTAAAGCATAAATGGAGAGACTGTGAGTTCCTCAAGCTGAACGAGTGATGTGCTGATTGACCTGCTGTGTTCATCCAGCTCTACACCTTGTTATCTCTCGAGTGAATGTGCTAACAGTCACTTACAAAACGGCTATTATGTAGACCAATGAAGGAAAAGGGAAGCAGTTCTAGTACCCGATTGGAGGATCGGCACTTCGCAACATTATGTGGACATCTCTAGTTGGATGAAACCAAAGATGATTCAGGGATAAAATCCTTTAAGGGATCTGAGCCCTCTATTGTAATTCCTGGAGAGAAACAATGCATAAGCAACCCCTCAGGGTGGGGGGGAAAGAGTACAAAGGAATTGTATAGCCTGGCCAGTTTAGCATTCCTGTGTAATAGGTTTGAGTTAAGGTGCAGCATTGAATTAGCACAAGGGTGACTAGTGTGGTTTCTTTTAACTGTTTACAATTTCTACTTGGGAATATTTTGATATTTGGATGCTTTAATACTTGATATTTTGATATGAGACTTTTGAGAAGAAAAGAGTGAATTGGTTAAGTTACGGATTACTTTGTGCCTTCTTAACTCACTTTCATTGAATTTACCTGTTGTCTCAGACAGATACAGCAATCAGATTCTGTTTCTTTTGGTTCCCAGAAAACACATTCCTAAGTCCGTGGTTTTGTTTTAAGAGGTTGTTTACCATTCAGTTGGAGTGCAGCCTGGCTAATGTTGTGCCTTTATTTAAGAAAGGCTGCAAGGAGAAGCCTGGGAACTGTAGAACAATGAGACTGACATCAGTGGTAGATAAATTGTTGGAGGGGTTTCTAAGACCCTGAATTTACATGCAATTGGAGAACCAAGGACTGATTAGGGACAGTCATCACAAGTTTGTGCATGGAAAATTGTGTCTCTCAAACCTGATTGAGTTTTTTGAAGATGTGACCAAGAAAATAGATAAGGGCAGAGCGGTAGACATTGTCTAAATGGATTTTACCAAGGTCTTTGACAAGGTTCTGCATGGTTGACTGGTTAGTAAAGTTAGCTCACATGGGATTCAGAGGCAGTTTGCCAATTTTATACAAAATTGGCCCCACAGTAGGAAACAGTGGTGGTACAGGATTGTAGTTCAGACTGGAGGACTGTGACCAGCAGTGTGCTACAAGGATCAGTGCTGGGTCCACTGATTTTAGTTTTTTACTTTTTTTTTTGTCACTTCTATATTCATATCCAAATCATTTATGAGGCATGGTTAGTAAACTTGCAGATGACACTGAAATAGGTGGTGTACTGGACAGTGAAGAAGATTATCTCAGAATACAATAGGACCTTGATCAAATGGGCCAATGGGCCTAGGTGTGGCAGATGGGACTTCATTTGAATAAACGTGAGGTGTTGCATTTTGCTAAGATGAACAAGGGCAGGTCCTGGGGAGTGTTGTAGAACAGAGGGATCTGGGGGTTCAGATACACGGTTCATTGAAAGTTGTGACAGAGGTAGACAAAATTGTAAATCAGATATTTGGGATGTTTGCCTTCACTGCTCCAACCATTGAGTATAGGAGTTGGGACATTGTTTTGATTGTACAGCACATTAGTGAGGACGTTTTGAGGCAGTCTGTTGACAATCCAACCAGAGAGGAGGCCATATTAGACTTGGCCCTAGGGAATGAGCCAGGACAGGTGATTGATATTTCAGTAGGAGACCCTTTCAGGCTTAGTGACCATAACTCCATAAGATTTAGAGTAGTCATGGAAAAGGACACAAGTGGCCCTCGGGTGAGGGTGCTTAATTGGGCAAGAGCCAATTACACCAAAATTAGACAGGAACTGAAGAATGTGGATTGGAAGTAGTTATTTGAGGGCAAATCTACCTCTGGCATGCAAAAGGCTTTTAAAGACCAGTTGACTAAAGTGCAGGACATGCATGTCCCTGAAAAACTACAGGTTAGGAATGGCAGGATACAGGAACAATGAATGACAAGGAAAACTGTAAGGTTAGTCAAAAGAAAAAGGGAAGCATACAACAAGTCTAGTCAGCTACAAACTGACGAAGTCCTGGAGGAGTAGAAAGAAATTAGGGAGGAACTTAAATGCACTTAGGAAAGTAAAAAAGGGCCATGAAATGTCTTTAGCAAACAGGGTCAAGGAGAATCCCAAGGATTTTTATGCATATGTTAGGAGAAAGAGGGTAACATGGGAAAGAGTAGGCCCAATCAAGGACGAATGAGGGAAGTTGTATGTCGAACACAGGAAGTGAGGGCGATCCTAAATGAGTACTTTATATCGGTTTTCACCAAGGAGTAGGACATAACTAATGTTGAGGTCAGGGATGAGTGTGTGAATGCTCTAGAGAATGTCAATATATTGAAAGAGGGTGTTTTGGGAATCCTAAATTGCAATAAGATAGACAAATCCCAAGGACCAGTTGGACTATACCCCAGATTACTCAGAGGCATGGGAGGAAATAACTGGGGCATTGGCAGATATCATCACATCCTTGTTGACCACAGATGAAGTTCCAGAGGACTAGAGATTAGCAAAAGTTGTTCCCTTGTTTAAGAAAGGAAGCAGGGATAATCCAGGAAACTATAGGCTGGTGAACTTGACGTGGTGGGGAAGTTCTTGGAGGAAATACTGAGGGACAAGATATATGTGCATTTGGAGGAAAATGGGCTAGTTAGTGACAGGCAGTATGGTTTTGCCTAGGGAAGGTCATGCCTCACCAACTTGATTGAATTTTTTGAAGAGGTAACGAGGATAATTGATGAGGGAAGGGCTGTGGATGTAGTTTATATGGAATTTGGTAAGGTATTTGATAAAGTCCGACATGGCAGGTTCGTACAAAAACTGAAATTACGAGGGATTTGGGGTGGCCTTGTTGGATGGATAGAAAAATGGCTTGGTCACAGAAGACAGAGGGTAGTGGTGGAAGGATACTTTTCAGAATGGAGACCAGTAACTAGTGGTGTCCTACAGGGGTCAATCTTAAGTCCTTTGTTGTTTGTAGTATATATGAATGATCTGGAGGAAAATGTGGGTGGCCTGATTAGCAAGTTTGCTGATGACACGAAGATTGGTGGAGGTGCAGATAGTGCCAACGATTGTGAAAGTATACAACAGGTTATGGATAGATGGGCGACTTGGGCACAGAAGTGGCAGATGGAGTTTAATCCAGACAAATTTGAAGTGATGCATTTTGGAGGATCATCAGCATGTTGCCTAGTCTCCAGGGCATTGAGTACGAGGAGAGGTTAAAAAGACTAGGATTCTTTTTACTGTAAAGACGGCGGTTGACAGGAGACCTGATAGAGGTCCACAAAATTATGGGAGGCACAGATAGGGTGGATAGTCAGAGGCTTTTTCCCAGGGTTGAAGTTTCAATTACAATGGGGCATCGGTTCAAGGTCAGATGGGGAAAGTTTAAGGGAGATGTGCGAGGGAAGTTTTTCAGAGTGGTAGCAGCCTAGAATGCACTTCCGGTGGAGGTGGGTACATTGAAGACATTTAAGAGGCACCTAGATGAGTGCATGAATAGGGAGGGAATAGAGGGATATGGATCAAAAAGTGGCAGGTTTGTTTTTAGATTAATTAGGGCATGATGGTTGGCACAGGCTTGGAGGGCCGAAGGGCCTGTTCCTGTACTGTACTTTTTTGTTTGTTCATTCGTTTGTAATGTGAATCAGGAGGTGCAAATGGAACTGTCTATCAAACTCATCGTACAAAAGTATAAAATGCTGTACACACTGCATTGTCCTGTGGTGGTGTACTATTGGAAGGAAATGACTTCCCTTGGAAGATACTATCTTTGTCAATACACAAGATAATCTTTTCTGGGGAGTGTTCTGTGGAAGTGTCACTGGACCCGAAACACTAACTCTGATTTCTCTCCACAGATGCTGCCAGACCCACTGAGCTTTTTCAGCAATTTCTGTTTATATTTCACTTTTTCCGGATTGTCTGACAGCTCTGTAGAAGATACCGTAGAGTACTTGACCATATTGAAAATGCTACCTTGCTTGGCTGTTGATATTTAATTTGTCATTGGGTAACTAAGAGGTCCCCACCATCTTATCTCTGATGGGTGTATGCACAATGAAACTCCACTGATCATCAGCACCAGCTTTTCCACACTTGTTGACTTTGAGAGGCAGCTGGAAGGCAACCCATGGCCTTCATGCCCATGGATGCTACATGGTTGGACATCATATAATAATCTAGTGGTCATATTCAAAAGGCATTGATCTATGTACTCCACATACTTTTGGTTTTCCCACACATTATTAATGACTGACAATCCCCCATCCTATGCTACCAACACATTTGAACATTAAAAGACAGGCTACAATGTTTCGTCCATTGAATAATATCTTAAACAATCTCATAGCTATCATTTTCATATGGTTTTAATTTTGCATACATTTGCTCTTAACCACTGAGTTTTATTTTGTGTTTTACATTTTCAATTCTTTTGATAATGAAGCACTGAAGTTTCAAATTATTTATCCTCAACAGATCAAAAGTGCAACAAAGACATTTTTGTTAACTGCTAACTTGGACAAATTTATAGATCATGTACAAGTCATAAGACCTTCTAATCAATGACTTGACACATGACTGCATCTATTTCAGACAATTGGAACACAATTAACATATTTCAAGACATCATACTGACACGTGATATCAAATGTTTAGAGAATGGTCTCCAAGGAGACATTAGTGGGCATGTACATCATGATGTTAATCATTTCCCATTGAAGACAACATTTATCTTAACTAACATTTAATCATGTATCCTTGAACATTACAATGCTGTCATGCAGCCATGTTAATCTTCAATAAAAGGCCTGCTGTGTTTCAGGATAACAACTTACAAATGCAGTTGAACTAATACTTCTTAAAGTGGCTCAGTGGTTAGCACTGCTGCTGCACAGTGCCAGGAACCCGGGTTTGATTCCACCCTTGGGTGACTGTCTGTGTGGAGTTTACACATTCTCCCCGTGTCTGTGTGGGTTTCCTCTGGGTGCTCTGGTTTCCTCCTACAGTCCAAAGATATGCAGACTAGGTGGATTGGCCATGCTAAATTGCCCATAGTGTCCAGGGATATGTAGATTAGGGGATGTGTCTGGATGGGATGCTCTGAGGGTCAGTATGGACTTGTTGGGCCAAAGGGCCTGTTTCCACACTGTAGGGATTCTATGAATTTGGAAGGCCTGACAAATATGGTAAGTTAAAAAGAAAATGCCTGAATATGGAGCTGGGAATAAACAGTTTGCCCACTTCCTCCTGATTACTCCTCCTTCCTCACTGCCCCATCCTCTCAAAAGCCCCAGCCTCTTCATTGTCTCCTCCTCCTTCTCGACACTCCCCCTCCCAATTATCTCCTATCTTCCTTCCTTCACATTGAATTGGTATCTGTAGCTAACTCTCAATACGAGGATGAAACCTGAGGCCTAAACGTTGTCCTGCATGGCCCATGTCTGAAAATGAACTGTGCTAAATTTCCATTCCCTCAAACTCTGATTTGATCCACATACTTTTGACCAATTGAATAGTTTTAATTCTGTACCCTGTGGGATGTTCTTTTTATGAGAATGATTTCAAACTTTTATCAAAACCAGTTTAACAGTAGAATATAGAAGGTTGTACTTAATGGAGGCAACAGTGGTCTCACCTGCCTGCTAGACAACAAGTGAAGGCCCCATGTCATCTCTCTTACAGATATCCTGACAAATTTAGTTTCACTCAGGCACTTGACAGGCAACAGTAGATTTAACAAGGAGAAAAGACCCTGAGAGAGAAGCCCCTCATTCTCTTAAATGGTAGCATCATTTCAGAGGCAGTGTTTGTTGCCAGCATTTGTGGCCTTGGATTGTGGACAGACTCCGGGCAGAGGTGACTATTGATTGGGCGGGGTGGAAGTGGGAGTGCAGTTGTGGGGAGGGGATTTGCAAAGGAAAGATGTTAGGGGATTGCCAACAAGGGCATTGATGTGGCTCAGTGTGACTCCCTTTTCCTGAAGCCTCAATCAGGCACTTGGAATGAGGGATAAGCACCTCTACTCCCAACTCCAACAACCAGGGAAGCCTATGGGTTTGCTTATTGTGTTCCCTACTCTGGCCTAACACTGCTTGTCATCAGGTTAATGCAACCTGCAGCAGAATCTGGCCATTTGTTGCCACTTGGGAGCCTCAACCGGTAGTGGAGTGGGAAGCCCATCCATGGGCCTTCCCACAGGCGGCTTAATTGGTTTGCTGTTGAGAACACAAATCTCCTGATTAAATGGCTAGAAGCAAAATAACAGTTGTAATGGCAGTATTGGAACACCCATATATTGTGGTACTTGAGGCCAGTGTTCCACACAGCTGTAACATTAGTAAAACTGGCCATCTTGCTAGTAATACTGGTTATGGGGCCAGTCATACTGGTGTGGTACCAGTACTGGTTACGAAGCCCGTAATATCAGCATAGTGCCAGTGTGCATGCAGTAACTGTGGTCTTGCATGCAGGTGTTGCTTTAAGAATTTGAAAGTTATTTTGTTGTAAATCTGAAACAGAAATGTACAGTCATATAATAAAGGACACCAATTTATATAACTTACCATGGCAAGCAACCAAAAAAGACATTAGAGACACCCTCTGCATTCATCACTGCAGCACAAGTTGTCACCTTCTCCGATATATAATTATGGAACCCAGGTTAGTCTTTGTAGACAACTTTAGCCCCTTATCCCCTTAGACCTAAGATGGTGACAATCGCATCCCACAAGTGGAGAGAAAAGAGGGAGAATGGCTGCAAACACAAATGAAGTCACCATATAGTGGGAAATTAAGAGCTAGGATGATGTTTGAAGATGTTGAAATTGCCAGTAAATAAGGCACATAGGTGAGTGTATAACAAAGAAAAAACTATTACTGTTTGCAATAGAGCTAGCCTTTAATAACACAGGAGGAAATGCAGCTTTGAGTTCAGGATGATTATACGTGATAATGAAACAATTGGACACCATGTCATGGATTGATCTGACATGGTATATCGAAGCTCCATACAGTGGCATTCAGGATTTAACAAACATCAAGTTTGCCTTAGAGTCGAGAACCTTTTTCCCATTGGTGCTCTGATCTGTAGACCACTCTGAAATTTCACCAGGTGGGGGAAAAGGGCTGCATCAGAGATTTGGAAAATATGCAGCCCGATGTATTGTGTCCACACATGCATACAGACTGCATGTTTTGTTGATGAGGACTGCTAAAGGAATTTCATCTTCAACATCCCAACTATATATTACCGTAGGTACTCTAGGAACAAATATTTGGTGCAATGTGAGAACAATTGCCACCCCATCAATGGAAGCGTAGAGGGTGTATTCGTGGGCATTGGTCTTTCCTCCTGTGCCATTTGGTGGCCAGGGCTCTCACTCACCTACGTCGATTAGGATGATTTGGTTATGGGTGTGGGTTGGGAGGACCTTCTCTTTACCAAACTCTCCATAAAAGAGGACATTAAATTCTGCAGCATATTTCTGACTGCTAAAAAATTGTGTTGTGTGTTAATAAAGGAAGATGGCGACTGAAAATTAAAGTGAATATTAGTGTGTTCAGGCAAAATATGACATGAAATGGGGGCAATATGGCTTTTTTTTGAAAAAGTAATCACATTTGGGAATTTTCACTTATTGCCTTGAAGTATTGCAGACTGCAGGTTTTCTTTCAGCTCTTCTTTCCTTGAGGAGAATAAATCTTAAAGATACAAAGTTCAACAACAAGCAGCAAAGATAAAGCTGAGGCTGTGTGTTCATCATGGGACTTATTACATAAGCATCTATTTTAGCTCTCAGCTCTTTCTTCCACTGACACAATGTCGCATGAACCACAGGATTTTTGCTCATTACTGCTTCAATATTGCTCATTAAGTAGATTCTTGGTTTCAGGTTAATACCTCTTCGTACCAATTGTTCTTTATTCCCCCAAACATTTCTGCTTGAAAATTATTTTCCCACACTTTTTCTCTGTGGTCCATGGGTCAAATGCTAACTTGGTGAGAAGCACTCTAGACTCATAATCCAAGAGTTACGTGAATCTTACCTCAGGACAATTATACCTCTTCTTGGGCTTGTTGGCATATGATGTAGACAATGCAGTTAATTGTTCTTTCCTAAAGCTAGTTTTCCCTTGAACAGGTAATTAGTTTATTGCCAGAAGCTTTAGTTTGAAGGACATCTCTCTAACCTTAAACATGGAGACTCTCCCACTCTTACTGCCTGCTAGAGGTGAATGGGACAGGTGACAATCAATCTGTATGAACACATTACAAACTTTCCATAGTCATCAGTTTCTGGAGTGTGACTCAATCTTGAATTATCTCATGTAGAGGTAGGGCCATTACCACTGTACAATAGGCCTTCAATAATTGCCCTTCCTTGCTTCTGAAAAACACTTTGTGTATTAATGTGGAACTAACTGAAATTAGGAACCCCAAATCTGAGGAGAATAAACTGCGCCTGTGTGCCATTTGTATTACAAAATATTAGTTCCCTAGTGCAAAATGTGGTTGGATTTGACAGTTTTCAGGAATAAAAGAGATTGTATTATTTTGTCAATAATATCATCAGGCTAAAACTCTCACTTACAGATGCTTAATCAACAGGCCAATCATTACATTTCTTAGGGGGTTTTCTTGTATTGATTCTTGTGAAGCAATTATGAGTATGAAGAGTATGTTTATAATTTCCTTACAAATATTGTGATGATTTTAAAAAAATCTTTTCCCTGCCCCCTCATGATCAAACCTTTTCTGGCTCAGCTTTATGATTTAATATTTAACTTACGAATATTAAACAACATTTGGATGGCATTAATTATCACTTAACTGCATGTCAAATTATCTTGTAATTGCACCAATGTAAATGTCTGTGGTCCAGGGCCACAGGAATTCTGCAGTAGAGCTTACCAAATGCTGAAATTGTACAAGAACAGAGCAATTGCATATGCATATCAGGCATTGAAATTCCAGTCAAAGCAGTGACATACAACGTTATTTCAAATTAATTACAGACAGCACCTGCGTCCTATATCCTGGCTAATTTCATACTCTTCCACATGCACAGCACGGTTTTTGCAAGTTTAATTACGAACAGGGCAGCTCAAATCACTGATAAAATTAATTCTATGATCATCAAGATACAACTTGTTTTACATTTGTGAATTTTTATTTACTGTTCTCTACCTCTTTATCATTCCACCTTTTTCACCCTATGCCACAAATAAATAATATTTAATCCAAAGTAATTGGTTCAATTAGTGATAATGATTGGCCTTGCCGCATGGATGTGAATTTGTTCCATTCAAGATAATACATCTGTACTATGATGTGAAGTCTACACTTATCAAAGGGTGGATAATCTTTTTCAGTCTTACATTTCAAATGTGTATTCCACAGTATTGGAATTTTTGTTTCACATTCCAATTTTTTTCGGCAATCTTGACGACTTGATTTCCAGCTTTGAAAGGGATGACTCCTCAGACATGATGCAACTTTTGACCAGGTAGCAAACTGATCACAATTGGCCTAATAGTCAGTAGAGGATAGTTATTGAGGGCTATTATATAGCAAAGTCCCTAGATTAGGGACTACAGCTGACTTTGCTCTTTTATCACCCAAGAGATGCTGAAACAAATTTCTTTCCCTGCTCTATCTGCGATCATCTAACTCTCTGTTATAAACTAGAAAACAAAACGCAACATTTCATTCGCAGCTGCTCGTGAATAAATTTGTCCAGATCGCACTTGAGTCTTAGCTGCAGAGTTCAAAACTTAAGTCTAGATCTAGATGTGTGAAATGAACTAAAATTAAAGGGCTTTGTTGGAGCATTAATTAAGAACTTACATTTCATGTGTGGTGCTAAGTGTCCCTTCAGCTCTGAGATCTCAATTTTGTATAATGAGAACTGTTTTCAACCGTAAGGTACTAAATTCCCTGACCATGGACACTTAAAGTTTTTTATTTAAAGTTGAAACATAGAAGTCTTTTTTTGTTATTTGTGAAAGATGCAAATTTGTGATACTGTATAACAATAAAAACCTAAGGGAAAGAAATGGGATTGCTGTAAAATTCAATTGGAATGAATATTTCTCTTTCAGTTACGATTAGCTTGATAACTTACAAGTGGAAGTCTGCAGAATAAACACAAAGAGACCAGGAAATAGCTTTTTAACAAAGTGGCCAATAGATATGTAGAGAGACGCTAACCACCTAAATTATTTAGATTACCACTCAGATGTCATTTTATATATTCAATATTTCCCATTATATTTTCTGTTGAAATGCTCCTGTCTTACCAACGTTTCACAAAGGTACCGAATACTTTTAAATTTTTAGCTCAAACTTTTCTTAATAATAATTAGTTTTCTTCCAGTTTGTTCAATGAACGAACAAAGTATACAAGCATCTATGGAAACAGTTGATTCATTGTATTAGATTAATTCATATGGACTTCAACAGAAATCCCTTGGCTTGTACATATAAAATAATATATTTGTATATTCTACCTGTTCATTCAGGTTGTTACAACTGCCATAAAGCTAGATTATATTCAACTTCCATTTTAATACGTGAGGACTTTAATCGATTAAAAAATGTTTTAAAGAAACAAATAATGACCAAAAATGACTGCCATGATCACCTGACTGCAGGTTTGGGCAAATCTAGGGAAGCTGTATGAAATAATATTGAGATTATCATGTTATCTAAAGACTGAAACCAACCAGCTGAAACAGTGTCATGATGTTTACATTTCCTGTTGCATTCACACTTGCGTGATAAATTCACATATTGCATGTAACATAGCTTAGCAAGCAAGTCTGGCTCTTGGTACCCAAGAAAGCTATGAATCCAGATTAGGATAAATAAGGTAAACATGGAATCTGTGTGTGTGTCATCATCCCAGTTTTTGTATTGTTCTTTCCTATTGATCTTGCAATGAAAAGCTCTCCACAAACAGAACAGAAAAAAAATGTTTGTGCCTATTCTTCATGCTAAGGAGATATCAGGATTGAGCATGTTACCGACATGACATAGCTGCTTTGATCACCTGACAAACCCTGCTAATTCACCTGGAATATATAGCACCAGCTGCATTGGAATGGCCATTTTAATCAAGAGGTACTGAAATTCAGCGAAGTGTCAAAAAATGTGAATCCTTTGTTTTACTCACTCTTGCATAATGTATTCATATTTCATAGATGGAATGTTATCTACAGAGTATTCAGTTTGAAAAAGGTAATGGATCTTGACTTAGAATATTAAATATTAACCAATTACTTTTGAGCAGCAAAGGAGAGAGAAAACAATATGGATTGTTAACAGTAAATACGTTGTAAGTTCTTGCCTCTCTCTGCCTCTCAACTTCATAAGTTCCTATCTAGTGAAAAAAAAGTAACTTCGAACAATTCATCATTCACAGAAACTTAATATCTACAAACTTTGCTACTTGCTGCAGAACCAAGACAACGGCTAAACAGTCAGGACTTGGGTCATTCTCAAAACTGATGAACTCCTAAGCTGTAAACTGCAACTAACTTTATATTCCAGTGTGTAGTGATTTTCACCACTCTTCTTTCTAACATTATTACCTGTGTTTGTGTATGTATTTGATACCATATTTGTATCTTTTTTAGGAGGTGGGGTTGAAGGTAGCAGTCATTGAAATTACTCTATTTTCATGGAAAGAAACCTTGGACTTGATTAATTTTGATTTGTTAACCAAGTTTGAACTGAAGTGTGATAACTGTGTGCCAAATAAAAAAAGAAATAAAAATCTTTGTTACAAAGCAACAGAGGGGTTTAAAAAGAAGGGAGCTGATCACCCATCCTAACTTGATTGTATCAATTGGCACATATATCCTCCAAAGAATTATTTCATGTGATTGTTTTCACTTGAATATTCTTATTTAAATCATTTAATATAACGTATAATGCACTTCTTTATTAAACACATTCAGATTAATCTTTTGTCGATCATTTTCCTTTTTTTTTAACTGAAGAAAGTAACTTCAAGAATTACTTTGCTACTCGTTATTCTATTACTGTGTTTAAATTATTGAGCATGCTTATCTGCTGTGAGTTCAGTTATTGAGTGGATAAACCCACATGGTCATTCAATCATTAAATTTTCCTTACAAGAGTCCAATGATTCCTCTCTCAATAAATGTCAAGTTACATATTTTTAATTTACTGGATTATGATTCTAATCTTTTATTTAAATACTGCAGTACTACTGGCAATTTTGCAAACTTCTGCTGCCATTTCAGGGCCCAAAGAGTTGCCAAGTACCTTTTTACCTTCCAAATGTCTCCTCTCCTCAAGCCAATGAATAATGCAATAATACAAACAGAGAAGTGTCGAGTGATACAACGTGAAGCAAGTTGAATCGGATAATCATCTCTACCTTCTAAAAAATGGTAATCTTCCAGAATAAAATAGTCATTCACCATATATCACTCTCAATGCTGAACAGTGATGATCATGGGTTGAAGTTGTATTAGCTGGTATTTCAGAAAGTTAGTTGCCTCCAATCATTTTATCTCAGCTTAGAAAGGTAAAAGTCTAGGATTGAATTTTCAGGCATCCATCAAGCTCGGGGTAGAGGCTGTGGAGAATGGTTCACAAGGAGGCTTGGCAATTGGAGAAAATGCCTCTGGGTACTGATCAGGTTCTATGGAGACTGAAGCATGTCATGATTTTCCTGACAATGCAAAAGCAGAAAAGCAGAATACAATGATTTAAATCAATTCAACTTTTCCAACCTCATTTCCCGTTGGTCCAAAGTCCACTCTTGCCTCTCTCTTAACTTTTACATTTCCAAAAAAAAATCTCTTATCATCTCCTTTTATGCGACCAGCTATCTTGCCCTCATGTTCCATCTTCTTGCTTATTTTAGCAGCCCCCTGTATGGCACCTTGTCAAAGGTATTCTGGAAATCCATATAGATCAATAGAAGGTCATGCCTGGCAAATCTGTTCAAATTCTTTGAGGAGGTAATGAGCAAATTAGACAAAGAAGAGCTAGTGGACATGATCTATTTGGATTTGCAGAAGGCCTTTGATAAGGTGCAGGACAGGAGACTGTGAAATAAGATAGGAGCCCGTAATGTTAGGGACAAAGTATTGGCATGGATAAAGAATCAGCTGACTGGCAGAAGGCAGAGGGTGGGAATAAAGGGGTCATTTTTAGGATAGCAGCAAGTATCTAGTAGAATTCCACAGAGGTCAGTGTTGGGACCACAACTATTCACATTAATAATTTTGATAGAGAAACTGAGGAGATTGTTGCTAAATTTTCGGAATGCACAAAGGTAGTTGGAGAAAAAGATAATGTAAGGAAGCAAGGAGGGCTGCAGAAGACCTGGACAGGCCCGGAGAGGGGCAAAGAAGTGGCAGATGAAATACAATGTGGGAAAGTATGGGACTATGCACTTTGGTAGGAAGAACAGAGGCACACACTATTTTCTAAATGCGGAAAAGCTTCAGAGTCCTAGTTCAGGATTCTCTTCAGGTTAACATATAGGTTCAGTTGGCAGTTGGGAGGGCAAATGTGATGTTAGCATTCATTTCAAGAAGGTTAGAATACAAGGGCCTAAGTCACTGCATTGGCTGTATGAGGCTCTCGTCAAACCCCATTTGGAACATTGTGAACAGTTTTGGGCCCTGTATCTAATGAAGGATGTGTTGGCATTGGAGGGGGTCCAGAGGAGGTTTACAAGCATGATCCCAGGGACGAAGGGCTTACCATATGAGGAGTGATTGTGTGCTCTGAGTTTGTACTCGATGGAGTTTAAAAAAATGAGGGGAAATCTGATTGAATCTTATAGAATACTGAGAGGTCTGGATAGAGTGGATGGTTCCACTAGTAAGAGAGAATAGGGCCCAAGGGCACAACCTCAGAATGAAGGGATGCCAATTTAGAGTTGAGATGAGGAGGAATTTCTTCAGCCAGGTGATGGCTAATCTGTGGATCACACTGCACCAGAAAGCTATGGAGGCCAAGCCATTGAGTGTATTTAAGACAGTGATAGATAGGCTCTTGATTGGTAAGGGGATCAATGGTTTTGGGGATAAGGCGGGAGAATGGAGTTGTGAAGCATGTCAACTATGATCAAATGGCAGAGCGGAATGTGTGGGCCGAATGGTCCAATTCGGTTTTAATGTCCATGGTTGAAGTATGACGGCCACCTTTTAAAGGGCAATTAAAAGTAGTCAACTAAATTCTAGCCTTGTTAATAACAATCACATCCAGTCATATCGTCCTGCCCATCACTATATCCCTATACAGCTCAATCTACAGACGACAAGCTGAAATACAATATCTGAACTAGTGGACAGTGCAGACAGAAAATGAGGTGGTGCTCTTCCTTGTTGGTCTTTCTAGTTCATTGGTTGTACATCTGAACCTGTGGGAGTCATGTACAGATGATGAGAGCTGGCCTATGAGAATAGATTCTGCTACAGTGGATGCTGAACATTCCCAACATTACTCAGTGTGCAACAAGCTATCAAAGGGGGTGGAGTGCACTACACTCTCTGAATGACCACATTGCTCTCTGTAATTCACTAGGTCCACCACAAATTCCCCATTCATCAGATCTGACTGGGTCTCCTGCATCTGTCCTGGTTATCTTCAGAGCTGTCTGTTTGATTGGAATGTTGCAGAAGTATGAAACTCTTCCTGTCACCTGGGCTCCCTGTCAGACATTTCAAGCTGCGTGAGCCAGAGACAGAAAGATAGGGCACTTTTGACCTTTGTGTCCAATGCCATCTGCCCCTATTCATTCTGACCACTATGTCTCAGTGGCTGTAGGTACTCAGTAGCATAATGGCTGTGAGCCATTCTGAGGGATTCTTAAGTGCCCTGGATATACAACCCTGCCATGTTCAAGAAACACTGAGTCAAATCAGGTTGTGGATCTACAGGAGTTCGCAAAGCCTAAGACATTTTCGGTGGATTGAAGGAGTTTGCGCTCACCTTGTCTGAACATTTCTGGCAGTTGAAACTTTTTTTATGGCACCAATTCCAAGTTCTTCTCACTTATAGTGAGCTAATTTTGGTTTTGGTTTATGCAGTCCTTCTGCTACCCACTGTAAAGAGAGTGTCTTCTTATCTGAGGAGTAATACTCGCCTGGGTATCAGGCGACCAACTCTCCTGGGACATCTCACTTGCCATTGGTCTTTTGGAAGTCTTTGGCACACTCAGAAAATCTCCCCCTTTAGATGCCCAATGATCTACATGATGGCTGTTGTCAGGAATCTAAATCAGTTCCACAGTTCATTTAACCCACTTTTAACTATAGCTTCCATTGGCTCTAATACGGACAGGAAACCTTAAGGGTTCACCTCTGAGAAAAGTGGCACTTTAATCTGTTTCCCACCTGAGGCAGGATTCTGATTTGAAAACAACCTCTGGCAAAAAGTCTGGGAGTTGATTTACCACTGGTGTTTTGTGTGCATACACATACACCGATGTATCCATGGCCACAATCTCCAACAATTGAAAAGGATAAGAAATTAATTTATTTGTAATCCTAGGTACTAAGACAGATCCTTCTCTTAAATACGAAATAACTTCAGTTGGAATCCACGTGGGGTGAGTCAAAAGATCCTTCTCTTACTTCATTTTTTTCTACCCATTAGAAATTTCACTCAAATATGCTCAAAATTCTGCTTTACATTAATGGCAATAATTCTCATTTACTTGTCATAATACTAGTCAGTATTTCTCAGACTATCTTGCTGATGCATTGCTGTTCATAATTCCAGAATCTTGATGAGAATTTTACCCAAATTGCCGACCATTTATATAATTAAATCAGTAACTGGATCATATATTAAATCCTGATGTGTGCAGAATGCAGAGATGTGGTTATTCAATGGTCTATCTAGTAATGTAGCCACTGGTAAAAAATCTGACAAACATGCTTGGCTGGTGACCCCAAGAAGATAAATGCATAAGCAGGGCATAGTTAGTCCATAGCATGTGTCACAACGCGCAGCCATGAAAAGAGACATTGTCACATCATATATCACCATGACAGCATATGAAGAGTGATATAGTCTCTATTACTTACATCATTCCATGTGCTGTCACGATGTATGGTGGGTGCAAGAGTTCAGTTCATAAAAAAATCCAATGCAAGAATATAAAAACAGTAAAATTTCTACTTCCCACATGTCGCCAACATATCATCCACTTCCTACTGTTAAAATGTCAGAAAATATACCCTTAAAGAAAGCTAAGAAACTGCCACTGTTGGATTCTTTCAAGATCACCAGGAATATTGAGCAGGGGATGCGCTGTTCAGACATCTCTTCTAAAGAGACTGGTGAGATCGATCTTTTTGCAAACACCTTGAAGGGCAAGTGCTGACCTATATGTATAGTGTGTCAACTTTAAAGAACAATCAAGTAAGATTAGTCCAGTCAACCCCTTGAGCTTGATCCACTTTTCAGGTAGATCAAGATCAAAGATCAGGGTGGCACAGTGGCTCGGTGGTTAGCACTGCTGCCTCACAGCACCAGGGACCCCGGGCTCAATTCCACCCTTGGGCAACTGTCTGTGTGGAGTTTGCGCATTCTCCCCGTGTCTGCGTGGATTTCCTCTGGGTGCTTAGGTTTCCTTTCACAGTCCAAAGATGTGCAGGCTAGGTGGATTGGCCATGTTAAATTGCCCATAGTGTTCAGGGATGTTTGGGTTAGACATGGGGAAATGCAGGGGTAGGGGAATGGGTCAGGGTGGGATGCTCTTTGGAAGGGACGGTGTGGACTTGTTGGGCTGAATGGCCTGTTTCCACACTGTAGGGATTCTGTGATGATGATTCTATGAAGGCTGATCTGTATTTCAGGTGGATTTAGCCATCTTTGATGCATATCCTTGACATTATCTCCTCACAAAAATTTGAAAATTAATTTTAGCTCTTCACTTCATTGCATTCATTTACGTAATCATCTGCAGAAATATGTTGATACTACTTTAATTAATTGTTTCTAAGCATAGAAAACATTAATGTTCTGTATGTAAGATGGATATTAATTTACCAAAAATACTGCCATTTTTGAAATATCATGCTCTTTAGGACAAAGTGACATCGGTCATTACTGTTAAGATGCATAGAGCAGCAAACACAACATTCAAGCAGTATAAGAAGTTTTAATATTGTTGGAGATGAAATAATATTAAAACTTATATAGGTGAAGGGCGATCATCAGAGAATTTATTTCAGCTCGAAGAAGACCATCCATTTCGCAATGGTACTGCTGTAAATGCCTTTAGTTGGATTTAATTGGAATTGGGTGATAAAATAATGACAGAATGTTAGTGCTATTAAAGTTAATATTCACATAGAAGGAAGCTACTAATTATTATAATACTACAGCAAGAACACTTTGTGCTCAGGTACATTCACACCAACACATAGAACAGACCAAGCTGCATCTCTGGGCTGTTTGCTTGCTGTCATGATGCTCAGTCACTCTGAACGTACTTGGATGCTCACAGGATCCCTGACTTGCATTACCCTGCCTTTCCCTTTTGCACTTTGCCTTCTCAGTCAGAGGTTCCAGGGTCATAGGATTATTGTATTGCCATGCTGTTTAGCGCAGGCACAAAGGCAAGAAGCATGTCATAAATGTCAGCAAAACTTCAGTCAAGCAAATGAAGATAGCATTCGCTCAGGAGGTCCCGACACAGTCAGTCAAGAGCTGTTTCCATATAGACCAAAGACTTGGATATGGTCAATCAGCCCTTGTGGGTGGTCAGAGTCAGGATTGCTTTCCACATAAGTGGTGAGGAACTGAATATTTGGCAGCTCTGTACCTGCCTTGACTCTTTCTGTTCTATTATGGACTGTTTTCCTCCTGGAATGAGAGAAAGGCAGCTCTTAAGAGATGAAAATGGGTGGTATAGCTATTATTTCTGGTGCAGGTGGGCCATGTCCCGAGTGAGTGAGTAGGCAGTGCAGAGGGTATGCAGTGTTAGTGATGTTGGGTTGGGCATTGGGATTGAAGTAGGTGACAGTAAGTAAGCAAAGATGGTCCAGGCAGCAGTGAGAGTGGTAGAGCATGAGCTTTGCTGAAAGATGCGCACAGTTACAAAGATAGGGTGTGTGTGGAGTTCTGGAGGGAAAATGGTGGCACTTATGCTATCAGACTGGAGAAGGTCATTGACCTTTTACTTACATTGCTGGAGTCAGTGAGCTTTGTGGGCTGGAAGTCTGGTTTGCAATTGAATGATAACAACAGCGTGGGCACCAGCTGAGATTACCATGGAAATCCCTCCTTCTCAAACTGTACCCCTACCTGAGACGTGGTGACCCTCAGGTTAAACCACCACTAGTCATCTCCCTCTAATCACTATAGTGGTTTTACTCTTAGTTTATATTGCTCCAGATGACTGAGACTGCTCTGACCCATGGTAGCATTGGACCACAATTTGGTATTGTGGCCTACTCTGCCAGTCTTTGGGGAAGTGCCAATCTTGCAACAACTCGTCCAGCAAAAAAGAACTTCATATTCCTGCCCATAAAGTAGAATGCTAAATTTTGGCTCAGCAAAAGCACTCATGTTGAGGTTGGAAGGTGCAGAATGGATGATAGATGCGGGGTTTCCTACTATTTCAAAACAATACAGTTGGCCTGGGGTTGAAAATCTGATGAAAGTCATAATCAAATTTGCACTTTATGTTAGATCTTTGGAATACTAGAATGTGTCTGATAAAATAAGCAAACATTTGCAAAAGGAATAAGCAAGTGAGAATAACAATATAATAAAAAATCAATGTAGTTCAGTGGAAAGAATGCATGAAAACAATAGTGAACTTACTTTTATAATGAATAGCATTGTGCTAATTAAACGTAGTTCTGAAAGACTGTAACAAGCGCAGCAAGCATGTAATACACAGGGGTCATGATCAGACACTAAAGAAATTCCAGTGTTTTCATTTTTTCAATCCTGGAACCCCTAGAGAGAAAAACTGCAAATGCCATAGGATACAGTTATGAAGAAAGATTGGAAATTATCATTTTTCATCCTTCAAAGGAAATTAATCTAAGGTCATTGTGTAGAGGCATTTGTGGTATTACGCGAGAAAAGGTTAATCCAGAGCCTATATAAAGCCGAATTGTCATAAATTCTTAAAAGACAAGTTCAAGACTGGTTCCCAAAAGCATGCCTTCAAACTAAGTAATTAGTAAGTAGAAAAGACTTCTTGACTTTGAACAGTTGTGTCAGCAATTCTAGATTCATTCAAGAGCCAGACACTGAAACATGAGAACTATAATTCAAAGGAATGATGTGCTACACTCGGGCAGAATGTTGTTCCACACTTATATTTATCTTTCTAAACAAATTACTCAAAATTGAGACCATCAGCAAATATATCCAAGATTAAATGTCTTAGTTGCCTCCAGGTTTTCTACCTGATGTTCACTATTAAACTTGGGATGAAATGTTACCTTTGACAAGGTTCTCTGTTTGCATGTATTAATAATCAGTTCAGCATTACTTCTATTAGATTGTCTTCAAATTTTAAAGTCCCCGGACCTCATTTCAAATTTTTGGCAATTACAAACTCAGACAGACTTCTCTCTTTTTACCTGTTCCACTCCTTCCTCATTTAAATAATGCCATACAAATATATTTCTTTATCCCTGTAGCTGATAGGAACTGCTAATTAAATTTCTTTGTGACAGATTTGAAATGTGCAATATTTATAACTAAAGCAGCCTTTTCACCAATGTTTAACCTTTTATAAAAATAGCAATTTTGTCTTCCATACCATTTTCTGTTCTAATCCCTTTCAGACACCGTTTAGAAACCCTTTTAGACATCACATTTATTATATTTAGCTTACTTTAATCCCTCTGCTGTATCTGTCTGTTAAGGAAAGTTTTACCAATGCTCTTGCATTCCTCAAGGCAGTACCTTGTTCATAATGTGTTTTTATATTTGTGTAAATCCTTCGGGTTGTCAGGAATATAATGATCATTGACACAAGTTTCTTAATTTTGTGGTTTCTCAGCTTTTTATTTAATGAGGTGTTCATATCACAAAACTAACATGAATGTGAAGATTTGAACCTACACTGAATTTCTGGAATGTAGGACCAGATGTTAAAGTCTTAACTTTCTGAAATAGAGTAAAATTACCAGGATTTTTAAAGAATTGGGCTAGCTTATTCTTTATCCTATTCATTGTCAGGCCAAACCATCTGAGGTACTGGGGATATGATCCAGAGGTTCAGAGCATGTATTAAAACTAAAAGGGGTCTGTAGCTGCTTTGAAGGGGAGCACGGTGGTTCATTGCTGCTTCACAGTGCCAGGGACCTGGGTTCAATCCCAGCCTCAGGCGAGTGTCTATGTACAGTTTGCACATTCTCCCTGCATCTGCGGTTTCCCTCTGAGTGCTCTGGTTTCCTCCCACAGTCCAAAGATGTGTAGATTAGGTGGATCAGCCATGCTAAATTACCCATAATGTCCAGGGATGTGCAGGCTAGGTGGATTATCCATGGGAAATGTAGGGATAGGGTAGAGGGGTGGGTCTGGGTGGGATGCTGTTCGGGGGGGACAGTGTGGACTTGGTGGGCCGAATAGCCTGCACCCACACATAGTGATTTAATGAAAGGCATGTAGGAGTGACACTACCTCTCTAGTGTGGATAAGAATGTTGTCAGCAGGTGTGAGACACTCTTGGTGTTGCTGTAAATGGCACAGTTCTGACCCACACCACATGTCTTCATTGTGGTGGTCATCAAGCCATCTTCCAAAAGATTTCAATACACAAGGACTAGGAGCAGGAGTAATGCATATGTGCCTTTGAGCCTTCTCTGCCATTTAATATGGTGATTCCCATTCTTGAGGTTCACTGCTTTCCATTGTCTCAATTTGCTGAGAGATCAAACACTGTCTATCCCAATCTTGAAGGAATTGTGTGATAGAGCATCAACAGTCCTCAGTAGTAGAAAATTTCAACTCTTTGAGTGATGTAATTCCCCTCATCTCAGTCTTAAATGATTGACTATTTAGCCTGAGACTGTGTCCCCACATTTTAGATTCCCGACAGTGGAAACAAACCTATAACCAGTCTCTTAAGAACCCTGTTTATTTCAATTAGATAGTTTCTCATTCTCATAACAAGATAACACAGGCCCAAATTACTCAGCTTCTTTTCATGAAAAACTCCCCGGTCCCAAGGCCCAATTTAGTAAATCAAAAGAAAAATACTGTGGATGTGGAATTCTGAAATAAAATCAGAAAGTGCTGGAGAAACTCAGCAGGCTAGCTGAATCTATGGAGAAAGAAGTCACAAATGACTGTCCTTTCAATTTTACTCAAAATACTTTGTTTCTCTCTCCACAGGTGCTGTCAGATCTGCTGAGTTTCTCCAGCACATTCTATTTTTGCACCAATTTAGTAGCCTTCACCTTAGCATCTCTAATGTAAGCATAACCTCCCTTAACTATTGAGAGAATAAATGGAGACAGTATTCCAAATGTCATCACACCATAGCTCCACACAATTGTTGCAAGACTTCTTCATTCCTGAAATACAATCCTCTTGCAATAAAAGCAAATGTGCTATTTGCCTTCCCAATTGCTTGCGGTACCTGTGTGCTAACTTTTTGTGTTCTTTGCATGGGCTCATGACCAAAGTTTCTCAGAATATCGAGAAGTTTCACACCATTAAAAAATTCTAATTCTGCTTCAGAAGGGAAGCCATGGCACAGTGGTACTGTTACTAAGTTTGTAATTGGGTGTCCCTAATCTTCTGGGGCCATGGGTTCAAATCATGCTATTGCAGTTGGTAAAATTTAAATTCAGTTTCAAATCTGGAATAATAAGGCTTGCCCAATGGTGATCATGTGTTGATTGTCATTAACGTGTATATTGTTAACCAATGTCCTTTTAGAAGGAAATCTTCTGTACTTATCTGGTCTGGTTATCACAGCAAAGTGATTCACTCTTAACTACTTTCTGAAATTGCCTAGCAATCCAAGGGCAATGAGGGATGTACAATAACTACTGGCCCAGACATTGATGCCAACATCATATGAGCAAATTTTCAAAACACAACTGCTTTTTACAAACAGGTGCAATTTAACAATAGGAGGAGATAGCTAGGAGTCAGAGGTGGGCTGGAGAGTTATATTCCATCAAACTCCAGAATCAGATGCCACTTCTATAATCTACAGATATTAAATGCACTCATCCATATTTAGGCCACTTGTTCAAATGACAGGGTATAAACAGGAATATATCGTCTGACATATTCCCCTCTGGTGAAACCTGAACAATATTAAACATCAGGAATACCAGATGATTACACCAGAAAGGGGATAAAGTATAAAAAAGAATATTTCCATGGCTGCCCTAGAAAATGGTTTAGACAAACTATTATGTGGTGACTAGCAGAGTGAATTCTCTGCCTTACATCTAGGGTACTCAGCTTGGCAATAATGCACTTAAAAACTTGAATGAGCTTGAATCTCAAAACATTCACAGGATTAGGTGCTATGGGGATTGAGAGAAATATATAACTCTGACATCAGGGCAAATGTAAACATTCCCTCATTAACATTATACTTTTAGGGTAAATGCACCATAAAATACTTTATTCACTGTTATATTGTTGTCACTAAATAATTCTCATTCCTCCCTGTCTCTGCTTGCAGTTTTAAAATTGCCCTTTTTGATTGAAAAGTAGCTCTCCACATACAGGGCACTCAATTCAAGTGAACAATCAAAGTGAAATTTAGTGCTTTAGTGGATGTAAAGGTGAAGTTCAAGGCTACAACCTAGTTATCTTAAGTCAAAGTTACCAAAGCCTTAATTTCAGCCATAACAGACAAAATCTCCACTGCAATAAAAATGCTGGAAAATGTCAGGAATCCTGAGTCCTGCTCCTGAACTTGGTATTTCACATTTTTATAGGAGTGGGATCAGGGTAGGTATGAAAATTGCACAGTGAACAGTGCTAGTTATTTGAGAGTGGATTCACATTAAGTCATTATAGAATGTGTGCTATATGGCTGATTTCCCAAACTATTGCTTTCACAACTGTGTGCCTATGGATGAACAGCCCCTTTTGCTCATTGAGTGGGTATTTCTGAAGACATAAGGGTTTAGTTGAAGGAATTTACAATTGCTTAAGGTTTCCAGGAGCAGATGGCCCTACTCCCAACCCAGCATAAACTGGACTGAAAATCAGAAATATGGG
Source organism: Rhincodon typus (assembly GCF_021869965.1). Lineage (NCBI taxonomy): Eukaryota > Metazoa > Chordata > Chondrichthyes > Orectolobiformes > Rhincodontidae > Rhincodon > Rhincodon typus. The sequence goes on along the minus strand of NC_063350.1, from coordinate 43,078,997 downwards.
TGACTATTTTTAACCGTGGGGTTCAAGGATTCAAGACTTGTCTCCACCTTTGCATACCTAAACTCGGGACAATAATAGGGGACTTAGGGTTACTTTTGCTCTTAAGGTTGAATAACAGAAAGTGGGACTGTTTCTAGATTTCAAATAATTTCCCTGACCCTAAGGGAAATAATTATTCATTAGGATTTTCGTGGGGTTTGCCTTAAGTGATAATGATGACAAATTCCATGACCGAGCTGGATGGACTGTAAGCGGCCTTCCAACTTGCAAGGTTCAACAGATATAACAGATTGGTAACAGACAGGTCACTTCGATGGAAAGACACACAGTCACCACCTTTTAAAGAGTGAATTGGTTAGAAAATGGTTCTTCAAATCAGGCTACCAACATGGGGAAGAGTCCACCACAGAACAACATGTAGATGTTCTTGCGTCCAAGCAGGGAATGTATCTGGAGCTTGGCCTCTGACCTGCCACCGGAGACCTCAATCCAAATTCCACACTGGTCTCAGTCAATGCAGGAAACTGGAGACTGGAAAATTCCAATTGACTTCCTTTGGAGTTAACAAGAATCTTAACAAATTAATGAGTCTAATCAGCTACACATTCTGCGGAAGCAGGTAGCATTGCTGGTCCTGATCTCACCTTCTTTAAGATGGATAGCACCAGGAATGATGCCAACTGAATGGCACACCAGATAGGGCCAACATTTTTGTACCTCCAATCAACCTCGCCTTTTGCCCGTTGTTGGATTGGAATTCTTACCTTTGATCTCATGAATAGAGTATAACACAGTTGGATAAAGCTAGGTATTGAATAAATTAGATTGAAATGTTACCGAGCTACAAACCCAATTAAATGAAAGCAACATAAACTATTCTGAGCATTGTCAGAATATCCATTATTAGACCAATGACACAAACATTTACATTGTGAATTCCAATATCCCTTTTTCTATTAGACTGTAATACATTTGCATTAAAATGAGAATCATGGCATTTCTGCATTCTGGTGTCCAGTCAGCGTTGTATCTGTGGAATAACATACAAAAGTGGAAATTACCTAATGACATTCAGTAATCTCTTTATGAAATGTCTTGAATATAAAAAAAACCTCTACAACTTATTTGATTTTTGAAATAATTATGATTGCATAAATGCAAATGCTTTTGAGATGTTCAATATTTTTTGACATTGAATGTACATCAACCTAAGGTTTTAAAAGATATATTGAATTCCAATTATTTTATTAATACTTCATAAAAAATAAGGCCACACAGCTATTACCTTTCATAGTTGAACTTTAATGAAGTAAAAAAGTGAAGAACATATATTACACTTCTACGCTTTCTGCTTCATCCTATTAGCTGAAACTGGACTACACAACAGCAGAAAACCAAGTTGGTTTAAAGAGCTTTGTTGACATTGCTTTCCATTATGATCTTCAAGTTATTGTTAGAAAGAACTGTGACTCAAAGGTTGCAAGGACATTTAAAAGATTATTAGCATAATGCCTTTTTAAATATGAACAAATTGTCATTAATATATGTAAAACATGTCTTAGAGATGAAAGGTCAGAATTTCCCAAGGGTGCTGCAGGCTCTGGGAATTTTCCAAGGTGTCTTTTAGACATGAAAAGACCGCGGTAAACAAAACTTAAGCTGGTTGGTTGGATGTTCTGCTGATGTGATTGGAAGCCCAGTTTTAAATAAGCCCTCGTTCTGTGGCTGGAAGCAAGATTTTAAAGCATTGGTGCTGAACTTTATTATAGACAAAAATATTAAGCACATCTTTTCATTATATTCACTGCTCTTTGAGTTTGACATGTGCTATGTTCCATTCTGGATGTCATTAAATTGTTTTGTGGATCAATGCCTTTTTTGCACATATATAAATGAGATATTTCAGCAGGCAATACAGCTCTATTCAGGTTTTTCTGACATTGTAAATCTGGTACTTTAAACTATAATGTGCAGTTCTAATGAATGGAAAGTATCTCCAGAGATTAGAAGTGCAGGCACTCACATTAAAGAAGAGGCATGCCCCCACATCTAAAAGCATGACTTCGGCTTCAGTAATTGGCTTGACATACACTTCTCATCATTATAATGCTGCTTATTTCAACTTTGTGACACAGCTCTTTCTTTGGAACAAACATTTTAATGAGATTTGAGCTCTTACAATTTGGACGAAACTCAACATCAGGTAATATTAGACTGGATATATAGTTGGAAATTATGGAAAATGCTTACCATTTTGGCTGCTGTCATACGTACTGTGTTCACCCTTATTTCCTATATTATTCCCTCGATGTCTCTTCTAATTTCCGTCAATTTTTTTACATCTTTCATTAACTTAACTAAATTTACCAGCATACTGTCAACAATGTAGTTTTAGCCCTATTTCCTTACAAAATGTTTTACTTGCTTCATTTCACCAAAATTACCCCACTTGTAAATTTAATTGCTTGCCATGTTAAAAGCATAATGGAAATGCATAAAACAAAACAATAAATAATTTGTTGAGATTTTGTAAGTGAAATATATGGTGTTGAAACAATAATTTTTATTAATGTTATGTCTTTATGGGAAGTAATTCTGAGAATAATTTGTGCAAGCTTGATGTTTTAAGCTAAGAGCCTGTCAGAGTATCAAAATCTTCGTTAACTTTTCATTTTTAATAGATCATAAATTCTAGAGTTTGCTAATTTTCTTTTGAAGTTGTTCACTAAAAGCCTTATATCAGTGTTGTGGTATACGTCTAATAGCACCCTCAGGACTTTTTAATTGGCTAAGTGTGAATCACATTGATTTTGGTGAAGTGAAACTCCCGTGAGGCTAGAGGAGTTTCTCATCATATCTTATTAAATTTCTTGCTTTAATTGCAGTTGCTGACACAATCATGAATATCATGTTGTATCTCCAATCCATCTTACCATCCACTGATTTTAGAAGAACTCACCACTACTGCACTCAGCCCTCACCAAGACTTCTGCTCTGACACTCGCTGTGTTACATGCAATATCTTCTCTCACTTGCTCTCATTAGCCCCATCCTCCCACACAACTAAACCCGCATCCCATCCACTCTGCCACCTCACCTCCTCTGAAAACCTTTATACATTTTCCCCAAATGCACCAGCACCTGCTTTCCATCTTCCCAGTCATTGGTCCTCAGGACAAATGCCAGAGTGAGAGGGGACATGAGACCTTTGACCTTGCATGGAGAGAGGGTGGTGTCAGGGCACCCAGGCAGAGGAGAAGCCTCATATGTGGGTTCCTGTCAATGTAGGCTGAGCAGATTGCAGAGGGGTCCAGTCCCTCCACCTCCACCCTGCCTGCCATCGCATACCCTCGACTCTTGGACATTCAGGCTGGAAAGTGTCACCTTGCCTCGAGCAAGAAGACCTTCGGCTTGTCTGGTCCATTCAGACAAGGATACCACTGGGATTACTCCACTTAATCTTTAGGGCCAGTTGGCTGCACCACAGAGCAGACCCCTCCACTCCAGGCGAAGTTAGTCAGACGCAGCAAGAGGGTGAGGAAATGAAAGGTCCTGTAACAGCGTGTGGGACCCATGGCTGACACTTCTGTAAATGGTTTGAGTTTCTGATAACGGTTTGTTTTCCACCTTTCATGTGGTTGTTTGTGTCTCAGTATAGGGCATCTATGCTCTACAGCATCACTCCTTGGACCCTAAGGATAAGCAATGGTGGAAGGTACACAATGAGGAATATTTACACCTTGTTGGATCTGGGTTCACAGTGGGTGTACATGGAATTGACTCATTCTGAAACCTAAGCCCCCGTCCCCTCTAACTGCAACACTGCTCACTGTTCAAGTCACTGGGAGTTCCTATCTCAGTTGGTTCCCCACCATTGACAGTCACAGGGGGGTGTAACACACAGTGAAGGCTAATGTTATAGGATGGCCAGGGAGTACAAAGCCTGTGTCATGGATACATTATGTGTTCACAGCCAATGTTCCTCCCTTGAGAAGATCCTATGACTGGTTGCAAATGCAGACTCCTCCCTCACATCACCCAAACCTGTCCCCTCTGAAGTCAAAGGACTGACCATCATCACCCATTCCCTGGAGATTGAAGGCAGAGAGAAAAGCCAACCTGACCAGATAATTGATCATGGTCAATGTCCGGGAGTGGTACAGGGGGGCTGACCTTCATTAACCACTCCCCCATGGAGTTGGATATGGACCACTCCCTTAAGACTTTTAGACATGTCCCATTTCTTGCTACAGATGCACTGAGTTTGGTGTAGGTAACAACCTGACATTGTTGACTGCCATACAAGAAGATTTATACCCACTGAGCAGAGCACTATTTCACAGCATGGTCACATGCCTCATTGTGTGACTGTGTCAATTGCCACTACAAAGCAAGGAAGGACAAGGCATGTATGCTGTTCCTATACCAGTAGGGAAGAGGTAAATGTGCAATGAGAGTGCAAGGGTTTGGATGGATTGGACAGCGTGATCTGCATCAGAATTGGGTGGCCCTTGCTTGTAGCAATGGTACCCAATGAAGCCAAGTACTGCTGGCATGGCTTCCAGCACAAGTAAGAGATTGCAAGGTGTGATGCCAGGGCATGGCATAAATGCCAGAACATTGACAATGGGTCTTTGAAAGTCAGGTGCCAGTGTCCGTGATGGAACATTATGTTCAGCTGGTTCTCAACTGCAACCCTGCTCTGCAGTTAGACCATGGGGAACCTGGTAGTCATTTGGAGCAATTGGCAAGCTCAACCTGCCAGGTACCATTTTTGATTTTCATATCATGTTTTCCCGATGCCTACTTTGAACGGTATGTTTGGTAACCTCACAATTTGTGGAATGTTGTGCTGTTAAACAGCTTTTAACAAGCAATAAAGATTGTCAGTTGGGAACTTCATGCTCCCTGGCAAGAATCCTATCACAATGCAGGAACAAAAGGGTGAAGTTGTGTTAAGATGATCTTGCTGTTGAGATGACCATTTCAACTGATTCTGCCACACATTTCATCGTAGCACATGTTGTTCAGTTGCCTATAAGATTCTACCCCAACTTTGCAACTTATGGTACAAAGCAAAAACAAAAAAAATCCCTAATCCCCGGTCTGAATTCTTGCAAGCACTCTCTGTATACAGCATGGGAATCCTTGATCAGATACTGGCAGAAGTCAAATTACAAATTCAGAAATATTTTCAGCACGTATTGTGTTGAAACCTTCTAGCAGTTGAGCTAATTAAAGGGTTTGGAGCTAAAAGATTTTTATTTAAATTGGGTGCAAACACTTTAACTTTTGGATTTGTAACATTATTGTAACTTTTTCACTAGTAAGAATCATTTGAACTTTTTTCACATTAATATTCGACATAGAAAAGCATAATTGGCAGGATATTGCTTAAATTATAACACAAGAATGATCCTCCCCACTCAGTATTATTCTCCATCTGATATTACAATACAGCTTGTTTTTTTTATACATTTGCTTGCTCATGACATCCATCAGAATAACTAATCCTTTGCTACTTTTCCCACTATGAGGTTCTGAAGTAAAAATTTGGAAATGGGATTTGTTTAGCAAACCAAAATGAAAGATAATTTCAAAGATTCGGCAGGTCATAAATTACAGTGAAAGTTACAGAGGGATGGACTGGCGGTAATCTTTTAATATTCTCTGGGTTCAGGGGTAGTGTTGGAGGATTGGAGAATTGAAAACATTGCGCTCTTAGCTGGAGGAAAGATCAGATCAGCAATTTCAGATCAAAGCCATTTTAACTTCAGTGGTCAGGCAATTTTAGAAACAAGTATTTTTGGATAGAATTAATAGTTGCATGGAAAAATGTGAGTTGGTTTGGAAGGATCCACATGGATTTGTTAATGAAAAATGATCTCCTATTAATTTGCTGGAATGAGGCAAAAGAGAGGTTTGATGAGGGCAAGGCTGCTGATTTGGTGCATGTGGAATTCCAAAAGGCATTTGATACAGTACCGCTTAATAGGCTTCTGAGGATACTCAGAGGGCATGGAATAAAAGGAACAGTAATAATGTGCATACGAAATTGGTTGAGGGATAAGAAACAGTGAGGAGTGGTTAATGGGTAAATTTTAGATAGGAAGAGATTTGTAGTAAAGTGCCCTAGGAGTTGATAATGGGAACCTTGATTTTCCTGATATATATATTACTGGACTAGGTTTTGGTGTGGATTGGATCTTTTGAAAGTTTGCAGATGATACAAAACTCTAGAGAACTGTGAAATGTGAGGAGGACAGTGCAGAACATCAATGGAGATTGACAAGTGGGGGAGTGGACAGACAGGTGCCATTTGAAGTTCAACCTGGAGAAGTATGAGGTAATATATTTTAGTACAAAGTACTTGGACAGATAGGTTAACTAAAAGGGTGATTATTTTATAGGGTGTGCAGGACAGAGAGGTATCAGTTTGTATGTACATTAGTGTAGCAAGAAATAAAGAGAAAGCTATTAATAAAACATATTGTGTTCTAGTCTCTATTAAAAGGCTCATACAGTACATATGCAGGGAGGTTAATTATGAATTTATACGAGGTACAGATTAGACCTTAGCTGGAGTACTGTATACAGTTCTGGGTGTCACACTATAGGAACAATATGAGCCCATTGGGGAGAGTATAATAGAGGCTTACAAGAATAGTTCCAGAGATAGCTCATTTCAGATATGAGGAATGACTGGAGAACTTGAGATTTTTTTTATTTGAGACTGGAAATGAAAGGGCTAAGAAGAGATTTGATAGAAGTCTTCAAACTCACAAGGGCCCTGGACAAAATGGATAGAAGGAAATTGCTCACACTCTCAAACAGATATAGTGGCAGAGTTTTAAATTCTTTTGCAAAAGAAGCAAATATGAGCTGAGAAAAAGTTTGCTAGGGGCTGGAATACACTGCCTGGTAGCATGGTGGAGGCATTTCCAATTGAGGCATTCATGAAGGTATAGGATGAGTATTTAAATAGAGATAATGAACAGAGTTGCAGGGAAAAGGCAGGTGATTGGCACAATTTAAAATTCTCTGACAGCCAGTGCAAGTATGATGAGCTGGACAGCCTTCATTACACCAATACAATTAGGTGGTTCTCTGTGATTCTAATAACGGAGATCAGTATTTACAAAACATTTATCACTTAAATCGAAATATCATTGTCTAAATTTTTTTTGGGATCTTAAATCCTTCTTCGGATGAAATATTAAGTAAACCATTTTTTAAAATGTTTTTCCTACTTTGTTAACAATTAGTTCCCTGAAAAATACAACGGCTCACAGTAGTTTACAGATTATTCCTCAATGCGTTCATTGCATCTGACACCACAGATGCATCATGAGTCTATAGTCTCGAGGAAAATATTCCTTCAAACTATGATTTGTACTGGCACTATAAATGCGCAGGTGTTGTTGTTTTACATTTGTGAACTGACGATGACAACCTTTATTGTTCATCCACTGGACAGAATTTAATGTCCCCTGTCAATGCATTTGGAGTTGGAAGTGGCAATTAATCAGATGGAAGCCTGGCAGTCTTACATGCCACTGCCCTCCTTGTCATTGCCTGAATAATTCTATGGCTGGATGTTTTTTTGGACAACATCCCTACCAAGATGCTAATTGAGGCCCTCAAGTAGACAGTTAATGTTAATTAAAACCACCATTTCTGTATTCAACTAGCAGAGACAAGGGATCTGCCACATTAGAAGCCTAAAAAACAGCCCTTGTCCTATTGGCTTGTGAGGGATTCCTCATTCAGAGACAGACAGTGCCTGACCGAGAGCACCTGGAAGGGGGACAACCACTGTAAGTCAACTCCCTATCTATGTCTCTGATCTCTTCTGCCGTCATGTGAACCCTCACCTCACAAATCCCATCGAGCCCTCACTCATCCTGGCCTCGTGTCCATTGCTGTTCTTTGACCTCTGGTTATTTCAATGCTGATGGCAACTTCCAATGCCTGCGGTTCATCCAAGAGTTTCTGGCCACTGATTGCCAGTCAAATCTCAGGAGATGGGATTTCTGTCCCTGTGATCTTTAATCCCAGGAAGGGTAGTTGGTGGATGATGCACTTTATTATTTTCTATATGTTAGCTCATGCAACATAATACCACGGTAGAGGTTTCTTGAGACAAATGTCTTGCAGTTGATTTAAAACTATTTACAAGTCTACAATATAGTCAAAGTTCTACGCTTGCTGTTGTGATTGTACGTTACACAAAAATAACTGACTGACAGGGTCCATGGCAGAGAGAGTGAGAGAGACAAATTGTAGGTGAGGCAGGTATTTTTTATATTGGATCAACAGTTTTGTGAAGTCATATAACTGCTTTAAAGGTACAATGTCTGTATAGTCATGAATCTGTGCTCTAATAAAACCAGAGCCCATTAATGGTGATGGGTCTGCCCCAACAAGTTTGGGCTTTGTTGAGACCTTCACCTGGATTAAATTCCACCCGTTGTGTTCCTTCAGACCAACTGCCACCACAGAGTACAGTTAAAGATCAAACACGTTGAGGTGGGGATGGAGCCACAGATATGACAAGCATGGTGAGGATAGTAGGTGTCTTCCTTTCAGGCTATTTGTGAACAGTAGTCTGGCAACTTCACAGTCACTTTTACTGATGGAAGCTTTTTCTCTCCCAGCACTGCAGCTCTGTACCTAAGCCTGAGGATTGGACAAAGTTTGTCAACATGCCCAAAATTTATTAAAAATTGATCTACTCAAAATTCAAAAGCCAAGAGGTGATTGATTGGAAACCTAAACTGAGAATGGCTCCAAACCAAAATGTCACCATTTGTGCAGCTGCTTCTCACTAGCATAATGGAAATGACAGGTACATCCATCCAGTGTTCAACTTTTCGTGAACAGGAGAATGTTTCTTTTTCATTTGTACTAATGCTATTTTCATTGCAAATGCTGCTAGGCAACCTTTGTACTGTGAATAAATCACAAGTGAAGCTGCATTTGTAGACAATCAACAACAATAGCTGCAGAGCTGAAGCAAGAGCAATAAGCCAATGACTAATCTGCATCTGGTATCCCAGCTTTATTCACAGGTGCAATTCTGGCTTAGTTGAAATTACGTTAAACAACGTTTATACGTATTGCAAGCTCCAGTAAACCCGTATCCTGGCAATACATATTGGTGGCAAATCTTCATTTGGTAGCAGCTGCCTTATCACAGCCGAAGGATTATAGGAGTACAAGAACGTGTGCTTTGGGGCTATAAATATACACAGCAGCGGACACATTATTTAGCCTTCCCAGAACAGCAATATCTCAGCTGTTATCCACTCAGCATTCAAGTTCCTATAGATCTGTACCATTAATTGCTGCACTTTAGAATCATATTTGGTATTCAATTCACTTTGCCTGTGCGTGAAAGGTCCTTGCTTTAATTAATTTATATATTTCTGCCTCTTTTCAGGCTCAATACCTGAAGAAGACCAATTATAGTTATCCCCATACACTCTGATAACATCTTTTAAAAAGATATTTGAATTTCCAGTCACTGACTGAAAGGAGCACATTGCAAGATTAAAAGTTTTGAGATTCTTACTGTGACAAATAAATTTAAATCAACTTTGACGAGCCACATTTTTATTTGACAACTTATGCTTTAAACGACGTATATTTAATCTGCAATGTAACTTTCATGATGATGAATGATCCCACACCAGGGTTATATTTTATACTGTCCAATAAGTGGACACTTTATGCTCCGGGAAGATGTTTAAAACTAGCCTCAGCTCCTGATAGCATGTTTTTCCTTTTCCCTTTCTCAGCCAAGTAAATTTTAATATACAAGCTAACTTTCACTGCAAGAATTATGCTGGAGACGTATTTCCTCCAGTCTAAGTCAAGAAAATCTTCCAAATCGACCTTCGAAATTTGAAATTTAGTAGTCAGATTTCCTCACTGTCCTAGCTGAGAAATCGACCAGTGGTTTCTCTACTGCTGTCTATTCCAAACCCCTACTCTTCAATATACAAATTGGGATTGCTGCAGGTGAACTTATTCAAAGGGAGGTTAAGCATGGCCAGGCAGAGGATGGCGGGGGTGGATGGAGATGGTTCAGGCTTTCTGTCAAGTTGAGAGACTTAAAACCATTCTGAGTCATATCAAACTAGCCCATCTGGTTTCAAATTGGTCTCATAACATTCCTCCATTTTAATTTATTTGAAAGCTCAATGGTTTCAATTATTTTAATCCCAAAACCCATTTTATAAAGAAGAAATTAAACAAAAATCTCAATCTATTATGGAAACTTCCCAAACTGAAGCTTTATCATTAGGACCAATTGATTCCTTTTCATTTTCATGAAAAGTACCTTTGATAGTTGTGGAAATCTACATGAATTCTGGACTGAATGTGGAAATATATTTGAAACCCTACATATTCTACACCTTTGCAATATGTATTTATGATTTCCATCATAATTTTTTTTGTTCTGTAATATTTTTTGGAAAACCTTGCAATCCGAAGGTGTGTTTTATTTTCACTCCCTCATGGAATGTAGGTACTGCTGGCTGGCCAGCATCACTAGATGCCCTTAAGAAGATAGTGGTGAGCTGCTATCTTGAGCCACTGCAGTCCAGCTGTTGTAGGTTAACCACGATAACCTTAGGGAGGGAATTCCAGGATTTTGACCCAATGACAGTGAAGGAACAGCGATTTATTTCCAAGTCAGGATGGTAAATGGTTTTGAGGTATGGTGTTCCCATGTACCTGCTGCCCTTGACCTTCTAGATGGAAGTGGTCACTTGTTTGGAAGGTACTGCCTAAGGGTCTTTGATGAATTTCTGCAGTGTATTTTGTAGATAGTACACACTGCTGATACTGAGCATCGGTGGTAGAGGGAAAGGATCTTTGTGGATGTGGTGCCAATCAAGTGGGCTTTGTCCTAGATGGTGTCAAGCTTCTTGAGTGTTGCACTCTTCCAGACAAGTGGGAGAGTATTTCATCATACTCCTGACTTGCACCTTGTAGATGTTGAACAGGCTTTGGAGAATCAAGAGGTGGGTTATTCGCTATAGTATTCCTAGCCTCTGACATGTTCTTGTAGCTACTGTGTTTATGTGGTGAGTCCAATTGAGTTTCTGGCCAATGGTAACCGCAAGGATGTTGATAGAAAGGGATTCAGTGATGGTAACACCATTGAAAATCAAGGGATCTAAGATGCATAGTCAATAACATAATATTGTAGTTTTTTTAAAAATTCGTTTGTGGGATGTCAACATAACTGCCTGGCCAGCATTTATTGTCCATCCCTCAATTAACAAAAAAGTTTTTTTTTTAAACTATGTACACCTCTGGAAACTAAAAATAAGTATTTGAAAATACTGAGTGTCAAAGAAGACAATTGGACATAAGTCATTCTACCTCTGGAGGAGGCAGAAGTGATACTACTTGGTTTTGATCGCAGACAATCTCATTTGTGCCAGTATAGCTGTGCTTCGAAATTTACAATTTTGGAGTTTGTTGCACAGAAGAAGTGCATTCAGCCCATTGTTTCCATCCCTGCTGTCTGGAAGAGGACTCCACTAGCTCTGCTCATTCCCCATAGTTCTGCAGTTTCTTTCTCTTCAGGCAATTATCTTTGAAAGGACAAATTTGTAGTTTTTAAACATACAAACTAATGCATAATGCTGAGGCAAACAGAAGGATGTTTATTTCTAATTAAACATTAACACTGAATTATAAATAACACCAAAACTTTGTACTATATAATCAACTGTCAGAATTCAATTATTTCTAACAGAATTCTTCCCTCTGTTTTACTGCCAGCATTTCAATTCACATCTGGTCAATGAAATTTGATCGTCTTTCATTTTTTTTATTAGATTAATTATTTTATCTACTGTCATTTCCTTTTTATTCACTTTCCACTTCAGAAGATCGGGGAGAAAAAGTGGTTTTTGAATGTGAATTTTGAGGTACATGTCAGCCTGTTACAAATCAAAAATCAGGTCAGAGATATGTTCTGATGGCAGGTTTGTCATCTTGGGACAGTAATGTGTGCACATTCACAGAATGCTGTCAAGTCAGCATGAAATGCTAATTTGAGGTCACTGCTGATACTTTGGGACTCTAAACTGTAACCAACACTCTTTCTTATTCATGCATAGCTGAATACATGTTCAATCGCATGCAGGATCCCAGAATTGCTGGTTACTGGAATCATGAACTACTTACAGGTTAGTTACTGCATTAATTCTTCTGATTGTTGGTACACTTGAACATGTTTAGATGTTTGTGTAAAGTTTCAATATACTTTCCTTATACACTCACGACTGTGTGGACAAATTCTGCCCTGGCTCCATCTACAATATTGCTCTCAACACTACCATTGTAGGTCAGATCTCAACCAACAACAAGACAGAATACAGGAAAGAGAAAAAGTGCTTAGCAGCATGATGTGAAAACAACAATCTCTCTACCAATGGCAGCAAAACAAAGGAGCCGGTCATTGACTTCAGGAAGTGGAGTGGAGGTCACGCCCATGTCTGCATCAATGATGCTGAGTTGGAGAAGGTCCAGAACGTCAAGTTTCTGAAGTGATGTTCACCAACAATCTGCCTTGAACCATCTAAGACTGCATAAACTACAGAGAGTTGTGAATACAGCTCATTCAGTTAGGCAAATCAGCGTTCTATCCATTGACTCCATCTATACTTCCTACTGTCTCAGGAAAGCAACCAACATAATCAAAGACTCCTCCCACCCCAGTTACACTCTCTTCCAACATTTTCCATTAGGCAGAAGATATAAAAGTTTGAAAACATGTACAAACGGATTCAAGAAAAGATTCTTCCCTGCTGTTATCAGACTTTAAAATGGACCTCTCAAATGTTAATGTGGATCTCTCTCTCTCTGCACCTTCTCTGTGGCTGCAACACTGTATTCTGCACTCTGTTCTGCTAGTCTGTTGCACTTTGTATGGTACGATCTGCCAGTATAGCGCGCAAATCAACATGTTTCACGATATCTCGGTACATGTGACAACAAAAATCAAACAAACAAACTCAATTAATAGTTGACAGCAAGTTGGTCATCTGGTCTTGAAGTATTTTTCTTTTGATTTATAATGTTGGCCTGGGTTTTGTGATCAGTAACTAGGCAGGAATACTCACTGTTAACCATCCTATAGGTGCACAGTTATATATTTTGTTGTCAGCAGCAATATGGCATGCTGTTGGGAGAAACAGCATGGCCGTGCAGTGAAGCACATTCTGGATGAAGCCATTATGTGGAGGTGCTGGTTTTGGACTGGCATGGACAAAGTCAGAAATCACACAACACCAAGTTATAGTCCAACAGGTTTAATTGAAAACACAAGCTTTCGGAACCGTACTCCTTCATCAGGTGTTAATGAGAGAGATAGGATCAGACACAGAATTTATAAGTAAAAGATTGAAGGTTCACGCCATTGATGAGGATGTAATGAACAAACCTAAGATGCTATTAAATCTTTAATCAGTTTGAAGGTTTTAATTGATTAATATACATATTATTATATATTAATTAACATAATAATCAATTAAAACCTTCTAACCAGATGAAGCCAAGAACACCTATAATATCAACATCTGCAACTACACCCTTTAAGTTCATTCTTCAGCTGAAAGACAATCATCCGTTAAACCTTTAAAAATTTGTGCAAACTTTGTGAATTTAATAAACTATGAAACACTATAAAAACTTTAAATTAAGAATTAGAATAAATGGACTGGATAAATTACACAGCACTATTTTTTTCCAAAGAAAGTTAGCTATTTTCTCTCATAGGAAATAGTAGTCCAGGGCACTCTTTATCATGGTAGTATCAAGCTCTTCCTCTCTGTTCTCAAACACACTTTTCATAGTCTCAGGACACCAGTGTGTAAGTAAGGATGTTGAGATGTCTATGGTGTTGTGGTCAAATATATGAAGAGATAGTTGGGTGTCCTAGCTAAGCTTGTATGGCAATGGGTATTGCAGTACATTACATAGTCAAGGGTTCAATTGTCTTTGATACACAAGAGGGATCAGCCTGTATGGGACCATAGAACCCATCTGCACCATGACTGATCTTGAAGCCACATGCAACCCATTTGCAACTGTTCCCTTTTAGGCCTTCCCACAGCATCATTTTTCACATCTAACAGAGCACCTGCTTGGTGTATCTCTGGAAGTCACCATTGTCACTATGGGAGAAAAGGGCAGATTGACAATTTCAGTGATATTTACCTCCAGCCAAGAATGCTCATTGGTATCCTTAAATCTACCAATGGTGGAGAGATATCTCAATTTAACATTGGCTGTTGGTGTATTTGTGAAGGTGATGTGGATGCTGCTTGTTTCCATTCTCACCAAGTATGGTAAAAATTTCAATAAAGATGATGATTGAGTATCATGATCTGGTAAGTCATAGGTTTGCAACTTAAGGTGAACATCCAGTAAAAGTTCCTCACGGTTGGATCCCGACCCGTCATTGGGAGGAAGTCTGAGACTATCTACATAAGTCTTTGGAGCGAGGAGTCATCCAAGATATCAAGTCCATAACCTCCTCCACAGTACTTATGAGGGAGTAAAAAGGCACTCAGTACAAAAACTGATAAGAATACATATTGTCTAACTAGGATTGAGGAAGCATTTCAGGTTCTCAAAAGTGCAAATTATTTCTAGAGGGTTCCACAATCTGTAAGCCTATTGTTACCCTTGAAGTGTCAGTATTGGAGCTGGTGGAGGATGCAGGAGGTTGGCAGGACCTAGATTTATGAGCATCCCCTCAGGAGAGCTCCTGGTTCCTCCTGCTAGGGTCAGGATTCTCTCCTTGTATAGGATAAGGAGCTTAATGCCAGCACCTGGGTCCTCTTTGCTCTGTTATGCCCTGTCTTCTGCGACAATAAGAGAAAGGGAGGGATTGAGTCAGATGAAAGGAGGTAGCACAGCTGTTAGTGCTGGGGCAGATGGGTAAACTGTAGAGTCATAAAGTCATACAACATATGTTGAAGCATTCCATTTAGTGAGGAGGCAGAATAGAGTTCATGCAGGTTTAATGGTCTGAAAGTTTGGTGGGATCTAAGCGCGACTCACTGAAGATCATGCTGGCAACAAATAGCAAAGAAAATGGGGTATGAGGAAGCATAGAGAAAAGAGTAACCCTTACCTTGGCACAGTGGAAAAGGTAATTGCCCGTCTTTTGGAGTGGATGTTTTTCAATTTGCAGTCAAACAAGCAGGCTGCTTTGTCCTGAAAAATGTCAAGCTTCTTGAGTGTTGTTGGAATTGCACTGATCCGGGCAACTGGGGAGTTTTCCATCACACTCCCGTCTTGTCGGGGGTTAGTTAAGTGAGTTAACCTTTGCAGGAGTCTAGTGTCTGACCAGCTGTTGCATGCACAGTATTTATAAGGCTAGTTCATTTCTCGACATTAATATTGGGTGATACAACAATGGTAATGCCATTGAATGTCAAAAAACATTGGTTAGATTCTTTCCTTTTGGAGATGGTCATTGCCTGGCAATTATATCACATGAATACTCATGAATGGTGCTAGACATTTTGCAGTCATCAGCAAACATCCACACTTCAGACATTATGATGGAGGGAAGGTAATTTATAAAGATGGTTGAACCTAAGACACTAACTCCTGCAGAGATGTCCTGGAATTGGGATAACTGACCTACAACAACCACAACCATCTTTTGGTGTCTTAGGTATGACTCCAACCAGCAGGGAGTTTTCCCCAATTCCCATTGACCACAATTTTGCTCCGGTTCTTTGATGCCACTCTCAGCGAAATAAAGAAAAATAAACAAAGAACCGTGGATGCTAGAGATCTGAAACAAAAACAGAAATTGCTGGATAAACTCAGTCGGTCTGGCAGCATCTGTGGGAACATTTCGGGTCTGCTAACTCTCCATCAGAACTGGATTACCGGTATCTCAATGATGTACAATGCTCCTCAGACAGCTAATCTTACAGACTGAGATCTCAGATTCCTGAGATACACACGCAGTGCTATGTGCTGCCATATGCACACTCTCAATTTTTTTCTCTGTCTCGCTCTCTCACTCTGTCTCTCTCCATCAACACCACCTCACGTTGTCTCAGAGCTCTCCTACTCCCTAGTGGCATTTCATTCTCCAGCCCATTCAACATGCTAACAAGAAACATTTTCTCTTCTTTTCAGGCACTAAGTAATGCAAGATGCAACAACACAGTGATGCGCACATCCCTCTGTAAACTTCCTCCTTTCCCCTTCCCTCTGACCCCATCTTTTCTACCGTTATCTCTTGTTGATTTTTTTACTATCCCTTCTGACCTTCCATTCGCTGATGCTGAATGTTCTGTCCTCAACATAAGTCTCAGCTTTAACCTTTTGTGTTCCTACCTCAATTAATTTTGGCATCGACAAGTCATTGAACTCTTCTTCCATCACTTTTGCCTCCATGCCCATTTCTTTAGACAAGAGTCCTTTCCCCCTTCCACAGATATCTTCATCTGTCTACAACACTCTCTCTCCACCTGGACCCTCTTCTCTGGCCTTTTACCTGCACACAACCTGCTCATATCGATGTAACATCAGTCACCTTAATCTCTCAGCTTGCCCCCCCACCACTTTACATTTTGAAGTTATTCCCCTCTGAACTGACTGCACTTCATGCTCACAGATCCAATCCCGACCATGTCATCAAGCCAGCTAATAAGGTTGGTGCTGTTGTTGTCTGGCCTCTGCATTGTGGAGACTGAGCGCCAGCTTTTGGGCACCTCCTCCTACCTCACTCTGAACAATGAGCCCACCATTGAACATCAGGACTGTCACCAACCTCATCTCATCTGTGGATCTCCCCCAGCAGCCTTCAAACTCATCATCCCCCAACCCCACATAGCTACCTTCTACCTTCTCCCCAACATCCATAAACAGAACTGACTGGGCAGACCCATTGTTTCTACACATTCCTGCCTATACAATTTGTTTCTTCCTATGGCAGTTTTGTTGAAGAGCCACTGGACTTGAAACATTAACTCTGATTTCTCTCCACAGATGCTGTGGACCTGTTGTGTTTCCCATATAATTTATGTTTCTGTTTTAGTCAAATGCAGCTTCGGTATCAAGGGCAGTAACTCTCACCTCACATCTCGGATTCAGTTCTTCTGCCCATATTTGAACTAGGGCTGTAATGAGGTTAGAGCTAAGCAGTCTTGCTGGAATCCAAAATTAGCATCAATGAGTAGGTTATTGTGAAACGAGTGCTGCTTGTTGAAGACTGTGGTGATAGCTTCACATAGTTTAGCTCATCAACTACCAGGGTGTTCCTACTAGAAAGCATTCCAACCATTTGGAGGCATAAGTGAAACCTGAGGGCACTGTGACACATCAACAAGCTTTACACACATGCTGAACTGGAGTGTGTCTAACAAAAGCTTAGAGGTACTCACTTTATGACAGAAATCTCTTATACACCCAAGGTATTGATTGGGCAATAGTATAAAACTGTTGCCTTATGAAATTTCAATCAGGAAGGCTATATGATGAGCAGCTATATCTATAACACTCATTTTATACAGCCAGGATGACTCCCAATAGGAATTTAACCCATAGTTTTACCTGAAATGTCAAGAGGCCAACTTTCTTTCTGTCCGTATTCCTGATGTTTACATGATTCCAGCATAACAGCAAAGCCTGCCCATCTCTTCATGACACAAATAAGCAACCAATGACATAACAGGAATGGTTCCTGAAGTTTTGTTGACCTTAGTGTGTATTAATTCATATTTTTTACTTCAAAAATATTTTTATTCATAAAAATATCTCTTTTGGACATTCAGAGTCACAAGAGCAGTTCAGTTCCTTACAGTACTTGCATATTGAGGACAAACTTTGGAATTTGACATTCCCAACTGTTCCAACAAACCCAAAGGCATCTCTTACTTATGCAAGATGTTATTTAAACATGTTTGTGGCATCAGGAGGGTCCAACAACTGAATGGACCCTATTGTTCTTTGGCAGAAAGACGTCAGGCAGTAGTCTTTCCCCACTGTGCCTTGCTGGCAGCTGCCCCAAGCTTTAGCGCTTTCCTCAGCATGTGGCCATGGACCTTGGAATGTGCCAGTCTGCAACACTCGGTCAGGGTCAACTCCTTTTTCGGGAACACCTACAAGTTTTGGGGATACCAAAGGGCGTCTTTCACCCAGTTGATGGTTCTCCAGACGCAGTTGATGTTTGTCTTGATGTGTGTCCCGGGGAACAGACCATAGAGCAGAGAGTCCTGTGTCATGGAGCTGTTGGGGATGAACTTCAACAAAACCTGTTGCACATTTCTCCAGATTTTCTTTGCAAATGCACATTCCAGAAGGAGATGTGTGTCAGTTTCCTCCCTCCTGCAGCCGTTTCGAGGGCAGTGTGCAGTGGCACAGACCGACCAGGCAGACAAGAAGGATCTCACAGTAGTGCCCTTCTCACCACCAGCTAAATGACGTCATGGTGCTTGTTGGAAAGTTCTGGTGGTGAGGCATTCTGCCAAATGACTTTGACAGTTTGCTCAGGGAACAAACTGCTGGGACCCACCCTCTCCTTTTCCCACAGGGTCTCAAGGACACTATGTGCTGACCACTTCCTGATGGACTTGTGGTCAAAGGAGCCTTTCTTTGCAAATTTCTCCATGAAGGACAGGTGATATGGAATGGTCCAACTACCTGGAGCATTCTGCTGTACTGAGACCAGTCCCATCCTTCGCAACACAAAGGACAGGTAGAACCTCAGTAATGTAGTGACACTTGGTGTTTGCAGACTGAAGTTCTACACACAGCTTGATGCAGCCACACACAAGTTATTCTGTTCCTGTCACACTTAGCTGCAAGGAATCAACATAATCGAAACAGGCTGTGATGTAAGGTGATACAGAAGGTCTCCCACAAAGTCGCATTAGCACCAATCACGTTATGTCTCCTGATTCCTGCAATGTGAGAGCGACTCAAAGTCAGTGTATGTAAAAAAGAGGCAGAGCATGCAAACTCTGACAGAGGTCTGGTGTCTATCCAGTGAAAATCTCCCAATAGTATTAAACATGCAAGCAACACACCTAACAAACTCACTCCTTCTTTGACATTTTATGCATTGGGCTTCATTCAAACAAGCACCAGTGACATTTGCAGTGCCAACCAGTTTGCCATTCGTAGAGATATCAAGGTCACAGATGTATTATTCAGCAAGGCCAAGAACTTAATTACTACCCCATCGCTGATCAGTAACAACAGCACAAAGGGCAGCATGATCTACATGTCTGCTACTTTTCAAAGGTAAGATGTGTTGATTGCAACTCTTCTACTTCTTCTACACCCAATGCAATATCCCTATAATGGAATTCATTCCACAAATGTTCAGTTAGCTGATGTACGACAGAGAATAATGCAAATGAATCCCTGCTTCCCTGGGAACTGGAACTGGAAGGTGACCTGCATATAGAGGCTACCTATTACCTGGTGACTTATAACATCCCTGGGAAAGAGGCAAATGCCAGTACAGAGCTAATGCTACAACCAGGATGAATATTGAAATCAGTATTGGCAGCCTGAAGTACTTCTTCAGACATTTTAACAATTAATGTTTGAGTTAAAATGCAGGTCTCACCCTTCACCACTACTATACTCTCATGAATAACTGCAGACTACTGCGTGCTACAAATCACAGTCCTGCAGAAAAGCCTCACCGTAGGCATAAAAGAACAAACTGCACAAAATAATATGGAAAATACATCAGTGTCACATCCCTAATCAATGATTTGGAGTGGGAGCCACTACAGCAACAGGGAGAAAAATAAACTGAACATGTTCTATAAAGTATTGAATGACCTGATGGAAAACTATTGAAACAAGTACCTAGTGTTTTCTGTCAATGACAAAACACAAGACAGCTATTTATAGAGACTACAAAGACCATATGTTTCAAAGATAGTATACCAGCAATCTTTCTTCCCAAGGACATTCCCACATTGCAACATGTTGCCAAAGAGAAGAGTCACAGACTTGATCATTTGAAATCTTCAAGAGCTACCCTTACAAGTACTAAGACAACAACTTTAGCAAGTCCTGCCTTGTTCAGCTAGTAGCACCATACAAATGTTAGCTGAACATGGATGTTAGTCTGTGGTGTCACAAATAAATCAGAGTTTGAAGCAGAAGCACTGAAATCACATCATAACACAAGGCTGGAAGTGAAAATCAGAGATCAACTGAAAGCAATCAGCCTAGTTAAAACGAAAGACCCGGACAGTCTGAAACTGTGGATAATGAACTCTCCAATGTTCTGGAAGCCATTTCTGCTGATCTGTGGGCAAATAGAATTAGATCAGCTCAGGCATTTGTGAATCCATAGCTCAGGCTTATCTATATTAAAAAAAACAAACCAAGCTTTTAGCCTATATTATAATCTATTTATCTATTATCCTACATTATAATGACAATTAAGTGATTACAAGCATCTGTGTGCCTTGTGATGTTGTTACAACTCTTGATTATGTTACTGCCTGTTTAAGGACTCTACGGCATTTCGTTATTTTTCATTCACCTTAATCGGGTCAGAGTTTGATAACATTTTGGAATATGAGTTATATGGCTCAGTATGTTTGACGATGAGTGGTTGGGCCGTCTTCTAATGGATAAATGAATAGTCCAACAAATAAAGTATTTGCTCAACTCTGTTTATGGCATTCTTTAAATGTGAAACCAAGCTGATTAAATGAGAGAGACAAACAGAGAGCATCATGTTCTAAACAAAATGAACGAGAGAGGGATTAAACACATTATTGAATGCAAAAGGCTTCAAAGCACAAAAAAGGATAAAGCAGTAACAACAGTGGTTAAAACAGAACCACAGATTAATTGCATGGGAACAATTATAGCAAAAATTAAAACCCTAAAATGTATGGTTCCCTTCGCCATCAACAAATATCTCTATCAAAGTATAATCAGTCTCTCATTAGTCTTCTACACGATGCTTATTTTGTCCATATAGATTTTCATAATGTAAATCAAGTGTTCATTTTTACACTGGAAGATTGATGATTCCTCTCAAACTCTAATCTCTATGACCTAAAAAGGGGTGGGAGGGCCAGCCAGCAGATGGGAACACAAACACCTGTATGTTTTTCTATAAGGAGCACATCATTCTAAATTGGTAACATATCAGCATTCTTTTATTGGTAAAGGATCAAAACCCTGGAAGTCCCCATTTGTAGTACTGTCAGACTGTCTTGAACAGATAAGGTTTATGAAGGAGGTTTACTGTCATATTCTCAAGTGCAGTGATGGATCGATAATAAATGTTGACTTTATTAGAAATGCCAACATCTTGTGAATGAACAAGTGTCAATCACAGCAAAGGTAAAGTTGCCAAAGAACCAGACGGCTGCTCTGTAATGAGAAAGAGAGAGACGGCTGAGAGATGGTTTAACTTGATAGTCACCATGTTGCAGACAAGGGCCAAGTTTGAGACGGTAAGACTTTAATGGCGACCCCAGCTGGTATAGGAGAAGAAGAACAAGAATAGAATAGCCTTTATTGTCACGTGCTCTCAAATGAGTGCAGTGAAAATTTGTAATGTCACCTCTTAGGTACAAGGTACCTAGATACAGAAGCTTTAAGTGTTTCACAGAATTGAAATAGTTAAAATAAGATTAACATGGGAATACATAGTTTAGAAGTCCAGAATGAGAATTAAAAAGTGTCTGTAAAGTACACCACTATTGTCCTTATAGTCCTTTTCCAGCATGAGTCCAACCCTGCCAGGCTTCCGAACACGAGGCCATATGGCCTCCATACACTGGCCTCTGTCCAGGACTCACTCTGCTGCTGCTCCAGGCTACGACTGCGTCTTGCTCTGCCGCCCGCTCTGGGACTCTCCCATGCTCGCTCCGAGCTAAGGCCGTGACCCACTCTGGGACTCGTCCCATGCTCACTCCGAGCTCCGGCTGCAACTCACTTTGAGCCCTTTTCGAACACTTGGCCTACAAACTCTACTACTGCTCTGTGACTTGGCCTGTGTGCTCCACTCCCGCCCGGGCTCCAGCCATGACTCATCTCCCTTTGTCTCACCTCTATTCTCCAGGTAGGCTGGGGTAGTTTAAGAAGTTGGGGGAGGGGTGAAGAAAAACTGCTGCAAAGAGGAAAAAAGAAAGAAAAAGGAAAAGGAACTGGCAAGCAGAGGAACTCCAACTGGAGCATGTTACTCTGATGCCATCTTGCACACAGAGAAATTGAACCTGTGCTGATGGAATCGCTCCGCATCACAAACCAGCCATCCAGCTGACTGCATATATGGTTTAAATCCCATTAAGACTTTGGGCAAAATCTCATAGGGGTCTGAGCATTGTGGCCTTAGGTGAGATTTGTGAAAGCTGTGGACCAGAAGTCCAGCAATGCCCAACTCAAATCATCTCACTTTATCTTCCATGCTTTTCACAAGTGGTGCAGCAGGTTTCTCGCTAGGGAGCTGTGAGTTGCCAATTAAGGGAACATGTTACATGTTAGCCTTTTCGATGGCATACCTCAGATCATTAATATTTAGCATTGTACTTTACCAAACTCGCCGAAAAGCTAAGTGTCAAAACGACTTGACATGGAAACCAGATACCTGGCATATTAAGCTCATAACTTACTTTGAATAATCTCCATGTAAAGTATGACCAAACTATAGCTCAGGGCATCATCCATGATCATCATCCATGAGCATCAACTGCATGCACTCTCGTCCATGGATAATACTAACTAGTATTTGTTAAACCCTCATCATTATAATGGCAACTATTTGATACACTGGCAGGGCAGGCTGGAATCTCAGACTTGCATTACAAGGCATGATGGCAACTAGCACTGGAAGTTTGCAGCTAGGAAGTTTTGCATGCAGGTAGGGACCTTACTGAAGGATTGCACCTGGTTGCATCTCAGAAATACTCACTTACTTTCTTAAAGGGCACTCACTTAGAATTAAGGCTGAAATTCAAGGAGCTAGGGTGGAAGCTTAGAGCTAGAACAAACAGAGTTGTTATCTCTGGTTTGTTACCCGTGCCACGTGCTAGCGAGGCGAGGAATAGGGAGAGAGAACAGTTGAACACGTGGCTACAGGGATGGTGCAGGAGGGAGGGATTCAGATACCTGGATAATTGGGGCTCATTCTGGGGTAGGTGGGACCTCTACAAACGGGATGGTCTACACCTGAACCAGAGGGGTACCAATATCCTGGGGGGGAAATTTGCTAATGTTCTTCGGGAGGGTTTAAACTAATTCAACAGGGGGGTGGGAACCTGAATTGTAGCTCCAGTGTACAGGAGATTGAGAATAGTGGGGTCATAAATAAGGTTTCAAGGTTGCAGGAGTGTACCGGCAGGCAGGAAGGTGGTTTAAAGTGTGTCTACTTCAATGCCAGGAGCATCCAGAATAAGATGGGTGAACTTGCAGCATGGGTTGGTACCTGGGACTTCGATGTTGTGGCCATTTCGGAGACATGGATAGAGCAGGGACAGGAATGGTTGTTGCAGGTTCCGGGGTTTAGATGTTTCAGTAAGATCAGGGAAGGTGGTAAAAGAGGGGGAGGTGTGGCATTGTTAGTCAAGGACAGTATTACGGTGGCAGAAAGGACATTTGATGACAACTCGTCTACTGAGGTAGTATCGGCTGAGGTTAGAACCAGGAAAGGAGAGGTCACCCTGTTGGGAGTTTTCTATAGGCCTCTGAAAAGTTCCAGAGATGTAGAGGAAAAGATTGCAAAGATGATTCTGGATAGGAGCGAAAGTAACAGGGTATGGGGGACTTTAACTTTCCAAATATTGACTGGAAACGCTATAGTTCGAGTACTTCAGATGGGTCAGTTTTTGTCCAATGTGTGCAGGAGGGTTTCCTGACACAGTATGTAGATAGGCCAACAAGAGGCGAGGCCACATTGGATTTGGTACTGGGTAATGAACCAGGCCAGGTGTTAGATTTGGAGATAGGTGAGCACTTTGGTGATAGTGACCACAATTCGGTTACGTTTACTTTAGCGATGGAAAGGGATCGGTATATACCGCAGGGCAAGAGTTATAGCTGGGGGAAAGGCAATTATGAGGCGGTGAGGCAAGATTTAGGATGCATAGGATGAAGAAGGAAACTGCAGGCTGGGCACAATTGAAATGTGGAGCTTGTTCAAGGAACAGTTACTGCGTGTCCTTGAGAAGTGTGTACCTGTCAGGCAGGGAGGAAGTGGTCGAGCGAGGGAACCGTGGTTTACTAAAGAAGTTGAATCTCTTGTCAAGAGGAAGAAGGAGGCTTATGTAGAGATGAGGCGTGAAGGCTCAGTTAGGACGCTTGAGAGTTACAAGTTAGCCAGGAAGGACCTAAAGAGAGAGCTAAGAAGAGCCAGGAGGGGACATGAGAAGTCTTTAGCAGGTAGGATCAAGGAAAACCCTAAAGCTTTCTATAGGTATGTCAGGAATAAAAGAATGACTGGAGTAAGATTGGGGCCGGTCAAGGACAGTAGTGGGAAGTTGTGCGTGGAGTCCGAAGAGATAGGAAAAGTGTTAAATGAATATTTTTCGTCAGTATTCACACAGGAAAAAGACAATGTAGTGGAGGAGAATACTGAGATACAGTCTATTAGACTAGAGGGGATTGAGGTTCATAAGGAGGAGGTGTTAGCAATTCTGGAAGGTGTGAAAATAGATAAGTCCCCTGGGCCGGATGGGATTTATCCTAGGATTCTCTGGGAAGCTAGAGAGGAGATTGCAGAGCCTTTGGCTTTGATCTTTATGTCGTCATTGTCTTCAGGAATAGTGCCAGAAGACTGGAGACTAGCAAATGTTGTTCCCTTGTTCAAGAAGGGGAGTAGAGACAACCCTGATAATTATAGACCAGTGAGCCTTACTTCGGTTGTGGGTAAAGTGTTGGAAAGGATTATAAGAGATAGGATTTATAATCATCTAGAAAGGAATAATTTGATTAGGGATAGTCAACACGGTTTTGTGAAAGGTAGGTCATGCCTCACAAACCTTATTGAGTTCTTCGAGAAGGTGACCAAACAGGT
>NC_063350.1:43039832-43053440 GCF_021869965.1 Rhincodon typus | reverse complement strand
ACAGACCGGGGTCAGCACTGAGGCACTCCTGCACTCAGTGCGATCAGCAATGAGGGAGTGCTGCACTGAGGGCGGCAAGCACTGAAGGGAGGTTAGCACTGAGGGAGTGCCGCACTGAGGGAGGGCTTCACTGACGGGGGGGCCAGCACTGAGGGGAGGGGAGCAGCACTGAGGGGGTTATTACTGAAGAGGGTCAGCACTGAGGGAGTGCTGCACAGAGCGGGGTCAGCAATGAGGGAGTGCTGGACGGAGGGCGAACAGCACTGAAAGGAGTATAGCACTGAGGGAGTGCTGCATTGAGGAGGTGATGCACTGAGGGACGGCCAGCACTGTGGGGGGTCCAACACTGAGGGGGTTCCAGTACTGAAGGGGTCAGCACTGAGGGGGTGCGGCACTGAGGGAGTGCTGCAATTGTGGGGTCGGGTCAGTCTGAGAGTTGGTCAGCACTGAGGGGTGGTGTCAGCACTGAAGGAAGAGCTTCACTGTGGGGTGACAGCCGTGAGGCAGTACGACACTGTTGGGCGGTTAGTGCTGTGAGACTGTCCGAGGGTCAGTATTGAGGAAGTGGGGCACTGAGAGGGGTCAGCGCTGATGGAGTACTGCAGAGTGTGGTCATCACTAAGGGAGTTCGGCACTGGCGAAGTGCTGCACTGAGGGAGTGCAGCACTGAGGGCATGACAGCACTGAGGGAGTAATCCACTGAGAGGGGTTCAGAACCAAGGGACTCCTGCACTGAGGGAGTGCTGCATTGAGGGGTGTCAGCACTGATGGGGGTCAGCACTGAAGGGATGTTTGCACTGAAGGGACCAGTACTGAGGGAATGCTGCACTGAGGATGTGCTGCTCTGTGTGGGCTCATCACTGAGGGAGTGCTTCACTGTGGGGTGTCAGCTGTGAGGGTGCATTGCACTGTTGGAGGGACAGAGCTGTGAGACTGTCTGAGAGATGTCAGCACTGAGCGAATGCTGCACTGAGGCAGGGCGGCACTGTCGGAGGGCGGCACTGAGGGAGTGCGGCACTGAGTGAGGGCTGCACTGAGGGAGAACTCCACTTAAAGAGTGCTACACTGAGGGGTGTCAGCACTGAAGAAAGGTCAACTCTGAAGAGAGGTCAGCACTGACGATGTCAGTAGTGAGGAAGTGGTGCACTGAGCGAGTGCTGTACAGAGGGGTCAGCACTGAGGGAGTGCTGTACAGAGGCCGGCTCGCAGTGAAGGGAGGTCAGCACTGAATGGGTCAGTACTGAGGGAGTGCGACACTGAGGGATTGCTGCACTGAGGGCGCGTCAGCTCTGAGGGGGCGTCAGCACTGAGGTAGTGCTGCAATGAGGGAGAGCTGCACTGAGGGAAGGCTGCACTGAAAGGAGGCTGCACTAAGGCTGCTCAGTACTGACGGGCTCATCACCAAGGGAGTGCTGCACTGAAGGAGTGCAGCACTGAAGGACGGCTGCACTGATGGCGTGCAGCACAGAGCGGGGGGCGGTCAGCATTGAGGTAGTGCTGGACAGAGTGGGGTCAGCACTTCGAGAGGTCAGCACTGAAGGTGGTCAGCACTGAAGAAAGGTCAACTCTGAAGAGAGGTCAGCACTGACGATGACAGTAGTGAGGAAGTGGTGCACTGAGGGAGTGCTGTACAGAGGGGGTTCAGCACTGAAGCCGGCCAGCACTGAAGGGAGGTCAGCAGTGAGGGGGGTCAGCACTGAGAGAGTCCTGCGCAGACCGGGGTCAGCACTGAGGCACTGTTGCAATTAGTGGGGTCAGCACTTAGGGAGTGCTGCACTGAGGGCGGCCAGCACTGAAGGGAGGTTAGCACTGAGGGAGTGCTGCACTGAGGGAGTGCTTCACTGACGGGGGGTCCATACTGAGGGGAGCGGGGAAGCACTGAGGGGGTTATTACCGAAGAGGGTCAGCACTGAGGGAGTGCTGCATTGAAGCCGGCCAGCTCTGAAGGGAGGTCAGCACTGTAGGGGTGAGGCCTGAGGGAGTGCTGCACTGTGTGGGCGTCAACACTGAGGGAGTGCTGCACTGTGGGGGCATCAGCACTGAGGGAGTGCTACACTGAGGGCGAACAGCACTGAAGGGAATACGCACTGAGGGGGTGCTGCACTGAGGGAGTGCTGCACTGAGGGAGTGCTGCACTGAGGGCAGGCGTCAGCACTGAGGGAGTCCTGCAATGAGCGGTGTCAGCACTGAATGGAGGTCAGCACTGACGGGATCAGTACTGAGGGAATGTTGCACTGAGGGAGTGCTGCTCTGAGTGGGGTAAACACAGAGGGAGTGCTTCACTGTGGGGTGTCAGCTGTGAGGGTCTGTGGGAGGGTCAGTGCTGTGAGACTGTCTGAAGGATGTCAACACTGAGGGAATGCTGCACTGAGGCAGGGTGGCACTGAGGGAGGGCGGCACTGCGGGAGGGCTGCCCTGAGGGAGTGCTGCACTGAGGGAGTTGCTGCACTGAGGGGATCAGCACTGAGAGGGGTCAGCACGGAGTGGGGTCAGCAATGAGGGAGTGCTGCGCTGAGGGAGTGCTTCACTGACAGGGTCAGCAATGAGGGAGTGCTGGACTGAGGGCGACCAACACTGAAGGGAGGTTAGCACTGAGGGAATACTGCACTGAGGGAGTGCTGCACTGAAGGAGGTCCAGCACTTTGAGGGGTCCAGCACTGTGGGGGGTCGAGCACTGTGGGGAGTCCAGCACTGAGGGGGTTCCAGTACTGATGGGGGTCAGCACTGAGGGGCTGCTGCAATGAGGAGTGCTGCACATGTGGGGTGGGGTCAGACGTGAGAGGTGGTCAGCACTGAAGGGTTGTGTCAGCACTGAAGGGAGGGCTTCACTGAGGGGTGTCAGCCGTGAGGCAGTACGACACTGTTGGAGGGTTAGTGCTGTGAGACTGTCCGAGGGTCAGTATTGAAGAAGTAGGGCACTGAGAGGTGTCAGCGCTGATGGAGTACTGCAGAGTGTGGTCATCAATAAGGGAGTTCTGCACTGGCGAAGTGCTGCACTGAGGGAGTGCAGCACTGAGGGGGCGACAGCACTGAGGGAGTGCTCCACAGAGAGGGGTTCAGCACCAAGGGAGTGCTGCACTGAGGGCAGAGGTCAACACTGAGGGAGTGCTGCTCTGTGTGGGGTCATCACTGAGGGAGTGCTTCACTATGGGGTTTCAGCTGTGAGGGTGCATTGCACTGTTGGAGGGACAGTGCTCTGAGACTGTCCGAAGGTCAGTATTGAGGAAGTGGGACACTGAGGGGGGTCAGGATTGAGGGAGTGCTGCACTGAGAGGGGACAACGCTGAAAGGAATTCAGCACTGAAGGAAGTCAACACTGAAGTGAAGTCAGCACTGTCGGGGACAGAACTGTGGGTGTGCTGCACAGAGAGGGGTCAGCACTGAGGCGGGTCAGCACTGAGTGGGGTCAGCACTGAGGGGATTCAGCACTGAGGGATTGTTGCAGAGAGGGTGGTCAGCCCTGAAGTAGTGCTGTAAAGAATGGGGTCAGCATTCAGAAAGGTCAGCACTGAAGGTGGTCAGCACTCAAGGATGGTCAGCACTGATGGGATCAGTACTGAGGGACGACTACACTGACGGAGTGCTACACTGAGGGGTGTCAGCACTGAGGGAGTGTTGTAAAGAGGGCGGCCAATATTGAAGGGAGGTCAGCACTGAATGGATCAGTACTGAGCGAGTGCGACACTGAGGGATTGCTGCACTGAAGGCGTGTCAGCACTGAGGGGTCGTCAGCACTGAGGGAGTGCTGCACTGAGGGTGAGCTGCACTGCGAGAGGGCTGTACTGAGGGAGGGCTGCACTGAGGGCGGGAAGCACAGAGCCGGGGGGCGGTCAGCATTGATGGAGTGCTGGAGAGGGTGGGGTCAGCACTTCGAGGGGTCAGCTCTGAAGGTGGTCAGCACTGAAGACAGGTCAGCACTGAAGGAAGGTCAGCACTGACGGGAGGTCAGCACTGACGGTTTCAGTAATGAGGAAGTGGTGCACTGAGGGAGTGCTGTACAGAGGGGGATCAGCACTGAAGCCGGCCAGCACTGAAGGGAGGTCAGCAGTGAGCGGGGTCAGCACGGAGAGAATGCTGCAAAGACCGGGATCAGCAGTGAGGCACTGCTGCACTCAGAGGGGTCAGCACTGAGGGAGTGCTGCACCGAGGGCTGCCAGCACTGAAAGGAGGTTAGGACTGAGGGAGTGCTGCACTGACGGGAGGTGCAGCACTGAGGGGAGGCGGGCAGCACTGAGGGAGTTATTACTGAAGAGTGTCAGCACTGAGGGAGTGCTGCATTGAAGCCGGCCAGCACTGATGGGAGGTCATCACTGATGGGGTGAGTCCTGAGGGAGTGCTGCGCTGTGGGGGCGTCAGCCCTGAGGGAGTGCTGCACTGTGGGGGGATCAGCACTGAGGGAGTGCTGCACTGAGGGCGACCAGCACTGAAGGGATTAAGCACTGGGAGTGCTGCACTGAGGGGTGTCAGCACTGATGGGATTCAGCACTGAAGGGCGGTCAGCAGTGAAGGGAAGTCAGCACTGAAGGAATCAGTGCTGAGGGAATGCTGCACTGAGGGAGTGCTGCTCTGTGTGGGGTCATCACTGAGGGAGTGCTTCACTGTGGGGTGTCAGCTATGAGGGTCTGTGGGAGGGTCAGTGCTGTGAGACTGTCTGAGGGATGTCAGCACTGAGGGAATGCTGCACTGAGGCAGGGCGGCTCTGAGGGAGGGCGGCACTGACGGATTGCGACACTGAGGTAGGGCTGCACTGAGGGGGGGCTTCACTGAGGGAGTGCTGCACTGAGGGATTTGCTGCACTGAGGGGTGTCAGCACAGAGGTGGGGTCAGAACGGAGTGGGGGCAGCACTGAGGCAGCGCTGGACAGATGTGGATCAACAATGAGGAAGTGCTGCTCTGAGGAGCGGCAGCACAGCAGGGGGTCAGCACTGAGGGAGTGCTGCACTGAGGGCGTCCAGCACTGAGGGGAGGTTAGCACTGAGGGAGTGCTGCACTGAGGGAGTGCGGCACTGAGCGGGAGCTGCACAGAGGGAGTGCTGCACTGAGGGGAGTCAGCACTGAGCGGGGTCCTCACTGAGTGGGGCCAGCACTGAGGGAGTGCTTCACAGATGTGGACCAACACTGAGGGAGTGCTGCTTTGAGGGGCTGCTGCACTGCAGGGGGTCAGCACTGAGGGAGTGCTTCACTGAGTGGGGTGCAGCACAGAGTGGGGGGCCAGCACTGACGGGGTTAGCACTAAAGAGGGTCAGCACTGCGGGAGTGCTGCACAGAGTGGAGTCAGCACTAAAGGACTGCTGCACTGAAGCCGGCCAGCAATGAAGGGAGGTCAGCACTGACGGGGTGAGAACTGAGGGATTGCTGTCCTGAGAGAGCGCTGCACTGAGGCGGCTCAGAACTGAGGGGGTCATCACCAAGGGAGTGCTGCACTGAGGCAGGGCTGCACTGAGGGAATGCTAGACAGAGTGGTGTCTGCACTTAGAGGTGTCAGCACTGAAGATGGTCAGCACTGAAGGGAGGTTAACACTGACAGGGTCAGTGGTGAGGAAGTTGTGGACTGAGGGAGTGCTGTACAGAGGGGGATCAGCACTGAAGCCGGCCAACACTGAAGGGAGGTCAGCAGTGAGCGGAGTCAGCACCGAGAGAGTGCTGCACAGACCGGGGTCAGCACTGAGGCACTCCTGCACTCGGGGGGTCAGCACTGAGGGAGTGCTGCACTGAAGTCAGCCAGCACTGAAGGGAGGTCAGCACTGACGGAGTGAGTACTGAGGGAGTGCTGCACTGTGGGGGCCTCAGCACAGAGGAAGTGCTGCAGTGAGGGGCATCAGCACTGAGGGAGTGCAACACTGAGGGTGTCAGCACTGAGGGAGTGCTGCACTGAGGGGTGTAAGCACTGAGGGATGTCTGCACTGTGAGAGTGCTGCACTGAAGGGGGTGTCAGCACTGATGGGATTCAGCAGTGAAGGGCAGTCAGCACTGAAGGGAGGTCAGCACTGAAGGGATCAGTACTGAGGGAATGCTGCACTGAGGGAGTGCTGCTCTGTGTGGGCTCATCACTGAAGGAGTGCTTCACTGTGGGGTGTCAGCTGTGAGGGTGCATTGCACTGTTGGAGGGACAGAGCTGTCTGAGGGATGTCAGCACTGAGGGAATGCTGCACTGAGGCAGGGCGGCACTGACGGAGGTCGGCACTGAGGGAGGGCGGCACTGAGTGAGGGCTGCACTGAGGGAAGGCTCCACTGACGGATTGCTGCACTGAGGGACTTGCTGCACTGAGGGGGGTCAGCACTGACTGGGTCAGGACTGAGGGAGCGCCTCATTGTCAGCGGGTCAGGACTGAGGGAGCGCCTCATTGTCACCGGGTCAGGACTGAGGTATTTGAAGTAGAGCGATGAAGGGTGTGGTTCCTTTTATTCTTTTAAAGTTAGAGAATGCCAGAAAGATTATCAATACTATATGATTTGACTGCGGAGCGAATTACTTAATGACAGCAGGAAGTTTATTAGCCTGACTACCGCGGCTGGCTCTTGAGATTCCACCATTGCCGGTTTACTCATTCTTTCATTCAATTTCACGGAAGCGCTATTTTGAAAGTAGCTTTCTTAAAGGGAACGCGAACCCTATTCAATATGTATCTGACAGAGACGTAGTAACGCCGAAAACTTGTTTGATGTCCCGCAAGATATTCAACTCCTGGGAGATTTTTGTTGAGGGCTGATTAACATTATAATTTTTCATAGTTTCGGGTGACATGATGGATGGGATCGTATTGTTCTGAATAGATTAGAAAATTAACACATACTCAGGGATTGACTCTGATGCAGACACAAGTTTGGACACTGTTAGCAACAAGGGTTCAAACTGTGAAAAGGCAGTAATGGGGTGCAAGGAACATTTCAATTTCGTCTCCCTTTATTAGTGAAAAGAACGGCATGATGGCAGTTTTATGAATGAATGAATGAAATGCGGTCATAGTAAACACAGTACGCTAATGAGTGGTCAGTAAAGTTATGAATGAATGAGAGCGTGAGAGTGGTCATATGGAGCGCTTGTGGGTGCATTCGTAAAGAGGATCTTTAGTACAACAGTAAAGAGGCTTATGATATAGTGTCACACAAAAACCACAGTCAAGGATATTTTAAGGCGATTGACCCTGCATTACTAAAGAACGCCAGCCAGACTCCGGAAGCCTTGTTACGTGCTAACCGACATGAGTAAACAGGGCAGACCACAGGATATTCAGGGGCAAAGGTTATAAGATAAGCAAGTGACCACATGAGCGAACGGGTACCGCGTGTTTGAATCCGACTGGTAAATATGTGATACACAACCATTTGATCTAACTGACTGCCCAGTTAATTGAAAACCGGAGGAACTGCAGATGCTGCAAATCAGGAACAAAAACAAAATTGCTGGAAAAGCTCAGCAGGTCTGGCAGCATTTCTGAAGGCCAAAACAGTTAACGTTTCGGGTTTGTGTACAGGGTGCTCTTTGTTTTGGATTATTTACAGGGGGCTCTGTTCTAGGGTTCCTTTGCAGAGGTCTCTGTGTTTTATGGTTCTCTGTCTTTTACATTTTACTTCCCGAGGGACCTTTCTTAGCTTTTATTTAATGGGGTCTCTGTGCTTGAGTGTATTTACAGGGGGCTCTTTTTCGCGTTTGTTTAAACGAGATTCTGCGTCGGAGATTACTTACAGAAGGCTTTGTGTTTCATGGTTCATTGACAGGGATGTCTATGTTTTAGGCTTTATTTATAGTGAGCTCCGTGTTTTACAGTTAATTGAAAGGGGTCTCTGTCTTCGAGTTTCTGGACGGGGGCTGTGTGTCTTCGGGTTTCTGTACCGGAGACTGTATGTCTTCGGTTAGGAGTAGATCTGAAACGAGGTTCGGTTTAGAACTAAGGATATGGTTAGTGTAGGGATGAGGCTTTCGTTATATGGCTGAGCGTAGGTGTTAGGGCTGAGGCTACAGTTGGAGGTGAGGTTAGGGTCAGCGTTGGAACTGACGGTTATGGTTTGGGTTAAGCCTGAGGTTAGGATTTGGGCTGAGGTTGGACTTAGGGTTCACATGAGGGTTAGCCATCGGGCTGAATCTAGGGTTAGGGTTACGGCTAGCGTTATTTCTGAGGGTAGTATGGAAGAAAGCAGCTTCGCATACCCAGAGGAAGAGCTAGAGTGAGAGCAACTGCGTATTATACAGGAGACACGGGAAGTATTGTGAACTTAACGGGTCAAATAATATTACAGATTAGTTTACAATTAAAGATTATTGTCCTGAGGGAATGCCTCATTGTCAGAGGGTCTGCCTGAGGCTGTCCCACCTTGTTGTAGGTCAGTACTGAAGGAGTGAAACATCGTCAGAGGGCGAAATTCAGGACTTTACCATTTATTGTATAAATCCTACCTTCTTTTGACTTTCCAAAGTGCACAACTGTATCAGTATACAATTGTATTTACCAATCCTCAGCCCACATCCCCATCTGATCCACAAGCCTCTGTAAATTTCGATTATCTTCTTTGCTATCAAAGACATCTCCTACTTTTGCATTATCAGTCTGAAGCATGTTAGTCTAACCAGCATCAAAAGTCAAGTCATTTGATGAAGTTGACATTTTTGACTTCTGCAGTGCTCATCTCACTGAAATAAGCATATTTTGTCAAACCAGCCTCAAAAGTTATGTCCTTTGGTGAAGTTGAGATTTTAGTCTTCTGATATGCTTAATTCGCTGAAATAATCATGTTAGTCAAAACAACATCAAAAGTTTAGTCATGTTGTGAAGTTGAGATTTTGATCTTCTGAAGTGCTTACCTCATGGAATAAGCATTTCATTCAAACCAACATCAAAAACTAACATTTTTGGTGAAGGGAGATATTGGTCTTCTGAAGTGCTTTACTGAGTTAAATAAGCATGTTAGTCAAAACTGCATCAAAAATTATGTCAGACGGTGAAGTTGAGATTTTTGATTTCTGAAGTGCTGATCTCACTCAAATAAGCATCTTCGTC
Source organism: Rhincodon typus (assembly GCF_021869965.1). Lineage (NCBI taxonomy): Eukaryota > Metazoa > Chordata > Chondrichthyes > Orectolobiformes > Rhincodontidae > Rhincodon > Rhincodon typus. The sequence goes on along the minus strand of NC_063350.1, from coordinate 43,044,444 downwards.
TAACCAACATAAAAACTTGAGTAATTTTGTGTCGTTCAGATTTTGGTTTTCTGAAGTGTTTATCTGACTGAAATCAGCATGTCAGTCAAAACAGCATCAACATTGAAGTCATTTGGTGAATTTGAGAATTTTGATATTTGATCCTGGTTAGACTAAAATGCTTATTTCAGTGAGTTTAGCACTTGAGAAGACTAAAATCTGAACACACCAAATGATTGAAGTTTTCATGTTGTTTCGACTAACATGCTTATTTGAGTGAGATAAGGACTTCAGAAGTAAAAAATCTCAACTTCACCAAATGACTCAACTTTGGATTTTTTTGAATAACATGCTTATTTCAGCGGAGATAAGCAGTTCAGAAGGCAAAAATCTCAACTTCACGAAATGATTTAATTTTTAATGCTGGTAGGATTAAAATTCTTATTTCAGCGAGATAAGCAGTTCATAAGACAAAAATCTGAACTTCACCAAATGACTCAATTTTTGATGTTGGTTTGATTAACATGTTCATTTCAGGGAGTTAAGCACTTCAGAAGACCAAAATCTCAACTTCAAAAAGACACTCAACTTTTTATGCTGTTTTGACAACATGCTTATTTCAGTTAGATAAGCACTTCAGCAGAAAAAAATCTGAACTTCAATAAATGACTAAATTTTGATGTTGAATTGACTAACAGGCTTCCTCCAGTGAAATAAGCACTTCAGAAGTGAAGAATCTAGACTTCACCAATCTCGACTTGACACAACTTATGATGTTGTTTTGAGGAACATGCATATTTGAGTGAGATAAGCACTTCAGAAGGCCAAAATAAGAACTTCAAAAAATGTCTCAAGTTTTGATGTTGGTTAAACTAACATGCTTACTTGAGTGAGATAAGCACGTCTGAAGATCAAAATCTCAACTTCACCAAATGACTCAACTTTTGTTGTTTTGATGGACATGCTTATTTCAGCGAGTTAAGCACTTCAGAAGACTAAAATCTCAACTTCACCAAATGACTCAACTTTTGATGCCAGTTGGATTAAAATGCTTCTTTCAGCGAATTAAGCACTTCAGAAGTCCAAAATCTGAACTTCACAAAAAAACTAAGCTTTCATTTTTTTTGACTAATATGCTTATTTGAGTGAGATATGCACTTCAGAATTCAAAAATCCCACCTTCATCAAATGACTTAATTATTGGTACTGTTTTGACTAACACGCTTATTTCACTCAGATAGTCATATCGGAAGACTAAAATCTAACGTTCACCAGATGACCTCACTTTTGCTGCTGTTTAAACTAAAATGTTTCTTACAGCGAGTTAAGCACCTCAGAAGCCAAAAATCTGAACTTCACCAAATGACTCAAATTTTGATGTTCGATTGACTGACAGGCTTCCTCCAGTGAAATAAGCACTTCAGAAGTGAAGAATCTCGACTTCACCAAATAACTCAACTTTTGATGTTGTCTTGGCTAACATGCATATTTAAGTAAGACAAGCATTTCTGAAGGCAAAAATCTCAATTTCACCAAGTGACTTAATTTTTGATGCTGGTTGGATTAAAATGCTTATTTCAGCGAGTTCAGGTCTTCAGTAGGCAGAAATCTGAACTTTACCAAATGACTCAATTTTTGACGCTGTTTTGACTAACGTTCTTATTTCAGTTCGATAAGCAAGTCAGAAGACCAAAATCTCAACTTCACCAAAACACTCAACTTTTGATGCTGGTATGACTAAAATGCTTATTTCAGTGAGATAAGCAATTCAGAATTCAAAAATCTCAACTTCACCAAAACACTCAACTTTTCATGCCGTTTTGACTGACATGCTCATTTCAGTGAGATAAGCAGTTCAAGAAACCAGAATCTGAACTTGAACAAATTACCTCAGTTTTTCTGTTGGTTTGACGAAAATGCTTATTTCAGCGATTTAAGCACTTCAGAGGCTAAAATCTCACCTTGACCAAATGACTCAACTTTTGATGCTGGTTGGAATAAAATGCTTATTTGAGCGAGCTGAGGTCTTCATTAGACCAAAATCTGAACTTCACCAAATGACTCAAGTTTTGATGTTGGTTTGACGAACATGTTTACTTCAGTGAGATAAGCACTTCAGAAATCAAAAATCTCAACTTCAGCAAATGACTCAACTTTTGATGTTGTTTTGACTAACGTGCTTATTTCAGTGAGATAAGCATATCAGAAGACTAAAATCTCACCTTCACCAGATGACCTAACTTTTGATGCTGTTTAAATTAATATGCTTATTTCGGCGAGTTATGCACTTCAGAAGATCAAAATCTCAACTACCCCAAATGACCCCTCTTTTGATGTTGTTTTGACGAACGTGCTTCGTTAAACGAGATAAGCATAGCAGAAGACCAAAATCTCAATTTCACGAAGACACTCAACTTTTGATGCTGGTTTGACAAAATGCTTATTTCAGCGAGATAAGCATATCAGAAGAATAAAATCTCAACATCACCAAAGGACCTAACTTTTGATACTGATTTGACTGAAATGCTTATTTCAGTGAGATAAGCACTTCAGAAGTCAAAAATCTCAACTTCACCAAATGACTTAAATGTTGATGCTGGTTTCACAAACATGCTCATTTCACTCAGATAAGCACTTCAGAAGACCAAAATCTGAACTTCACCAAATAACTCAAGTTTCGATGTTGGTTAGACTAACATGCTTATTTCAGTGAGATAATCACTTCAGAAAACAAAAATCTCAACTTCACCATCTGACTTAATTTTTGATGCTGTTTTGACTATCATGCTTATTTCACTCAGATGAAAACTTCAGAAGACCAATGTCTCACTTCACCAAAAATGTTAGTTTTTGATGTTGGTTTGAATGACATGCTTATTACATGAGGTAAGCACTTCAGAAGATCAAAATTTCAACTTCACAAAATGACTCAACTTTTGATGTTGTTTTGATGAACATGCTTATTACAGTCAGATAAGCACTTCAGAAGTCAAAAATCTCAACTTCACCACATGACTCAACTTTGTATATTGTTTTGAATAACATGCTTATTTCAGCGAGTCAAGCAGATCAGAAGGCAAAAATACCAACTTCACCAAATGATTTAATTTTTGCTCCTGGTTGGATTAAAATTCTTATTTCAGCGAGATAAACACTTCAGAAGACAAAAATCTGAACTTCACCAAATGACTCAGTTTTTGATGTTAGTTTGAAAAACATGCTCATTTCAGCGAGTTAAGCACTTCAGCAGACATAAACCTGAATTTCACCAAATGACTCAATTGTTGATGTTGTCTTGGCTAACGTTCTTATTTCAGTTAGATAAGCATATCAGAAGACCAAAATCTGAACTTCTCTAAATGACTCAAATTTTGATGTTGGATTTACGAACAGGCTTCCACTAGTGAAATGAACACTTCAGAAATGAAGAATCTCGACTTCACCAAATGACTGAACTTTTGATGTTGGTTAGACAAACATGCTTCCTTTAGTGAGATAAGCACTTCATAAGTCGAAATCTCAACTTCACCAAATGACTTAATTCTTAATGCTGTTTTGACTAAGATGCTTATTTCAGCGATTTAAGCACTTCAAAAGCCAAAAATCTCATCGTCTACAATTGACTTAATTGTTGATGCTGTTTTGACTAATATGCTCATTTCACTCAGATAAGCACATCAAAAGACCAATATCTGAACTTCACCAAATGAGTTAGTTTTTGATTCTGGTCAGACTAAAATGCTTATTTCAGCGAGGTAAGCACTTCAGAAGATGAATATCTGACCTTCATCAAATGACACAATTTTTTATGTTCGTTTGACTAACATGCTTATTTCAGTGAGATAAGCACGTCAGAAATCAAAAATCTCAACTTCAACAAATGACTCAACTTTTGATGCTGGTTGTTCTGACGTGCTTATTTCAGCGATACAAACTTATCAGAAGACTAAAATCTCACCTTCACCAGATGACCTAACTTTTGATGCTGGTTAAATTGAGATGCTTATTTCAGCGAGTTGAGCACCTCATAAGCCAAAAATCTGAACTTCACCAAATGACTCAATTTTTGATATTCGTTTGACTAACATGCTCATTTCAGCGAGTTAAGCACTTCAGAAGATCAAAATCTCTACTTTACCAAATGAGTGAACTTTTGATGTTGTTTTAACTAACGTGCTTATTTCAGCGAGATAAGCATAGCAGAAGACCAAAATCTCAACTTCAACAAGAAACTCAACTTCAGATGCTGTTTTGACTAACATGCTTATTTCAGTGGTAAAAGCACTTCAGAAGACCAAAATTTAAACTTCACCAAATGACTTAATTTTTTGTGCTGTTTTGACTAACATGCTTATTTCATTCAGATAAGCACTTCAGAAGGCCAAAGTCTGAACTTCAACAAATAACTCAAGTTTTGATGTTCGATAGACTAACATGCTTATTTGAATGAGGTAAGCACTGCTCATGTCAAAAATCTCAACTTCACAAAATGCCTGAATTTTTAATGCTGTTTTGACTAACATACTTATTCCAGTAAGATAAGCACTTCCGAAAACCAAAATCTGAACTTCACCAATTGACTCAAGTTTGATATTGGTTTGACTGACATGTTTATTTCAGCGATTTAAACACC
>NC_063350.1:43024803-43039332 GCF_021869965.1 Rhincodon typus | reverse complement strand
ACGAAACGTTAACTCTGTTTTCTCCTCCACAGATGCTGCCAGACCTGCTGAGCTTTTCCAGCAACTTTGTTTTTGTCCATGGGTTATCAAATCATTCCCATCAGTCAGAAATATCACAGGACCAGAGAATTTCATTGGAATAGTCAATCCAAGTGGGCAATTTTTTCCACATCTCACACAAATGAATGAACCATTGTGACAAATCCTTAGACAATATAAAGTATGGCGTAGGAACAATAATGAACTGGAGACCTTTGAGAAATTAAACAAAGTCTTAATCTCGTCAGATATTTCCAACTCATTGTGATCCTGAGCTATCAACCATCATAGCAGCTGATGCACCAGATTAGGGGCAGTGTTATTCTAAATATTAAAAGATAGGACAAAAAAAGACTAATTTACTATGCACCCATATCATTAACAGAAACGTAACAAAAGTATGCTTTAATCGAAAAAGAAGCTCCAGTAGATGCAACAATATACAAAAAACACTGATTTACAATTATTTATCAATTTGCAATAGATTCAGATCATAAGTGTTAAACATCAAAGAAATTTTATCCATCAAGGATACAAAAATTCCGATTAAAAATTAAAAAGATCATCATTGCAAATGAACATTTTCAGAGCATTACAACCAGAGTAAGAGAATAATATCTTCATTGAAGACATAAAGGACTTTACAAAATTGACCATTAGGTACTTGTCTGAAACAACTAGAAACCGAGGGAATTTGGACAACGTATAAAAATAAATATGTTTCTCTCAGAAAGGTTTGATATGATGGGGTGGCAGAAAGTTAGAAGTTAAGAAAATAAAAACAGGAGTGTCAATGAGTGGGAAACCAGTATTAGGAAGGATCAGCTATGCAGATGTCCAGGAAGAGACCATGATCAAAGAACTGACATTCCCTGTTGACTTAAACAATTCAGAGTGTAAATGAAATCTTAGAGAACACAGATCATCAAGAATCTCCAAGAGAAGCATGAATGAGATCAAATAAATTGATGAAATCACCACAACATTTATCCAAATTAAACAAAGAGTATGGGGAGAGATGGGGGTAGAATGTATGTATTATGTAAGCACAAAAGCTTGGGGAGATATAAAGTGTTAACATTTGAATTAAAGGATTAACATTTTCCTAAATAATATACTACACTCAACCTTGGCCATGGCTGCCACTATAACATCAGAGATAGGTACATGAGATGGGTAGGTGAATGAGTGAATAGGTGTGTGAGGGGAAGAGGGTTTTGAGAGTGGTTGGGTTGAGTGAGAGAGTTAATTTGGTGAGGACCAGTCAGATCAAATTAAAATGGTCAGGTGTTAAAGTAGCCATGCCTATTTGGGGGGTTGGGCCTTGGTGTAGGGGATAGGACGTAGTTGGATGGTTGGGCTTTAGTGTTGCAAGGACGGGCAATTGGTTGGGAGTGGTAGTTAGGTCAGGGCTAATCAAGATGAGTCAGGCTAGTTGTCAAATAGTGGGTGTTAATTAGGTCTTATCTGAGGTTAGATTAGCCAGGATGGGTAGTTACGGCAGGTTGAAGAGTAGTTGGTATGGGTCAGGTGGGATATTCAGCTCAGGAGCTAGTCAGGGTCATTGTAGGATAGTGAGGGCAGATAAATCAGGTGGCAAGGGTAGTCAGCTGGTGGATGGTAGTTACGTCTGGTCGATGGGTAGCTATGTTGGTTTGGTGGTGGGAAGGGTGGTGAAATCAGATGGTTGGAGATTAGTAGGTTAAGAGTGGGGCTTCAGTTGGAGGGTGATGCGGGCCAGTAGGGAGGTTGGGGTTGTAATCAAGTTGGGAGAGTGGGCCAATGAAGCAAACAGGAACATTTTTCAGTTAAAGCCCACACAAATGAGAGGTGTGAACTTCCTTTTCTGATCATCTGCCATCTCTATTCTGTATTGCTGCTTTGGTAAAAGGGGAGGAACAGGGGCTATTTTAAACAAATGCTGTCATGTTTAAGTGTAGTATCAGCATAGCTCAATTGTATATGAATAAAAACATCAACTTTTATCATAACGGGTAAGAAGATTGATTATCATTCATCATAAGTGATCCTATGAACTAACAGTCGAGTTAACCTTCCTGGTCTACACATAAACACACCTGATACGAATACATGTGATTCAGTGAGTTAAAGTTCCACGATATCTAAATAGCATTCTAAAAATCAGTGGGGGTTGAAGATTTGAGAGAGAAATAGCAAAAAGGAATACAGGACAAATCCAAAGAAGTAACAGTTTACACATAGCATATTTATTTTCAGTTAATTTTATCTACAGCATTGCAACAGTCCATTATTATGAATTTGTGTTACCCATCAATGAAGTCGGGAGAAAAGAAAATCAGGATGCAAAACTGTATTGGACCATTCTGATCCATTTAACATTACTGTCCAAGACAAATTTATAACTTTCTTAAAACAGTATTTTCAAAACAACCTATCCTTTGGTGTATCAGAATTAGAAGCAAAAGCAACAGCAGAAACAAATAGTTTAATGAAGAGCTGGCGCTGGGCCTCAATACCATTTCCTTAGTGTGACCAAACCACAGCAAAACAACTGGAAATGCCTAGGAGAGAAATATATTGTGAAAGAATGAATTAGGCATTATGCCAGGTGAAGATTTCAACAGATGGGATGAGAAAAGAGTGAGGAAACAAACAGTTGGAGGGGTAAATGCAAGAAATTAGGTTTTGCAGGCATTAATCCTTTTTGTGTTATAGTGGCACCAGTGTTCAAAGTTAATTGTCCATAAAAGACTAACAGAATTCCATGGTGGGATCTGGCTGATTAACGTTGGTGAGTTATTGCTGTAGGCCAATCATTTTGAATGTATGTTGTTTTGTAGATGTGAAGCAAGATGGGAGGAGAAAAATATTTAAACGGGAACACTGCTTAACCAAAGGTTAAAGTGACAAAGAGGAAAAAGATTAGAAAGGGAAAATACTGATCGAAGTTTTGTCCACCAGCCCTTATCTATAAATGCCAACTGTTTCTGTCAAGCAGTCAACAAACAGAGCATGTGTGCAAAAAACAGAGCTCTTGGAATGAATGGCTGATTTATATCAGTAGCAGTTTGCTGGCAGTCAGGTCTAATAGGACAATTGAAGAGCTTCCAAGCAATTTGTAGCAAACTAATTTTCCTGCCACATGCAGTGACAATTGTTATATTGTAAAATTTGGAATTGTGCCTTCTTGTTATCAGTGATCAAATTTGCTTTGAATTTTCAAAATCTGCACCTAATTTTATTATCAAAACTCATATTTGCCCAAATGTCTATTTCTGATAACAGAATTTTACATTATTCATGTTAATCTATTGGGCTTCAATGGAAAAAGATCCAAAAGAAGATGAAAGCCTGTTATTACATACAGCATAAATTGACAATATAGTTTGCCTGGCCAAGAATTAATTTATTCCAGTGTCACTTAATTTCAAATCAAACGCCAACATTTATTTCCATGATAATACTCATGGTCATGGATTTTATCCTAGATAGGAGTTCTTTCCTGTACAGAGTGGGGACACTGTGATATCGGAAAATCCGGAAGAATGGGAATCCTGAACGGCCCTCAAAATTTAATTGCAGACTGACTGCCTTTTAAGCGGTGTTCCTGCTCAGGTTGGAAGGCTTTTGGATTGGAAACTTGGTTTACAGAGCCAACACCTTTGAGAAGAGGTAAGTGAAGAACGAGAAAGAGGGAAGCAGGAGGTGGATCCAGATCATTTTGTGGGGTGGGCGGCAAGCTTTCGGAGGTGGTAATTGCACCAATGGTGAATCGATGGTTGTTGGTGTTAAGCATTTGGTGATTGATGTAAACAGTTAGTGGTGATGGGTATAGTTGTGGTCAGGACAAACTGCTCTTTGTTCATCGGGAACTGCTGTTGTTTGGGAGTGGGAGCATTTGGTGCTCAAGGGGAGAGCAGCTGACACTTAAAGGAAGCTTGTACTTGGAGTTAGGGGAAGCAATTGAAGCTTGGTTTGGAAGCAGGGCAGGAACAGTTTCTATTCAGAACAGGTGAGTAAATATATCATGGTGTGGAGGACGTTTCATTGGTCATTATGAATTCACCCCTAACTTGTCTTTTTTTATAATCCTGGCTTAAAAAAAAAATCAATGTTCAATTGAAGACATGCTGCAGCATTATGATGTATAAATATCAACTCAACTCAATAACCCCTGATATGACCCCAAATGAAACATTTTTGGGAGATAAAGTACTGCCCTTAGTATGTATCATCTGCTCTGAAATGTGGAAGTAATTTTTAATAAATACCCTCCTAAGCTTTTCAATCTATGTAGAGCCGCACATTTAAACATTACATCTAGCTCCATGACCAACCATAAAAGTACATTATTGTTGGAGTTTATAATAGCTTATTCTGTATTATCTTCTCGCACTTACAGAATTTCAATTATGGTAAGCAAACACTTCAGAAAAGAGGAGAATGGAATCGCATTGTGGAAGTGTGGATGTCCATTTTAAAATGTGTAATCTTGATGAACTGACAGACATTAACCTCTCTTACCGGAGCATGAGTTCACTAAAAATGGATAATAAAAGGATTGTTTCAAACATCATCATAATGGAGCATCCAGACAAGATAAGTGTGGTCTAACATTAGTGTAAAAGAGCTATCATTTAACAGATAGACAAAATGCAATGGGGACAGGTTCAACCAACAACATCTGTGTGCCTCTACAGAATCGAATATTTTAACCATCCTGCAGTAAATGCCAGGCACGGGGAAGTTTTGGATGAGGTACCTTCACAGTTCAGAGAATCATATCATAAAATCCCTACAGTGTGGAAGCAGGCCATTCAGCCCATTGATTCCACACCAACCCTCTGAACACCATCCTACCCAGACCCACCCCCTACCCTATCCCTGTAGCCCTGCATTTCCCATAGTTTAATTCACTTAACCTGCACACTCCCTGGACACCATGGGCAATTTAACATGGCCAAGCCACCTAACCTGCATATCTTTGGACTGTGGGAGGAAACCGGAGAACACGGAGGAAACTCACAGAGACATGGGGAGAGCGTGCAAACTCCGCGCAGACAATCGCTTGAGGTTGGAATTGAATCTGTGAATTCCCGGTGCTGTGAGGCAGCAGTGATAATCACTGAGCCACCCTGCTCTCCATTACCTGGATGGGGATTTTCTCCCTGATAATCTGAGTTTATGTTCCACTCATCCCCAACCACTGCCGTTCAGAATCTAGTCCCGTATTCTTTTTTTCAAAATTCTCAGTTCTCTTGTATATCAAAACAACATTTGCATGCAATGCGGTCATATTAAACACTGTGTGAAGCTCTTCTTATTTTTTCTCACATGTTGACACTTGATGTGAAAGTACAAAATACTGATTCGATGAGTAGTTATTCAGCTGTAAAAGGACCAGAGCAATAAATAATTAACCATTTCTCAAATTTCACAAGGGTAGAGCAGCATCAGTTAGAAGTCTAACCATAAGTACATATTTGCCTGATATGACCAGCATTTTGAAGAATAATAGAATTGTCTCAAAATGCATTCAGATATACAGGATACTGTGACTGCCTCTACTTAGTGTCAGTGTAACAGGCAACTCATTTAGTTAGCTTCCGTTCTGCAAATACATATTAAACTGTACTGTCATTTTAGTATCAGCAAGAAGATGAAGAAAAACACATAAGAATGTCAAGAAGAACGAAAAAGAATGAAGATGGAGAATTAGAAGCCAAGCTAAAAATAAGAAAGCAGAGGCAGAAGTTCAGGAATTAACCTCTCTCCATGTTAAAGTTTCAAAATATAAAATTTTAACGTTTGTGATCAACATTATATTGAGCAGGCGAGAGCGTGGTGAAATGTACACCTAAGAGGGACAGGCAGTCGTTGGATTGTGAACAGGTTTTGTTCCTGAGTATCCTTGTGAGTCAATTTGTACGCAAGTTAGAACATGATGCAGTACATTATAAAGTAGCCATTCGTAAGTAGAAGTGAATGTTCCCATGTTGGACCTTCAGAACTAATATTAATGTTTGATCTCTTTCATAAATATAAGAGTTTGTAAGATGGATGTTAATAAATCAGGGACCACCTGTAAATCTACTAGTTGTTTTTTGCTTAAAGTAGTTGTGTTCCAGAAAAGGATGACTTTAAATTACACAATGTTAAGCGAATCATATTTTTTCATCGCAACTAATCACAAATGGAGTTCGGTTCTTAGAGCCTTTCTCATCAAAACAAGGTGAGGTGATGGTCTGGTGGTATTATCACTGGACTATTAATACAAAGACTCAGGTAATGTTCTTGGGAGCTGGACTTGAATCCAATGATGGCAGATGGTGGAAATTGAATTTGATAAAATAAATGGAATTAAAAATCTAATGACGGCTGTGAAACCACTGCTAATTTTGGAAAAACCTATCTAGTTCATTAATGTCCTCGCTAATGAGTCTCATTGTAAGTCTGGGTGTAGGAAGAGGAATGGTAAGAACAAGAAAGTAATTAATTAGTAATTGTGAGTGGAGGGCCAGGCAGAGAAAGCTGCAAGCATGATGATCAAGAAGCAGGAGAGAGGTGGCTAGCAGAAGGATCTGCACCATGGAACAAGATGGTTGGGGAATGAAAGGGTTGGAGGGAGAATGGAAGATTCAGTGAGTGGGCAAGGGGGAGATGAGGGATGGTTGGAGAAGAGGAAGTCAGGGAATAAAATGTCAGTGACAGGAGAGAGGCAGTGAGTGGGGGTGTTGGGAAATGGAAGGATTAGGGAATTGGGAAGGTAGTCGAATGGCAGGCTGAGATACACGCAATGATCATTAATTTGGCCATCCAGTGATGGTGAAGATCAGAGAGGCTGCTTTGAAGTGGCACTGGTCAGGTTATGTGAACTGTGCAACACTAAAATGGAAAGCCCAATGCTCACTGCATATATGGCTGGAAGGTAAATGGAAATTGGAATGACATAAAAGAGACTAATTTAAGGGTCTAGGCCCGAAACGTCAGCCTTCCTGCTCCTCTGATGCTGCTTGGCCTGCTGTGTTCATCCAGCTCTACACCTTGTTATCTCAGATTCTCCAGCATCTGCAGTTCCTACTATCTCTGAAATAATTTAAAATTGGGACTTTTTCCAAACCTTTTTACACATATAGATGTATACTTTAAGAAATTTGATACAAGCACAGTTCGTTAGACCCTCTATCTGTTTAGTTGAAATGTAAGTCAATGAGATTTATATTTAAATTCTGTTGTCTGTTTCCCAGCGTCAAATGTTGCAACGTTGATCAACTTAGAAATGTTTCATTTTTGGCATATGCCAGGTTACTGCAAAGTTCAGTAGGGTATTTTTTTTAAGCAACTGTGATAAAAATTGAGATTAGTGCTGGCTACATTTAATATTAAACTGAGCCCCTGCTCCTGTTTCTAAACACATTCTCAACCTTGGTTAAATACATGCTCCATTGACTTTTCTTGCTCCACTGTGGGCTTAAGCAATGGCCCTTAAGAAGACCATTGAAGACTGGGAAAGCAGCTTGCCTGTGAGAAATTTTAAATTAATTTTAATGTTGAATCAGGAGGAGTGAAGATACAATATTTCTGACAACGCTGCAATGTAGTTCCCTCTTCAACATCGCTGCTACCTAGCAATTATCCAAGAATAATACAGCACAGTAACAAAAACAGAAGGTGCTGGAAAAGCTCAGCAGGTCTGGCAGCATCTGTGAAGAGCAATCACAGTTAACGTTTCGGGTCCAGTGACCGTTCCTCAGAACTGATGGTAACTTGGAAAATATCGGTTTGTATGCAGAAGGTAGGGTGGGGGAGGGTTAAGGAATAAACGATAGATGGGGATAGAGCCCAAGGGGAGAGAAGAGCAGTTGGACAGACTAAAGAGTAGACAACGATCTGGCTAGGAGGGTGACTAGCTGTTAATGAGGACTATTAGTGACTAACATACATGGTCTGTAATGGCATACTATGTGATAACAAGGCTGATGTGTGGGGCAGGGGCCTAGGACATGAGAGAGTTCAGGCCCTAAAATTATTGAATTCAATATTGAGTCCAGAGGGCTGCAGGGTCCCCAAGTGGAAAATGAGGTATTGTTCTTCCAGCTTGCGCTGAGCTTTGCTGAAACACTGCAGCAAGCTTGAGACAGAGATGTTGGCCAGGGAACAGGGTAGTGTGTTAAAGTGGCAGGCAACTGGAAGCTCGGGGTCATTTTTACAGGCAGAATGTAGATATTCTGTGAAGCAGTCACCCAGTCTGTGCTTTGTTTCCCCAGTGTAGAGGAGACCACAGTGGGAGCAGCAAATGCAGTAGACTATATTGTGTGCAGTGCTGCTTCACCTGGAAGGTATGTTTAGGTCCTTGGATACTGAGGAGGGAGGACATAAGTGGGCAGATGTTACACCTACGGCAGTTGCAGGAGAAAGTATCATGGGGCTGTGGGGGTGGTGGTGGTGGGGGTGTGTGTTGGGAGTAAAGGAAGAGTGGACCAAGGTGTCCCAGAGGGAACAGCCCCTGTGGTAGGTGGACAAGGGAGGGGAGGGGAGTATGTGTCTGGTGGTAGCATCTCTCTGGAGTGTTGGAAATGGCACAGCAGCAAATTATTTGGCCTATTAAGTCTCCACTGTTTCAAGAAAATTCCAATTATTCCTAGACCCCTCTCTTTGCCTATAACTCTTTATCCTTCAAGTGTTTATCCAGTTTACTTCCGAAGGTGAATGTAAATCAGTACATATGACTCCATCACATAGTGCATTCCAAATCCTAACAATTGATACATAAAAATGTTGTTTCCTGTCACCATTCCAGAAATATCTACGTACCTCAGCTGACTGAGCTGGACGAAACACAAAGTGCCCAGACTGGTGGGCTGCTGATGAGACCTTTGTTTGTTGTTCACAACATGTATGAAGATGAAGTTAAAGGACTAAGTTAGAATGGTTCTTTGGCCTCTTCATTCTGACATAACTGCTTATTGCACTGGATGATTGTCAACCTCTTTATTTCCTAATAAATGCTATTGGATTTGCAATAAAATTATATTGTAATTCTCAATCTCTTGGACTTCACATCACAGATGACACTGGTGCAAATCACTGAAGCTTAAGATGAGTCAGTTGCAATAAAGTTCAGAGACACAAGGACATTGACAGTCACAGCAAGATATTTCTGCCCTGGATTGAGGCTGGAGTTGTTCCTGTAGCAGTTATCAGAACTTGGTCGCTTTTTTTTCTGATGGCAAGATGCTTTAGATATTTTCTTCAATAAAATTGAAGTCGGAGTGTCCCCTGAAGACACATTGTGGGTGTAGCTGCCTGCATCTTGCTTGCCTTTGAAGATTCTGTGATATTGCACATGAATTCCAAATGGTAAATGATTGAAATAGAACCATCCAAATCATGTGATGAATGTGGTTAATGAGCTTGACTTGTAGTCTTGGTTGGGCTGGGTGGTATATTCCAAAATCCACTAGTGAAAAATCTGCCTTTGCAAATTTGGCCAAAATGTTGTCAACTGAATAAATTGGTTGAACTTCGCTTTGAACACCTTTCTTCAGTTGAGTAAGATTCATGCACAATTCTAGCTCTCCACTATGTTTTGGAACCATTACCGGTCATGAGCACTCTTGAGTCAGTTCCGTCACTGATTATCAGATCAACCATGATTTCATTGAATGGCGAAGCAGTCTTGATGTTCTGAACACTACACCTGCTCCTACATCTTATGGCCTTATAGCCATGTGGAACGGCCAAAGTGTGTTGCTTGCTTTTTTAGGTGTCCATTTTACACCTTGAAAACAGGTATAACACCAACAGACTGTACCTCTTTTCAGAGCCAAATCATTATGAAATTGACAATTAATTCCCAGTTTAGGCATAGGCAGATGGAGGAACCAATTAAAATCTAAAATAGTGGCCTGGCTGAGTCCAGCAAAGAGTTTCACTGCAGTGTGATAACCAATCACAGCATTCAGATTGATTTCATGGTGATCTACTCAGTTGCTCTGAATCAGGCTATTTATTGATATATTGTTGTCATGTTACTGATTCCATAAATAGGCTTTTAATCACAACATTACCTATATCTAAACTTTAGTTAACTGTTCTTATTTAATATGCTCAGCATTTGTGTAAAATGCTGGAACTGTAAATTTTCAAGTAATTTTTGTATTTGATACAAGTTGGGACGATTTGAACCGATTCACAGAGATATCCTGTGCTGAGTTTGTTTTTTGTTCACTTAACTCAGACAAATGAAAATGAATATAAGTTTAGATCAAGATAAATGGTTGCACTGTAGAATAAGATGCTTCCCAGTGAAATATTAAGTCAAAAGAAGGTATTACAAATGTTTTCGTTGGTCTTGCAATAGATATTCTCTTGGATTCAGTAACATTTGTTCATTTCATATGCCGTAATTTTCGAAAAATTCTCAAAGTGATGGCGGATTAGAAATTTGCCAAAACACTCCTAGTCAAAAAGGGAGGGAGGTAAAAAATTGGTAACTATAGGTGGATTAGCCTACCATCTATTGTTGGGAATTTTTGCATCAGTTATTCAGGAAGTAATAGCAGCATTTGGAAAATCAAATAATCTAATCAAGCAGAGTCCGCATGGCTTCATGAAAGTGAAATCATGTCTGACTGATTTATTATAACTTTCAAAAGAAGTGTCAACCTGAGTGGATCAAAGGAAACCAGTGGATGTGTTATATTTGGTCTTCCTGAAGATGTTCAACAAGGTACCTCACAAACGTTTAAGTCATAAGAACCCAGGAGGTTCCCCGAGAAAAAGGACTGACCTACATCTATGGACTCAGAGGATGAGGAATGTAATGATTGTCATGAGGTCAGCCAGCTGGACCTTATAGAATAGGAGTTCCCTGATTGGGGCTGTTAATCTGGTTCAATCAGGGAGATTTGGCTGACATGAAAAGGTAGAGTGTCAGAAACACTGCCACTCTGCTACCTGACTCTGTATCAGGTAACATTATATTCATATGTAAATAAAGGGTGACTGTGTACAGTTCTGGTTATCCTGCTACAGGAAGGATGTTATTACATTGTAGAGAGTGCAGAAATGATTTACAAGGATAGTACTGTGACTGAAGGGTTTGAATTATAAGGAGAGACTGGATAAGCTGAGATATTTCCCTGGAGCATAGGAGGTTCAGCGGTGACCTTATGGAGATTTATAAAATCATGAGGGGCATAGATAAGGTGAAGAGCAAAGGTCTTTTCCCTCGGGCTGGGGAGTTCAAACTAGAGGGCATAGTTTTAAGATGAGAGGGGAAAGATTTAAAAGGTATACAAAAATCATATATGTCTATGAATTCGGAGCAGGAGCAGACGACTTTGCTCTTCCAGCTTCATGTTCCATTTATGGCCGATCTGATCATGACTCATTTCCATATTCCTGCCTACCATGTTAACCAATGACTTCCTTGACGGTCAGGAATCTATCTATCTATCTATCTGTCTATCTATTAGAAATATCCTCCTCCCCGATCTGAGGAAGAGAGTTCCAAGAACTTATGAAATAATGACGAAAGGAATTCTCATTTCTGTCTTAAGTGGGACATACCTTGCCTTTAATAGTACGTCCTTAGTTTTAGTTTCTCCACCAATCAGGAACATCCTTTCGGCATCACCGTGCCAAGTGTCCTCACATTTTATGTTTCAATGAGATCACGTTTCTACCTTCAAAACACCATTGGTGCAGGCCAAGTCTGTCCATCCTTTCCTTGTAAGAGAACATCCTTATGCCAGGCTTTCGCTGAGATGATAGTTAAAGCCTTGTTAGACTTCTCAAGTTGACACATAAGTAACTTTATCAATTTCTGAAGAAAAGAGATTTGCTGGTCAACTTTGACCTTTCAATCAACTGCAAACAAAACCAAGTTCTGTAGTCACTTAGCATAGTGCTGTTTGTGGGTAAATGCTATGATTCAATTGGTTGCCATGTATAGATATGTCAAAAGAGTGACTGTAATTTAAATGTATATCATCGACTGATGCTCTTTCAGGTGCTATGTGAAAGTTCCACATCTGTGGCACAGTGGTTAGCACTGCTGCCTCATAGCACCAGGAAACAGGGTTCAATTCCACCCTTGGGTGACTGTCTGTGTGGAGTTTGCACATTCTCCCCGTGTTTGCGTGGGTTTCCTTCGGGTGCTCCGGTTTCCTCCCACAGTCCAAAGATGTGCAGGCTAGGTGGATTGGCCATGCTGAATTGCCTGTAGTTCTCAGGGGTGGGTCATAGGGGAATGGGTCTGGGTGGGGTGCTCTGAAGGTCGGTGTGGACTTGTTGGGCCTAAGGGCCTGTTGCCATGCTATAGGGGTTCTATGAATGCAAGATCCTTCTACATTACTCATTGGACTGATTTCATAGTTTCTTTCCCCCTCCTTGTACCACAATATATTATTTCCATTGTGAATTTGCAATATAATTACTAAATTATCCTCAAAAGAGTTCAACAGCTTTCAGCTGAAAATTAAGGATTTCTTTCAGACAATCAACAGTCACCTAGCCACTCCAACATTATTTTCATAATAATGGAGATTTCTAAATCAGGTAATAAGAGAGAGAGTTGGTCTGTTTTATTAAAAATGAGATTGCAAAGCTGTTTGCCTTTGATAATCAGATAATTTTGTTTCATGTTGATGTACATGCATATACTAATTATAAATCAACATTTTGTTCTGAGTCTATTTCTATTGTAAAATATGAATTTGTTTACTCTTTGGGCAAAATTTATTCGATCCTCGGGCTGGTGGGATCAAAAGCAATAAAGGTGGGAAAATATGGAGATAACGAAAAAAATCAGAATCCTGATGTCAAGTATAAACATTTTGTGATTTTCCCCTTAAGCCTTAAACGGCAACTTCAAATGCTCACAATCAAATGGTGGCAATCTTATTTCCATGTATTTAACTTATGCATGTGTCTTTTTAAATTCTCATCCCCTTCCCCAAAACTCTAATGGTACAAATTCCCAATATGTAAAGCAGAGCAAGTAACTGGTGGCTACAGCAAAAGGAATGCTTGTCCCAGTCATCTTCCTATTGCTTATTCATAACAGTGTCCCTGCATACTCCATGGCTATTATCTTCCTTGACCCATCTATCCATGCAAGTCAACGTCAGCAAACCACCAACCTCACTACATCATAATACCTGTCCTCGGACTAATTCATCTTCCATTTCACCTTTTCAACACCGCAGCTGCTCTCCCCATGTGGTAAATATATACTACCTTGGAGAAGGGACCACAAATGCACTCAGTATTCCAGGTGTGGTCTAATCAGTTGATGGTACAATTGAATCAACACTTCTTTGCTCCTGCACTCAAAATTTCTTCGAGTAATTGCTAACATACCATACACCTTACAAATTGCCTACTTCGTTGACTTTGTTAGGCACCAGACCAAACCCCCTGAAAATGTATTAAGAAGACAGCCTAGACGCTAACTTTTTCTGATTTTTAAAGGCAAGTGTAAGAATTTGTGTTCCAGATGCAATTCAATTAGTCAAGCTACCAGACTTAAAGCAAAACACACTTTACCCTTACACTATAGTTAAAATACAAACAAAAGAAAGAAGAGATAGTAGGAACTGCAGATGCTGGAGAATCCGAGACAACAAGGTGCAGGGCTGGATGAACACAGCAGGCCAAGCAGCATCATAGGAGCAGAGAGGCTGTCGTTTCGGGCCTAGACCCTTCATCAGAAAAGGGGGAGGGGAAGGGGGTTTTGAAATAAATAGGGAGAGAGTGGGAGGCGGATAGAAGATGGATAGAGGAGAGGATAGGTGGAGAGGAAACAGACAGGTCGAAGAGGCGGGGATGGAGCCAGTAAAGGTGAGTGTAGGTAGGGAGTTAGGAAGGGGATAGGTCAGTCCAGGGAGGACGGACAGGTCAAGGGGGCGGGATGAGGTTGGTCGGTAGGAGATGGAGGTGCGGCTTGAGGTGGGAGGAGGGGATAGGTGGAAGGAAGAACAGGTTAGGGAGGCAGAGACGAGCTGGACTGGTTTTGGGATGCGGTAGGGGGAGGGGAGATTTTGAAACTTGTGAAATCCACATTGATACCATTGGGCTGCAGGGTTCCCAAGCGGAATATGAGTTGCTGTTCCTGCAACCTTCGGGTGGCATCGTTGTGGCACTGCAGGAGGCCCAGGATGGACATGTCGTCTGAGGAATGGGAGGGGGAGTTGAAATGGTTCGCGACTGGGAGGTGCAGTTGTTTATTGCGAACCGAGCGTAGGTGTTCTGCAAAGCGGTCCCCGAGTCTCCGCTTGGTTTCCCCGATGTAGAGGAAGCCACACCGGGTACAGCGGATGCAGTATACCACATTGGCAGATGTGCAGGTGAACATCTGCTTGATGTGGAAAGTCTTCTTGGGGCCTGGGATGGGGGTGAGGGAGGAGGTATGGGGGCAGGTGTAGCACTTCCTGCGGTTGCAGGGAAAAGTGCCGGGTGTGGTGGAGCTGGAGGGGAGTGTGGAGCGGACAAGGGAGTCAC
>NC_063350.1:43004831-43024303 GCF_021869965.1 Rhincodon typus | reverse complement strand
GTTGCAGGAACAGCACCTCAGATTCCACTTGGGAACCCTGCAGCCCAATGGTATCAATATGGACTTCACAAGCTTCAAAATCTCCCCTCCCCCTACTGCATCCCAAAACCAGCCCAGCTTGTTCCCACCTCCCTAACCTGTCCTTCCTCCCACCTATCCCCTCCTCCCCCCTCAAGCCGCACCCTCCTTTCCTCCCCATTAACCTCATCCCGCCCCCTTGACCTGTCCGTCCTCCCTGGACTGACCTATCCTCTCCCTAACTCCCCAACTACACTCACCTTTACTGGCTCCATCCCAGCCTCTTTGACCTGTCTGTCTTCTCTCCACCTATCTTCTCCTCTATCCATCTTCTATCCACCTCCCACTCTCACCCTATTTATTTCAGAAACCCCTTCCCCGCCCCCTTTTCTGAAGAAGGGTCTCGGCCTGAAACGTCAGCTTTCCTGCTCCTCTGATGATGCTCGGCCTGCTGTGTTCATCCAGCTCTACACCTTGTTATCTCAGATTCTCCAGCATCAGCAGTTCCTACTATCTCATCACAATTCACTACCTGGAAATGAATGAAAAAATAAACATTGACTGTTAAACAAATGTCAATGCTTCAGGCCAAAGCACAATGCAATCTATCCGAAGTATTGTTACAATCCTTTCCTTCTGAACTGCCTGCTCTTACTCCTTCTGTTTGTTTCTCAATTTCACTTAATTCTCTTATTTCATCAGTTTTTCTTTCTCAGAGGCTTCGTTAACCAGCTGGTATGGCACTTTAAGCAAAAATATTGATACAGCTCTCTTTTTTACAACCTAGCAGTAGGAAGCAACTTTCAATAAAATGTAAAGGAATTGATGATATAAGCTTCTCTTCTGTAATCCCTTTGCACACTCCCACACAACAATGAAATGCCACCCTAGCGCAACTGTGAAGAACAAACTCAACAGAGGAAGATAGACCGAGGAGTGTGACAAGCAGCCCAGAGACTCAAATATATTTTCACATTATTAACAGGTAACGCTTTACAATTAGGAGCAAACAGCTTTATAATTTTATTATTTCTTTCATAACGTAGGGAAACAATCCAAAGAATGTATTGCAGATTGGAGAGGGTTGTTGGCCTAGCCAGTGATTCCCACATTCAGTGAAAGAATAAAAAAATCTGATTAAAAATTACTTAATTTTAATAACTTTTTCTGTTGATGCATTATAATTAAAGGGTTCAAAAATATTGACATCCAAGCAAAATACAGCTTTAGAACATTATTGGTTTCTAGCTGTATCTATGGGTTGATTTTCTGAAATACATTCTGTTGTTCCAGCTCAATTTTCACAAACTTAATTTGTGGTTATGTGCCATCTGATTTGACTGCTGAGGCAGAGTGAATTATATCCTCTTCAAAAGATGGACAATTGATTGATGTTGTCATCTGGCAGTATTCTCCTGTGTGAATTTTGCTTATTCATATATTTCTTAACCAGCAATGAACAGCAAATTTATTAGCAGAGCAAGAGCAACACTTTATTTTGCGGCAGAGTCATGATCAAGGGAAGGACTTCATGAGAGTTTATGAAGCAATTATATTTATTGACATTTTAATTTATATCACTCTCTGTAAAAACAAAATGAGTGGAAATGATGGAGGAAGGTTGTTAATAAGTTATAAACATGTTTGTGAGGAATTGTATACATTACAACCTGCCTGACTTGTTTGATAAATTGGCTTTCTTTTCATTAAAAATAACACATTACGTAGTATTGCCGTAGCCACCAGTTTGAAATTTTGGACTTCAAGGAACAAGTTGATCCTAAATGTTCCATTAGTGAAGCACTGTGATGCCTCGTGATTTTTTTAAAAGTCACTTCAGAGTTGTGATTGATAGATTTAATACATCAACATTCCACAGAAAGATATGGTATGACTGTCCCCATTCGTCAACAGGAACACATTTGTAATTTGTTCTAGTTTAAGGGCTGCTAATTGATTCTGCCTGCTTCAGTGCTAATTATTCTTTGACATCCCTCCTCCAAACTGACATTACCAAAATAAATGCTGTCGATCCATCTTTGGATTTGAGAACTTTGGGCTAAATTTTCCCGGTTCTTATTCTCCTGATGTCAGCCTCAGTTCTGGTATGTGAACTATAGGGGCTATGGCAAGATGTTGGTCACCAACATCCTGAAGGCAGTCATTCAGAAGGCATCTCCAGGAGTCCCACTAAATTAATGATAATGGGGAGACCATGTTAACGGGAGGCCCAATAACACTGACCTCAGCTGCCAAGCTCAATGGGAGAGATTTTTCCTGTTCAGGCAGGTAGGAAACTCTGATGATGCCTTAAGATGGAAAACATCTTTGGAGTATTTTTAAAAAGATACATCTCTGGCTAAAACTGTCAGGTCATCATTGTGGATAGGGAAGCTAACCCATGAGTTGGTCTGCGTTTGGGCAAATGAGAGGAAATTTCAGGAGGTCACATCCAGTTAACGATTAAGCTCTGACTTCAATGGTGCATCAATCCAACAGTGTGGCAGTGGCATCACTTTTCCTGACAGGCCTGGTAATGGACCCAGCTAGCTTATCAATTCTGCAATTACAGTAACCTCCCACTGCATTGATCCCACTGCTGGAAAGTCACTTTGAAGAAGGAACATGTCAGGCTCTGATTCAAAGCATTATTTACAACATTGCTTCCGGTTGGGCCTCCTACTCCTCTTTCACAGGAAGGACCAGGGAAATTCAATCTTTAGTTGCAAACTCCTCCTTGCAAACCTCGTTGACTGAAGAATTGAAAGGGTGTCTCTTACAGAAAGGATACACGTGTTTAAATTGCAGTGTAACTCTTAGCTACAATAAATAATCAATAAATCTGTATTTATTAACAGGATATGGGAGTCAATGCTTGAGCCAACATTTATTACCCATCCCTGGTTGCCTTTCACAAGATGGTGGTCAGCTGCCTTCTTTCTGCAGTCTTTGTTCTATAGGTAGACTGACAAAACCATTTGGAAAGGTGTTCCACAATTTTCACCCAGCAGGTGAAAGCAACAGCAACATATTTCCAAGTCAGGCTATCGAGAGGCTTGGAGGCAAATTTGCAGCTGGTGGGTGTTCTCATGTATCAATGACCTTTATCCTTCGAGATGGAAGTGGTTTGGAAGGTGCTGTCTAAGGAGCCTTGGTGAATTGCAGCAGTGCATCATGTACACAGCACACACAGAGCTTCATGGAGGAGGGAATGAATGATTGTGGATGTGGTGCGAATCAAGCAGGTGCTTTGTGCTGAATTGTGCCAAGCTTCTTGAGTATTGTTGGAGCTGGGCTCATCCAGGGTAGTGGGACTATTCCATCACGCACCTGATTTGTGCCTTGTGGATGGTGAGCAGACTTTGAGAATCAGGAGGTGAGTTACGCACTGCAAGATTCCTAGCTTGTGACATACTCTTGTACCCACAGTACTTATAAAGTTAGTCCAATTCAGTTTCTGGTCAAGTGTGTCTGGTGACCCCCACCCTCACCCCTCAAGTGTTGATTATGGGAGATTCAGTGATGGTGATGCCATCAAACATCATTGGGCGATGGTCAGATTGTCTCTTGTTGGAGATCATCATTGCTTAGCATTTGTATGGCACAAATGTTATTTGCCACTTTTCAGCCCAAGCCTGGATATTGTCCAGGTCTTGCTGCATTTGGACATGGACCGCTTCAGTATTTGAGAGGTGGTGAATGGTGCTGAATATTGTTCAATCATCGGTGAACATCCCCACTTCTAACCTTATGATGGAGGAACGTCATTAATGAAGTAATTGAAGATCATTGGCCTGGGACTACGACCCTGAGGAAGTATGGATGCAACACCTATAAAGTAGATGTAGACATCAATTTATAAAAACTGGACAGAGTACTTTATCAAACCCACAATACTTTAAGACTAGGCCTGCATGGACTAAAAAAAAACGAAAGAACTGCGATGCTGTAAATTAGGAACAAAACGGAAGTTGCTGGAAAAGCTCGAGAGGTCTGGCAGTATCTATGAAGAGAAAATCAGGGTTAATGTTTCAGGTCCGGTGACCTTTCCTTGGAACGGATTCTGGGGAAGGATCCTGCATGGATTGTTGGAGTAGCAAGCATTAGCTTACACGTGTTGCAGGTTGGTCTGCAAGGGAGTGCTATCTGATATATAATCCTATCCCATGATTTCCTTGCTTTTGCCATGATGGAAGCTCGTGTCAGGCTCGTGGTTAGTTCTTCTGAGAACTGTGATGTCATTTCCAAAACAGAGACAATCTGGTAGATGCTTGATGATACAAGCCATCTGTCATTGGAAGGTGTCCTGCCTGATAATCCAGATCATAATCTGAGGAAGCAGTATGTGGTCAAGTGACCATGGGCACAATTTTGGACTCACAATTCTAAATTGACCCACGGCCAGGGAAATTGGGCCTAGTAAGAAATTAGCCAAACTAAATTAAACAGCAGCCATCAGCTACAGAGAACAGTCAAAACCAAGCCCAAGCAGGTTACAAAGGTGTTTCCCAACCAGCAGACACACACTCAGGCAGCATGTATGTCTGCAACAGTTTAACTGACTTCCTGCTACTGTGAGAAGCTAGAGAACTTGTCTCAGCACACGGGAAACCATTACTGTCTTCCCCCTGCTCAAATTTATTCTCCAAAAAGCCTAAGGCCAGGATTGTGGCATCATTACGATTAAAGCCCACCTCTGAAGTTGCCCAACTGGGAGCATAGGGGCAGACAGATTGGCGAAGCAAGGTTTCCATGAAGGAGAACCATGGCAGCAATCCCCCATTCTGAAACAAATAAACATCATCAGTGTGAGCCAAACCAGGCTTGAAGATCTGGTACAGGCTCAGAGCAGTAATGTTGGGTTAAAGCAAATACGGGAGGAAACAAACCCCACCTCATATAACAAGTAGGAGGACAAGTTTAAGTACCAAGGATGTACTTGTTCTCAAAGAAAGACAGATCTTGGTACCATTTCCAGGACTGAAATCAAGTGATTTATCAATGCCATGATGTACAGCATCAGCAAGGGACAGAAGCCATGAATGATGGAATGAAGGTATTATGTTGATGGCTAGAAAATGCATCAAACATCATATTGAGAATTGTATCATCTGTGCCCAGAACAATCCAGACAAATATGCCAATAAAGGAGAGTTAAGTCATGCCAGGCCAGTGGCAGGACTATGGACCGTCCATCAAATTAATTACATCTGTCTCCTCCCACCCTGTAAAGGAGAATATAAGTATATCCTGGTCATTGATGACATTTTTAGCAAATAGGTGGAGGTGTTCCCCACTTGAATGAACATGGCTAAAGTTGCAGTGGACATCTTATTTCAGCACGTTTTTATTAGATGGTGACTTCCCCTCAGTATATATTCAGACCAGGGACCATTTCACAGCTCAACTAATGCAGGCAGTTATGAATATATTTGGCATCTGCCAAATATTCCACATTACCTACCATCATCAGTCCCAGCAGGATTGTAGAGAGGATAAATCTCATCCTCAAAGGGATGCTGTGAAAGGTCGTGCAGTCAAACAACTTGACCTGGAATATAGTTTTACTCTTTGTCCTCATGCTCATAAGGAACTCACCCTTCAGTTCACATCCCTATGTTCTAATAACCAGATACCCCTTGAATTTTACTCACTCCTGATATTCCATTTTGGATTTGTCAATATGAAGCCTGAGATGAGGCTTGATGCACACAATTGACTGACAAAGAGGGAATTGGGAGAATTCAATAAAAGCAAATTTTGTAAGGAGTTTGGGAGGAGTTTGGCTAAGTGCAGACCAAAAGTAGACAGTTAGAAAAAATTTCCAGAGGTGGAGAGGGGTGGGGAGGTATCTAAAATAGGTCAGATATTTGATAAGGATAATAACCTTATTTTTTATCCCTTCTCCAGGATGACGACATAGAGCCTACATAGAGGTTTACATCATCGGCTGGATTGCCAGGATGTGATTGTCAGAAGTGCTAATTGGATAAGAGTACACATATCCCAGCTCTGTGTGGCTTTCCTAATCAGAGGCAGGCAAATATGAGAATTGTTTTGTGGGTCCATCCCAACAAATCTGTGAAGTTTGGGTGTAACAACCAGTATCGACACCCACGGGTGACTTTGAGAGGTATTTTCACAAACGGATGTACAGAAATGGACTGTTTGGCTACCGGCCTAGAGAGAGAGCTAAGAATTGGGTAATAAGCCTGGAAAGGTCATGGGGGGACTATGTCTTGTACAAAATTAGAAATGGACTAAAATCAGCCAGATGCGCACCCCCACATGTTTATTTGAGGACTATCCCAGGACCCCAAAATGGCGCGATTTTAAAACACACTGACAAAATCCTGTCTGACAACATACATTATAAATTGGTGTCAATGGTATTAGATATGTCTGGAACCCAGATGCCAAAGTGGTACCTTCCCAATGATAAAAAATATACTTGTGTTTAACTGATTAGCTATTAGGATGGAAACAAAAGGGATTGACACAGGGGAGGCCAAACACAAGCCAGCAGGGTGTGGTAAAAGACATATGTTGAATGACTTGCAAACATTTTACAGAACAGGAGTGTCCACAGTCAATACCCTTGATTTGGTGAATTTGGATAGTAAGCTCAGAATTATTCAGCATGTTAAACAGATCTTTGATAATATTAATCGGGACAATTGACAAGATACTGGGGGGGGGGGGAGAAATCAAAGAAAGTCAGGCAGATCAACACTTGGCAGCAATGCTAGAAGGTAAAGGAGGACCATAAACAAGATCATCCAGATAAAGATAGATAATCTACAGTCAGTGGGTGATCAAACAGTTGAGGCAGAACAGGCTAAGCAAGGACAGATCCCGTTCTGGATCAGTGATGAGCCAATAAAGCACCTGTTCCATGGGAAGATACACCTCAATATTTCAAATTGACAATTACAACATTTGACCAAGGTCTGGTTTAACAGTTACAATAGGATGCCAGCAAAGACCATGGGATGGTACAGGGAATCCTAATCATAATGCCAAATCAAAATGGATTACAAATAATAAAAGTGGAAAATGTCAGCATTATCTGAGAGGGAGTATGGTTAGGATACAATGGCACATTTCTGTACATTGTTGAGAAAGAGGGAAGGCTGGTAGGTACCACTCTAGATAAATGTCAGCAGTAATTGTGTGCCCTGACCCTTTATATTCAAATGAACATGCCTTATGTGGTTTTCAGACAAATGGCACTCTAAATTGTGCTGTAGAGATCTGGAGCCTGTAAACCGACATCACCAGGGTAAGGTATGGGGAAAGGGAGAACACTGCATCACAACTTCTACAAAATACTACCAGTATGTGACCTTCACGTGTAACATCCAAAACACCATCTTTTGAATTCGGTCACACATACCAGCCAGGATCGGCCTAATCGAGCTCACAGACATCCACAGGACATGTGAGATCTTTGTCAATGTCAGTGGTGAATGTCAGACAAAATTTCGGGAATTACTGGGAGAATTACAACACTGGAATCGAACTCCTACCAGAAAAATTACAGCAGATCTGGACACAGTTGGCAAATGCACACAAAGCCTTGTTATTCAGCAGACAGAGCAAATTCAAAAGGGCATCATGGAAATCTAGAAGTGAATATTGGTGGGATGACTTCTGGGCCTGGGACTCAAACGTGCAGATACACCCATGGGTACATCTCCTCTCACACCTGGCTGCGGTGTTCATCCTGTTTGCTTTGGTTTTCATCACCATCCTCATAGTTAAATTCATCCACTGGCAGAAGGAGAACTCATCCAGGAACTAATAACTATGGACTGTATTGTTCTACTGTGGGAGCCAAGAAATTGATGAAACTGGACTGTGTTACAGTATGAATTGTTGCCTGGTATGAATTTTCCTGTATGAAATGATGCTGATGGCCAAAGTGCATTGAGAGAGAGCCAGTATATTTCAATAGTGGCTAATTCTCACTTTATATATTAAACTATTTGTATATTGTACTGTTAAGCTTATTGATGAGTGTAAGGAAGATAGTTAGTGTATAGGGTATCATTGTCTACATACAATGGGGAAAGCAGATACTCAGGGAGCTAGGTTATCCATCTGAGACTTAGTATGTTCCTGCACAAAAGCGTGGTTTGAGCCTGTGACCCCATTTCTCTAGACCCTTCAAGGGATCAACAGGAGGGATTGTGGTCAAGTGGCCACAGGCCCAAAATTGGATATTCTAAGTTGACCCACAGCTGGAGAAATCAGGCTGGACAGAAAATTTATCAAACTAAATTAAACAGCAGCCAGCAGCTGAGAGAGATAGTAGGAACTGCAGATGCTGGAGAATCTGAGATAACAAGGTGTAAGGCTAGATGAATACAGCAGGCCAAGCAGCTCCATAGGAGCAGGAAAGCTGACGTTTCGGGCCTAGACCCTTCATCAGAAATGATTTCTGAAGAAGGGTCTAGGCCTGAAACGTCAGCCTTCCTGCTCCTGTGATGCTGCTTGGCCTGCTGTGTTCATTCAGCAGCCAGCAGCTATTGGCTACAGAGACAGTAGAAGACAAGATCAAAGTGGTTACAAAGGTGCAAGGAGAACCAGGTACAATTAACCTGAGGGTTGTGTACTGGAAAAGTGTCAATCAGACTTTCTGGCACCTTGATTGTCTGAGGATGTGCACTTTACACCAACAAGCTTAGCAATAGTGAAGGATGTTGGTGTGATTCCATTGGATGATTTTAAATCAGCTCATGACCCTATTAGTGAAATGCCACTGAACATTCTGGAAGGTCCAGATGAGGAGGGATAAAAACACATACCTGTCAGCTGGCTCCTCAATGAAGACTCAGAATACTTGTAGGAAAGTCTTGCAGCTGGACTCATGGGGAAGACTGTGTGGCAACTCAAGAAAATCCAGGAGAAGATTCACCCTGATCTGACAGACCCACCTTTGTGGAAGAGAGCCATTCCTACATTGGAGATGAAGGAGATTCCAATGGTCCAGCTCAAACATGTGGATAGTCACAGGGAATATCCTTTCTCAAAGAGATAGAACTAGACAGAGAGTAAATATTGTGGGTATTTGGGAAATGCTCAGATGTTGTTTTTCCTAAGGAATATTTTGATAATAAAATTGAGTTGAGCCATAAACTGAATTCTACGCCCCTTTGTCTGCTTCACTGCAAAGAGAAAAGGGTAAAGTGATTTTAATACATAGACTGGTAAAAGTGTCCAAGCACAGACAAAAAGTATCGACTGAATGGTGTTCTGAAATTCATCAGATCCTGTGATTGCAGGGAAAGATGCATAAACCAATATCTATACTGAACACTGAGCTTGGAAAAATACTAGTTACCTCAGAGTTTGGGTTTAAGTTCTCCCATGGATGGAATCATATGTGGATATCTTTTTTTTTATATAATGTTGCATCAGCTTAAATCTAAACATATACATAAAGTGGAGTCTTTCTTAAAAACACAGTTAGTGGATTTGAAACAGCCTGCATGTTTCTTGAATTTCCAGGTGATCATGCTTTGAACCATGGAATCCAATTCCACTTAGAACCTTTCTTGAAGGTGAACGATGCACTTACAATAATGTGTTTAGTATCATTTCTCAGAGGCAACACTGCATCTTCTTTAAAATTGCTGATAGCATTAAGCCAGTACGGGTCAAGGTTAGTCAGATGATAAATAGACTTTATGTTGCAGTCTTGAATCTTTTGTGTTACAACTAATGGATTTATTACCTTGTGAATTGTGATAATATGTAGATCCAAGCATGCTATTAGACCAACAATAGAAAGTCCTTTTGTTTCGAAATGTAGCAGGTTTCAGGTATCCATCCCAAGAATCCGTATTGATATTTAAGATGGATAATGGCAATGAATGAAATGTCAGACTCTTTGTAAGCAGTTAGCTTATCTTCTGTGAACTGCACAACATTGTATTAGTCTTTTGAGTATATCTCATGCAAGATGCATAAAGGGATGATATTTGCACTCCCAGAGTACTGATTGCAACATATAGAACGTGCTATCAATTCCTTTCAGGGTATATATCACTTTTTTAGAGATAACCACTCATGTGATGTGGCAAGTTTACCACATGGAATGTCTGACTGATGACTGTAAGTTATAATGTTGCAGCTACCTCTTTGCTGACCTGCTTTCAGCTATGGATGGAACTTTGGAAGCCATGTTGCAGCTGTACTATATGGGCTGACTGATGCCAGTGCAATCCACAGTGAGCATAATTACAGCAAGTCATGGCTGACCGAGGAACTTTGGCTCACATTTGATGATCTGGAGTGTGAGCCATGGACACTGTGACACTGCAGGGAGAGGAACAGTTATCTGGATACTGTGCTTCAGGAGGCAGTCACACCTCTTAGATTAAATACATCAGATTTGGACTGTGTTTAGGGACAGGAGGCTGTGACTGTGAGTGAGACAAGTGCAGGCAGTCCCGATGCTGTGAATGGGTTCCATTCTGAGGCCCATTTGGGTGTTGATTTGTACGCGAGTATGCAAATTAAGGAGAAATTCGTAAGCACAGGAAATGTTTGTACACTGGATCTTTAAAATTACATCCTAGTATGAGACTGTATTCATATATACAAGCTTTTGTAAGCAGATTTTCATTAATTGGAGACCCCTTCTACAGTGATCCATAATTTAGTCTTGGAGGATCCTCAATTGTTGCCCTTGACCAACATGCTTGAGATTCTTGCTCCTGGTGTAGACTAGGGCACAGAATATAGGGCGAATGAGCAAACTGATCATAGAACCATGGTCTCAAGTGTTATTCAAGTAGAAAGAGCAAAGAGGAATGAAGTAGTAATAGGGGATAGCATAGTTAGCGGAATAGATGTTGTTCTCTCCAACAAAGACAGAGACAGAGAGAATCTCAAAGGCGATGTTGCTTACTTGGTACTTAGGTTCAGGGCATCTCTTCTGGACTGGAGTGGAACTTCAAATTTGAGACTCTTATTTATGACTAAGAAAAACGTTCTGCTTGGGACTAAATTCAAATGGAAAACCAAAAAGGTGGATCACTAACTGAGCCACATGCAAATTGGTGCAGGATTAAAGTGTGGTTCAAAAATTGTTGTGGGAAAGATGGTTTACAATTCATAGTACACAGGCACTAATACTGGGGGATGATATGTGTTCCCCTAGGACAGGCTTTATTTGAACTTTGCTGCAACCAGTGTCCTGGAGAATCATATAGCTAACGTTATAGCATGAGCTTTGAAGCAATCAGTTGGGGGGAGGGTTTAATTGGGGAATATTTATTTTAAAAATCTAAACAAACAAGCGCAGGGTAATAGCCAATAAAACTGTGGCAAGAAAGAGTAGAAAAGGAATGCAAAAATGTAGAAAATAAGTGAAGGAGACTTAAGATCCAAAGTAATAACGGTAAAAAGTCAAAGCTTAAGGATCTTTGTCTGAATACAGACAGCATTTGTAACAAGATAGCTGAGTTGATGGCACAAATAGAAATAAATGAATATGACTCGATAGCTATTACAGAGATGTGGTTGCAGGGTGAACAAAACTGGCAATTCAATATTCAAGGCTATGTGATCTTCTGGAAAAGTAGGCTCAAAGGAAATGGAGGTTTGGTAGCTTTATTGGTAAAGGAAGGTATCAGTGAAATATAGATTGTAATGTGGAATCTGGCAAAAATAAGCAATAGCAAGAGAAAGATATCACAAGTGGGGGTTGTCTTCAGCCCCCCAAAAAGTTACTTCACTGTAGGGTACAATATAAATCAGGAATTAATGTAGGCCTGTAAGAAGGGCACTACAGTTGTCATAGGTGATCTTAATTTGTATATTATCTGGACATTTCAAATGGGCAAAGGTAAAATGGAAGAAGAATTTGTAGAGTGTATCAAGGATTGTTTCTTAGAACAATACATTGCAAAACTCACCAAGGAACCTGTTATGTTGTTTCTAGCAATGGCTAATGATGCAGGATTAACAAGATACCTCATAGTTAACGATCCTCTGGGGTGTAGCAATCACAGTGCGGCAGAATTTTAAACTTAGTTTTAGGGAGAGCAACTCAGATCTCAAACCAGTGTCCTCAATTTAAATAAGGACATTTACAAAGATATAAAGGCGGAGTTGTCTTATGTGCATCGGGAAAGAGATGAAGGGGACGTCAATGGATGACCAATATCAGACATTTATGCAGGTATATTATAACGTTCAGCAAAAATTTATTCTGATCAAAAATAAGGGCTTGATGAGATGAATGAACCATTCACATTTAACAATGGTGATCAAGTGCATCCAATCATAAACTAAGGCATTCAAAGTGGCAAAAATTAATGGTTGGCCAGAGGATTGGAGTTTTCTTTTAGGAACCAGTAGCAGATAGCTTAAAAAGCTAACAAGTAGGGAGAAAATTGACAATGAAAGTAAATTGTTAAGAAGTATAAAAACAAAGAGCAAAAGCATCAATGGATAAATCTTGGCATTAAGTACTGAGGAGGCATGGTGCATGTTGGTGTGCATGGATGAAGGGTACATGGATGGATTGTAGCAATAATGACAGAAGCAGCCAAAAAGTCCCATGCTCCAAAAAACCAAAAGAACTGCAGATGCTGGAAATCTTAAACAGAAACAGAAAATGGGTCATACTCCAAAGTCCTGTGTTTAACTGACCTTCTGATAATCTATCAATTGTTGACGAAATGTAGGGTTTGATTTTGTACCTGTGTTCACGAAGCTGTACCGGAGAATTGCATTTATATGCCTACATTCTTGCCCATGGAAACATTTAAAATGAATGATACGGCCACAAATATATTGCCCCTTCAGGTAGACAAGATCTTTGTGACTAATGAGAGATAGTAAGAACAGTCGATGCTGGAGTCAGAGATCACACAGTGCGGAGCTGGAGGAACATAACGGGCCAGACAGTATCTTAGGAACTTGAAAGTTGACATTTCGGGTCGGGACCCTTCTTCAGAAATTTCTAAAGAAGGGTCCTGCCCCGAAATGTCACTGTTCCTGCTCCTTTATGACTAATGATACTGGATTCAATACATTAATTGTTTTAAAATAATGAATTTCAGTGGGGAGTGATCTATAACATCTCTCCATGGCAATTTGAATTCAGTTTTTTTTAAAAGCCTGGAAATAAAAATAATGCATGTCAATAAAATGTGACAATGAATCTGTTGCATTATTATAAAATTCCAACCAATTCAGTAATGTCCTCCACAGAAGAGAAACATGCTACCCATAACTGAACTGTGACTACATGCGATTTTTCACACTAAATTACTCCTAACTGTCCTCTGAAATGGCCAAATAAGCAACTTATTGGAGCAGTTGTGAACGGGCAAAACATGTGGGTCTTGCCAGCCATTAATTAAATGGATCAAAAAAAACTACAGGAACAGTGGCAACATTCATGCAGTCAGCCTGCTTGACACGTAGAGCTAGAAGCAGATGGCATATTACACATTAAGCAGACATTTGTGACAACTGCAACTAAAATATTCCCCAATAAAATCATGAGCATGCAATACATTCATAGCAGCAATACTGATGGATGACTGAACAAGAGAATTTTGTTTTCATATTAAGGAAAGAAATGTTAGATTATTGCCCTGAGCTATGTAGGAATGAAGGTAAGTGTATTCAGATAACAAAGAAGAAATAAACAACATTGCTTTTGCATTTTGTTTGAGTCATTACTTGCTCAGAAAGATTGGATCAATTATAGTTTAAAGCACAAAAAATTTATCAATGGATCAAATGCTATAATACCGGAAGACTTGTTACACAACATTAGTGTCTATGTTTAAAAAGAAAGTGTAAACATTAACAGTTATCACCAATTTCTGTGAAGAATGTATTTTGTTTAGTTTAAACATTTCTGCCATAGCTGGCACGAGATTAAGCAAATAACTCACAAATGCAAAATGTTGAGGATATGAATATGCCACATAAATTGAGATCTTTATGTTTTAAACTGGGATATACTACTTAGCCCATTATTCTCGCTGAGAATGATTTTCATGGAGCCACATTTTCACAGATGTTTCACAATTTGAATGTTTAAGCTAAAACACTTTATTTGCTTCAACATCACTGAGATGTAAGCTCAGATTTGTTTATATATATACATGTATCCACATATTATTTATGTAAAATCATTTGTTGCAAATTTGGCTTATTGGCCTCTGAGTGAGTGAGAGACATGGGCTTTTCTGTGTGTCCAAAGTTTGTTATCAACTTGGAAGTATTTCTGTGGCTATGAAGATTTCTGTTAAAATAGCTTTTGAGGTCTAGCTTTAGACTTAATTAGTTTTGTACACATAGGCAAGCTTTAGTGAAGACAATAAATAAGGTCTTGTTTAGAAGCTTAGGGAAGGCAGTTTTAAGCTTGAGGAAACTGCCCATAACTGAGAAACAGAAACTGAGAAACTGAGAAACAAACATACACACAAATACTGTATTGACCATGCCAAATTCACTTAAAACATAAAGAACAACAACTAGCTATGATTATTCTAGAATTACACATGCAGTATATTTCTTGTTATTGTCAACAACAATTTGTGTTTATATGGTGCCTTTAATGTAATATAATGCCCCATGTCAGTTAACAGGAACATTATCAGACAAGTGTTAGAAAAAATGACCAAAAGTTTGATCAATGGGGTTCATTTTCAATTTGAAGGAGGAAGAGGAAGTAGCAGAAAAAATTAGAGAAGAAATTCTCAGGATTAGAGGCTATACAACTGAAAGCTTGGCTACCAAAAGTGGACCAATTCAAATTGGGAATACTCAAGGTGCAAGAATTAAATACATGCAAATACTTCAAACAATTTTGGGTTAGAGTAATGGAGGTAGGATGGCACAAGACAATGAAGAGATTTGATTATAAGATTGATAATTTTAAAAGAAAGGGATTGTCCAATGAAGGGGTATTGTAAGTTAGTGGACACAGGAGTGATGGGTGAACAATACTTGGTGCCAATATCACTGTACCAAATCCTACTGTCTTTTAAATTAATCAGATTCTTTCTCAGAAATGATGTAAATAGAAAAAAGAATTAAAGATTGTATGAAAATAATAATAATAATAACTATTAATATACCCGCCTAAGATTTCTCAATATCAAAATTATTACATGGTGTAGATTTTATTATGACAACATTCTGTCACAAAAGCCACAAATAGCCGATGAAGCGGAGGCCTCACTGATGACGTCTCCTAGCATGGTGATGAAACGTCTGAACGAAAACAAGCCAGCTTGGTGAGCAAGTCAACAAGCTTATCTATTAAAAGGGCCCAGCATTAACAACAACAACAAAAGCAGAAATTGTTGGAAATAACACAATTCTGGCAGCACCTGTGGAGAGAAAGCAGAGTTAACGTTTTGGGTCTAGTAACCTTCCATGGAGAACTGATTGTAGCTAAGAAAAGGTTGGTATAGATGCTGAAGATAGGGTTGGAGGGAGGGGGGAGGAGTTGTTATTGGATGGAGGTGGAGATGGAGCCCAGAGGGAGAGACAACAGATGGCAGATAAGGGAATGGGTAAAGGTCAGCCTGGGAGAATCAATAGCTGCCAAGGGGACCATTAATAGCTGACAATAGGTTGTGTGTGGTAGCAGCCCATGTGACAACAGGCCTGGTGTGTGGGATTTGGTTTAAGGACATGGGAGGAGATGCTTAGGTACAGAGGAGACCATATTGGAGAGGCGAAATATAGATTCGGTGAACACTTCACAGAGCTCCTACATTGTCACAAAAAAGATCCTGAGCTTCAAAGTACCTTTCAACACACCACCCTGTTCCCTGGCCAACTAAGCTGTCTCAGGCTTGCTGCAGTGCTCTAGCAAAGGTCAGCGCAAGCTGGAGGAACAACATCTCATTTGCTGCTTGCGAACCCTGCAGCCTTCAGTGCTCAATATCGAATTATTGGGCCTGAGCACCTTGTCTAATGTCCTTACCCAAATCCCACATACCAAGTCTTGTCATCACATGGGCTGCTACCATAACCAACACATTGTTAGCCACTAATCGTCCACATTAGCAGCTCTTCATTCTCCCAGGCTGACTTTTACCCAGTCCTTTGTCCACCCAACTATTGTTCTTTCTGTCTCTAGGCTCCATCTCCACCTATTGTCTACTCCTGCCTCCACCAACCACGCCATCTTCAGCATATATACCAACCTTTTCCTAGCTACAGTCAGTTCTGAAGAAGGGTCACTGGACTCAAAACGTTAATGCTGCTTCCTCTCCACAGATGCTGCCAGACCTGCTGAGTCCTTCCAGCAATATCTGATTTCCAGCATCTGCAATTCTTTGGGTTTCTTTTTCCAGCATTACCATATGCCTGGAAGAGTCATTGGTGTCTTTTGATTAAGAGGTTGTCTTGAATAAGTATGCTTTCTACTTACCTGTTACAAAATAGTATTAAAGAGGTCAATTGAAGCTGAGTGTCAGTGGCATCATCAGAAGAATCTGCTAGGATGTAAGTTTTATGAAAAAAAATGTTCACATATAATAAGATACCATTAGTTTTACTCATTCCTTTAATGCACTGTGGAAAATGAAGAACACCAGGATTAGATGAAGCAAATAAATTAAGAAAAAATATTAAGTAAGGTAACAATTAGCTTTTCTCTTTCCCTCTCTCGATACCTTCCTAACAAGCAAGAGTAATTCCAGTTCGATGAAAGACAATACAATTTTAAATTAAATACGTGCTTAGATGTGTTTAGAAGGAAACTTGAAAATTTCTTTGAAGTTATACATAAACCTACATGATTAAAAATACTGTCATGCTCAGTGTTGACAACAGGTACAAGTGGGAGAGGAATTTTATAATCCCAAAGAGAGATTAAATGATTCAAAATATGCACAGCGCTGTGTGTTGTTTCAGAACAGTACACATAAATTCTCTTCTAATATTTCACTTATGCACTAGTTTTCTACCAAAGGGATTTTTAAAGCACAAAGATAAAAAAGTTAAATATATCTTAAATGAATCACAAGCAAGATCATTTCATGATTGATTTAAACAGAACAGAATTAACAAAATCTAGAATTACTCAATACTGTGGCATAGCAAAAAGAAATTGAAAATATTTTAACTTCCATAGCCTGATTATCATACATTATTCATCTAGGCTACACCACATTTTGGCTTTCAGATCTTCTAACTATGGTTTTGTCATTATTTTAAGCCATAAATAATATTTTGACACTCTTATATGATGCCTACCAATTTGAAACAAAGACACCACAGCCTTAATTGCTAAAGTCGATAACTGTGAACGGCATAAGTACTATAATATTATCATAGTTAATTGAAGACTTTCATTATTTCATTAACTTCCAATAGGTTCAGATTTAAAGGTAATGGTGTTTACAAACTGCCTCATCTCTTTTAATCACAGTTCTCTTTAACTGAGCTATTTAATTTACCATATTTGTTACCATATTGTTACCGTAATTTGTTCGATCAAACCATTTCTGATTAGGAAAAGATTTTAAAAAATGAGCTGTGCAAATACTTATTTAGGAACAGTACCACAAACTCTATGAGTAAAGCATAAACAAAAATTTCCAAATATCCCATACAAACTGCAAATAAAGGAACTATCAATAAATGTTCACTTATTTTAACTTTTACATTAAGAATCATTAGAATCCCTACAGTGTGGAAGCCATTCAGCCCACTGAGTCCACACCGACCCTCTGAAGAATATCCCACCTAGACCCACCTCCCTATCCCTGTAACCCTGCATTTCCCATGGCTAACCCACCTAGCCTGCAAATCCCTGGACACTATGGGAAATTTAGTATAGCAATCCACCTAAACTGCACATCCTAACACAACTTAAAAACAATTCAAAATTAACATTATTTAAAAGGTAAATAATACTTCAAATAACATGGTAAATGTTACTTTAAATAGTCAACGTAACAGAGGTGTATCTTATACAATCACATGCTTGCACATTTAGCATGCATGACATTGTGTTGCTGAACAGTCCTGCAAACGTTGTTCTTTATTCAAGCAGAATACGTCAAGGGTTCTCTTCAACATAAGGTTTCACTTCCAAGTTCCAAGGGTATAGCCATCATCAGCAAAGCATACTTCTACAAATCCTATCTTCCTTGTGTCACAACTGGTCCAATGGCTTAACATTCCACAAGCCTTTTCCAATGGACTAAACAATAACATCTCAGTTCACGATTCTTGCCAATCCTGACGAAACACCTAGCTCTCTAGTGTCTATGAACAATTTGCATAGCTGTTTAGATTTTAAATCTTTAAGTAGTTTGCATATTGCCTGCAAGAGCTACAGCCTCCTTTTCTCACAAACTGGAAAAATGGCTTCTTCCTGACATAATAGGGAGAATTAGTAAAGTGGTTCTGTATAAATAGTATGAGGAGCTAGGCACCAAATTGAAAAGTAGAACTGCAAAGGTAATAATCTCTGGAATATTGTAAATGTAAATTGGCATAAGTTAAACAACATGGGGCTGAAAGACTGGTGTGGGAGATGTGGGTTCCAGTTGATGGGACACTGGCACGAATACTGGAGACTGTGGGATGTCTGTTGTTGCAACAGTCTATAGCTGAAGCTTACTGAGACTGGTGCTCTTGCAAACTGCATAACTAAAGAAGTAGAGTAGATTTTAAACTAAATAATGGAGGCAAGAGCCCAAATGATGGTGAATCAAAGAATGGAGAAAATGCAGCAGAGGAAGGAATTAATGTGGGAAATGATAAATTGAAAATGACAGGAAGGGACAGAGAATTCAGATCTAAGAACAAATCAGCATATAAGGCTAGAGGTTTCAAAAATAATAAAAGGTCAAAACTTAAGACATTGTATTTGAATGCACGTTGTATTTAAAGCAAATCCGATGAACTCATTGTACAAATAATTGAGATAAATACATGCAATCTAGTGGCCAGAACCAAGATGTGGCTGCAGTTGACCTAGATTGGGACCTGAATATTGAAGGGTATGTGACATTTAGTAAGGGCAGGGAGCAAGAAGGGGCTCTGTTGGAGAAGCTATGAGGAGTGGCTTTATTAAAGATATACTAGCTCAATAGAGAGGGATAATCTAAATTCAGGAAAGCAAGATATAGAATCAGATAGATGAGAAATAATAAAGACAAGAACCACTAATGGGAGTAGTGCTTAGTGCTCTGTACAGTAACCACATGGTAGGACAGTGTACCAAAGAAGAAATAATGGGAGCTGTCAGAAGAGCACAGGAATTATCATGGAGGATTTTAGCCTACATAATGTCTAGAAAATCAGGTGGGATAAAATAGAGCAGATTACAATTTATTGAATGTTTTCAGGACAGTTTCTTAGACCAGTATGTTATGGCACCAACAAAGAGGTTATTATAGAGATAGTAGGAACTGCCGATGCTGGAGAATCTGAGATAACAAGGTGAA